>NC_066624.1:43687845-44012005 GCF_025201925.1 Gopherus flavomarginatus | reverse complement strand
TAAACTACAAATCACCACTTTGGCCTGGCAAATGTACCCTGGTAAAACACAATTTTTTTTGGAGGCTTTTGAGGATGCTACCAAAAACCCCTACGGGTATCTGCTGGTGGATTTAAACGCTTCAACGCCCGAAAACCTCAGGTTAAGAACAGGTCTTTTCCCCCCAGACTGGCCCTGTGTATACACCTTTAAAAAAAACCATTAAAAATAGTTATTTTTTTATTAATCTTCCATTTTAAAAAAAATCGCCACCCGAACAAACATGTCTAACTGTGTGCAAAAAAACCTGGCTCTTTTAAAATTTCTTATCAAAGCCAAGCCGCCTCAAAGAAAGGCTATTCTCTGTACGGCTTCTGACGACCTAGTAGCGGCCATCTCAGAAATAGCGCTTAATACTTTAAAAGGAAACGTTCCTCTAAAACCTCGACAAATAGGCATCCTTAAAAAAACCCGAAAAATTATTAAAAAGCTAAGTGATAAAAAGCTATCCCTAAAAAGAAAAAAGCTTATTGTAAAACAAACCAGTGGCTTTATTGGCCCTTTGTTAAGCTTTGCACTCTCCCTGCTGTCAAGCCTTTTAATTAACAGATAATGGAACCCGCTGAAAAAATGTACCTCGTTCCTAGCCACCAGTTAAAACAAATAAAGCGGGCTTCTAGCAGTGAAGAAAATATCAGAACCACAACCACTCGCCAATTGGATTCAGAAATGAAAGACATTCTTCAAAGAACCGGTTTATCGGACTACGAAAAGGCTAAACTCTACGAGGGGTCCTGCAAAGATACCTGGTATTGGCCAAGCGTGGTGAAATGGAAAAGACTAAAATAAACCTTTTTTTTTTCCCCCGAGCAAGAGCAAGAGCAAGAGGAGCCTCAACCTCCTAACGTTCAGGGGGGTTTATCGGACTTCGTTATTCAGGAGGTGTTGGAGGGGGTAAATCCTCGCTATAAAAAAAAAGCTGAAATATTGTTAAATAAGCTTAAACAGCGTAAAGATGTTTCTTCTTGGGCTGATAACGGCCGTTTTGTGTACCGGGGGAAAGCGATTGAGGGGTCTCACATGCTTGATTTAATCAGGGGGGTAACCGGCTCTTATTCTTTCGCTAACAAGAGGACTCCTAAAGGGTGGCATGTTTTTATGAAAGCCTTGGCAGAGCTAAACGTGCCTACGACCGTCGTAGGGCATGTTACCAATAAACAATTTTTAGAGCATCTAAAAATAGGGCTAAAGCCGGTCAAGGCCACAAGTAACACCACCCCTTTTAAAAGCGTCCCTGTTAAAAAACGAAAAATCGACTGGTTAAGAATGTAAAATAAAAGACGTAAACAAAATTAAAAATTGTGTTTTATTGGTGCACCTTTTTAAACACACGACAAGACAAACATGTTTGAACATGTTGAAACATGTTTAAAACAGGTCTGGGCATGCCGGGTCTTTTTCCTTTTACAAATCGCACCACCAAGCGGTCATTTTCTGGTAAATCTTTGGTGTACAATTTTAAAATACAATCAAAAGATAAACCCTTACTACGTTGTTTTAAAAAAAAAAATACAATGATAACCGCAGGTTACAGCTAGGGGGTCCTGTAGTTGTCTCTGACTAAACACAACGTTATTACAGTTACGGTTTAAAAAAGTCATAATAGACTGAGGGAAAAAGTTACTGTCTGGGGAAAAACCGTAGGAGTCAAAAAACTCGCCGGGCCCCCGTTTTGGTAAATAAAGGGCCAGCCAATGTTCCCCGGGTAACTTATGGGGGTGGGTGTTAACAATAAGCCCCAAAGGTCTTCCGGACACAAAACCTTTCAGAAGCAAGTCGCTAGAAAAAACATCTAAAAAAGAAGGGTCCTTTGATAAAATATCTCGTATCTGCACGGTGTTCATGATTACACATAGTCAAACAGAACGTTTCTTCTATGATTTACTTCGAGCACGTTATCAACAACCCCATACACTATCATGTTAACCGTAGAGGGCAAAGCCGTTGCAAACCGAATTTCCGCTCTCAGGTTTCCAGTTTTAATTAAAGAATAATGATCGGCGCACTCCTGATCCGGGGTCAAATCAAAGGCGTACAGCGTATAGCCCTGGGCAAATTCATCGCGGTTAATTAAGAGTGATCGGTCTTTTACATATTTTCCAGTAGCCTGCACGAGCTGCATGTACTCCCTCATGCAGTTTCCATTTTCAAAATCGGGTTGTAGGGGTTTTGCTGGCACCTGTTCGCCATCCACATACAAGGCCACAAAATTAATGTTATAATGTTTAAAGTTAAAAGGGTTTTTAACGTAGCTGCCGCTGAAGGCGTCGTTATCTATAAAACTGATTACTAGCTGCTTGGGTAGCTGTCCCAAAAAAAGGTTTTCCTGGTTACTGACACGACTGCCGGCCGGTATGCTAAACACCTTTATGCTTACCCGGTCTACGGGGTACTTAGCGTTGGCGGTCATTAAAGCTTCAGCGTGCCCCAAACGAACCCCCGGGGTTACTTTTACACTTTTTACAAACAGGGACACCGAAATAATGTGTACTTTATAATTCTGGTTGACAGTCCCGCTCATGAGGCAAAAAACATCTTTGCTACGTGTTAGTTTAATTTTTAAATCCACGCCGTTTAGCAGTAGTTTTTCTTGAAAAAACAAATTGCTGTGTAAAGGTCCCAACAAATCCAGCTTCCTGCTGCCGGCCGTTAGTTCGGCCCTGCGTATAAACCCCTCATTGGCCTGGCCAACCAAAAGGGTGCTTTCGTGGCCCCCTGCCGTGTCTTTATAAAATCCGCCTGTCGAAAACTCCGTAGCGAGGGTGTGTCATAAACAGATAGCTAAGGGTTAATGTCTCTTTCACCTGAAGCACCTGACCAGAGGACCAATCAGGAAACCGGATTTTTTCAACTCTGGGTGGAGGGAAGTTTGTGTCGAGGTCTTTGTTTTCTGTCTGCCTGCTGTCTCTGAGCTTTGGAGAAGTAGTTTTTGCTTTCTAATCTTCTGTTTCTAAGTGTAAGGACAAAGAGATCAGATAGTAAGTTATATGGTTTCTTTTCTTTGGTATTTGCATGAATATAAGTGCTGGAGTGCTTTGATTTGTATTCTTTTTGAATAAGGCTGTTTATTCATATTTCTTTTAAGCAATTAACCCTGTATTTTGTCACCTTAATACAGAGAGACCATTTGTATGTATTTTTCTTTCTTTTTTATATAAAGCTTTCTTTTAAGACCTGTTGGAGTTTTCTTTTCTGGGAAATTTCAGGGAAATTGAGTCTGTACTCACCAGGGAATTGGTGGGAGGAAGAAATCAGGGGGAAATCTGTGTGTGTTGAATTTGCTAGCCTGATTTTGCATTCCCTCTGGGTGAAGAGGAAAGTGCTTTTTTTTTCCAGGACTGGGAACGGAGAGGGGGAGTCACTCTGTTTGGATTCACAGAGCTTGTGTCTGTGTATCTCTCCAGGAGCACCTGGAGGGGGGAAGGGAAAAAGGATTATTTCCCTTTGTTGTGAGACTCAAGGGGATTTGGGTCTTGGGGTCTCCAGGGAAGGTTTTTTCAGGGGGACCAGAGTGCCCCAAAACACTCTAATTTTTTGGGTGGTGGCAGCAAGTACCAGGTCCAAGCTGGTAACTAAGCTTGGAGGTTTTCATGCTAACCCCCATATTTTGGACGCTAAGGTCCAAATCTGGGACTAAGGTTATGATAGGGTGTCGTGGCTGTAGTTTAAAATTAGCTCTATTAAGGCTCTGTAAGGGTAACAATTGTTGCTCTGGCTAATAAGACGATCGCCTAAAGTAACATCCAGCTGGTTAAAAAGAGTGGCGATGGGGTAGTTTGGTAGGGCCACCCGGGCATCATCATCAATGTCTGACCCGTCTTCTTTTATCACCTTGCAGCACACATACAGCAGCGTGTTGTTAAGGTCTAAGTAATGATCCCCATGTCCCGAAATAAAAAATTCAAGAGGTGCGTTTACCGTTAAAGCGGCCAAAGGAGGCACCTCTACATAAAAGCTATTTTCAATACTGGCTTGTGTGGGGGCTATTTGAAATAAATCCAGTTCCGATTTGGTGCATTCGTCAGAGCCACAATGAATAAAAGCCATTTTAAAATATATCCCTTTTATCGCGGGTAACGCAAAGCTTCCTCTTCTTAGGATGCCTTTTAGGTATATGGCTAAGACGTCTTCTGACAGCTTTTTTTTTTTTATAGGGTCTAGGTGGTCCTTTAAATGGCTGGCGCAACGCTGCTCTTTTTCTTCTCATTACCACTAAACCGGAACCTTCCTGTGCTCCTATTTTGTTTATAACTGCGCTAGACACGTGGTTTACGACGTCTTTGGTTATATTTTTTGCGGCTGTTTTCATATGGGGTTTAATAATGTCAAAACCTCTTTTTAAAATTGGCACGGCTTTTCTAAAAAGACTGCAAAATATCCCTCCTAAACCTGCCCCGTACATAACGGGTAATCCTTGATATCCTGGTAAGCCATAGCCAGCCTGGGCCTTGTAGTAGTTTCTATACAAAAAGGGGTCCCCGTAGTTTTTCATAGTCACCATTCTTCAGCTTTTTTGGGGAGCAAATGTAGTTTAACAATTACCTTTCCAAAACTAAATGAAACGTGTTTATTTTGATCCGTCTTGATTTCAATAGTAATGGTTCCGATGTGCTGCTTACTTACGGGGACGTAATGCGGTTTGTCATACGTTATGGTAACAAATTCGTTGTTGCTACCGCGGATGGGAATGCAGCGCAACAGCGGCACATAGTAGTCCCCCACTAACTGATGTTCTACTATGTCTGTGTACACGTATAAAGAGTTAAAACCCCCTGTAATGTCTGCGGGGTACGGTGCTATCCTACACGGATGATTTGAAAGCATTCCCAATATTGTTGCCAATTTACCACCTGTGGAAAAAAAGTACTTTTGGTTTTAACTGAACCCTTCTAGTCACAGGGTTGTAAATAACGTAGGCATTTGGTTTTTCGGCATCTTTGTCTATATTCTTGTTGATGACTTCTATAAATGGTGAATGCTTGAATAATAGCCGGCATCCATGTTGTAGGTTCGAATTTTTTTTTCCGATGCTAATGTAAATGCTGTATCGTAAAGAAGCGTGTTCCAAGAGTGACAATAATGAATTTCCGATAAAGCGACATCCCACCGCCCTATTAAATTTAAAGGCTTGGCTAGTTGTATTGTAAAATTGGAACTAGTATTTTGAGGAAAAGCCCCCGCTGAGGCATTGCTTGGTAAGGTCATGTAAAAACTTTGTTCAGTCATTTTTTTTAATTAAAGGTCGTGCACTTGAAACGCTTTAACCCAACTATTAAATTTTTTAGGCCAGCCTTTCCATTTTACAAAAAAAATTTGTTTTTTCCCTGACCTTTTTTTGCTATAATTTTTTCTACCCTGTAAACGCGGTGCTGGTTAGGGTTTACTTTTTGTAATTCTTCAGGATAAAAAGACCCCACGACTTCCTCCCCTTCATAATCTTGTAATGCATACACCGGTCTTTGTCCTCTTAATAAAACCCCTGACACGATAAATATTTCATCGGTAAAGGTTTGCTGATAGCCCTTTTCAAAAGTGCCCTTCGTTTTAGATACTCTTACATGATCCCCTTTTTTAAAAATCACACGTTGCGTCTTTATTTTAAAACTATCCCCGTAGACGGTTTTCCACACGTTTAGCGCATTAGCTTGTGTCACATCAATTGGGTGCCCTCTGATAGTTCTGTGATAACTTCTGTTGTAACCGTCTATGAAGGCCTGCAGCACATCAATGTAGCGAAAGGTGTTACGGGCGGTAAAATACCTCCACATCTTTGATTTTAAAGTTCTGTTAAACCTCTCCACGATTCCTGCTTTAACTTCGTTATTGGTAACAAAATGGTGTACCCAATATTGCTTAAACAAATTTTTTAAAGCTTTGTTTAAAAACTCTTTTCCTCGGTCTGTTTGTAATTTTTGAGGCACGCGCCCCTTTGTAAAAATAGCTTTAAACGCCTCTGCCACCTCTTTTCCTGTTTTATTTTTTAGGGTTACCGCCCAGGGGTATTTAGACAAAATATCTATCACTGTTAAAATATATTTATGGTAGTCATTGTCTTTAGAATAGGCGGCCATATCAACCAAATCTGCCTGCCATTGCGTATCCACATTAGACACCACTGTTTTATTTCTTTTAAATTTAAGCCTTGTAGGTTTATGTAAAGCGTAAGCATCTTGATCCGCAAGCCAAGCGGAAACCTGCTTTCTGCTTAAGGTTTTACGGTGTCTTTTAGCGGCCTGAAATAAAGGTGTTATGCCCCCAAAACTACCAACTTTTTCGGGTGAGTAATAAATTTTCTTTAGCAACTTTGCCATGCTTACCCCATCTTGCTTTAAAACACACGTATACACAAAAGTTTGTTCCCGCTTTTGTTTTTATTTAACACAACAACGTCTATACACACTTGACTTTTAAAGCTGCAGCAAAGTAATATATGATACAATTACATACATTTTTTAACGCATAAGCAAAATAATATAAAAACTGTGATACAAAATTTTTTTTTACAATGCATCTTAATTAATATATATTTTTTAAGCCTCTAGGGTCACAAGCTTGCATGTAAAAACTTTTATAATCCATTTTACAAACCCGGCTACACACCAATTGGCGAAGTAATATACGGTACAATCACATACATTTTTAACGCATAAGCAAAATAATACAAATTTGTACAATGCATCTTAATTAATATATATTTTTTAAGCCTCTAGGGTCACAAGCTTGCATGTAAAAAGTTTTGTAATCCATTTGACGAACTCTGCTACACACCGCTCGGCCAATATCGGGGGCCACCTCTTTTGACAGGTCTACCAGCAGGGCCACCGGGTCAGATGATTTTGCAACCTCCCTAATCATTTTAACAACTTTGATTATAGTTTCAGTGGTTATGTTAAGCTTTTTCAGTTTGTAGCCTTCAGCTATAATTATATTTACCAACTGGGCCACGTTCAGTTTAGAAGAAATACGTCTAAGCTGGTAAAATACTTCTGAGCGATCCCAAAAAATACAAGGGTGACTAAAAGAGTTGGACTTATTTACAGCGCAGGCTGCACAGTTTTCCAAAAGTTGTTTTTTCAAACAGTGGTAAAAGGCTTTTACTACAACAGCTCTAATAATATCAACCTTAACGGCATCTTCTTCTTCTTCACAGCTTTTCTGGTCACTCTCCTTACTTTTTACAGACTTTTTTTTAACATCTTGCTTCACACAAAAACAACAGGTACATATTACGGCTGTTCTGCTTAGAGGCCACCTCTTTTCATCCTCTGAAGATGTCTGTTAAAAACATTGTAAAAACATATTTTAAATTTTTTGTTGCAAAAATTTTAAAATAAAAAAGCCTACAGTTTATTTGTGCTACCTCAGTCGTACCCTCGTCTAATTCTGAATTATCATCATCCTCAGCTGACGCACCGTCGAACCCCGTAGCACCTTCCTGTTATTAAACACAAAACATATAATTTTATTTTACCGCTTTTATATATGTTTATATTTATATTTTTTTTAAATTATTTAAGTAACTTTTACCTCGCCGTGTTCTTTGGGTTTTACCATTGACACCCCGTTTGTGTCCTTTGTTTCTGAATCACTTCCGTCAATCATAGTTTCAGCAACCTATTATTAAACCAACCGTATAGTAACGCTTAATTAGTGTCATACACAAATATATATATATATATATTTTAAATAAGTTAAGCTGTCTTTACCTCCTCGGGTGTTTCTGTCTCTGCAACTGTTGGCCGTTTGTTACACACCAAAGCAGTAATCTTGTATGGCCCCGGCTTGGTTATCTGTTAAAAAATCAAAAGTCATTTTTTAAAAGTGTAAATACAATACTTTTTTTATTTTATTTTTATACAACTGGTAAAACTTTTACCGTAACAATATTGCCATCTTTCCATAACTTGGGGTCTATCGGCTGGTTTTCAACATCGCTATCCTGCGGCTGTTCCTCGGTTGCCATGTCCTCATATATAGGCTCTTCTTCCATTCCCCCCTATAAAAACAAAAATATTTAACCCTTTATTTTTATAAAACATTTTGTAATTTGTTACAAAAAAAAAAAGGTTTACCTCTGCCTTTAATTCTGTTTCTTCCAAATCTGACAACAAATTTTTTCGCACTTGATATTTTACAAACGGCTGTGGCTTCTCTTTTTTCAGTTCTATTTCAGAATAAAACACAGGGCTCGGCAACAACCCTTTCTCATTGGCAAAATAACTGTAAAGGAGCCTTCTTTTCTGAACACGGACTGGTGCACCCAGGGGCAATTCCGGCTTCTTGGCTTCTGTAGGTGTTTTGTACAGGGACATGCCTTTGTGTTTAGTTTCTCTGTGTTAAAAAACCCGCTCGCAAAACCACGTGTTTTTATACACAAAAATACATGCTCATTGGTAGACAATAGCCGGTTTTTAAAAGGCTCTTGCTTAAAATCTTGAAACACTAGGATTGGTTCAGGAAAATGAATTCTATGACGCTGTTGTAAAACCACCTCTGATTGGTCCGATCCAAAGGCGGTGATAACAAGCCGGAGAGAGTTTGAACCAGGAAAGCTGCCTCATTCTACAGAAAGACGGGCAAAGGTAACAATTCTCTCTCTTGCTCTTTAATCCTACCCCATGCTCTCTATCTTTGCTCTTTGCAACGCGGACTCTCTCTTCGCTTTTCTTGTCTTGTAACCCGCCCTGATTCTGAATGCTTTTTTACCCTGTGCTTACTAAACAGACTCCGCGTGCTTCTCTCTTTTTTTATTCTGATTCCGCCGTGTGCTCTCTATCTTTGCTCTTTTTTCTTAATCTACACTGATATTGAATAGTTTCAATGCTTTTTTACCCCGGGCTTACCAAACAGGCTTTGCCTTTGTCAATTTTCCTTTTAAACCTCGTTTTTTCTTAACCTACATTGGTATTAACTAGTTTTAATGTGTTTTATTTACTAGGGTTAAACCAAAAAAGCTACCTCGTTTTACAAAAAGACTGCAAAGGTAAACATTTTTAAATTTTACCCTAAGCTTTATTGTGTTTTTCTTAGCCACTTTTTTATAGAGTTTTTATGCTGTGCTTACCAAACAGGCTTTGCCTTTGTCAATTTTCCTTTTAAACCTCGTTTTTTCTTAACCTACATTGGTATTGACTAGTTTTAATATGTTTTATTCACTTTTATTACACTGCCTTAGTACATTTTCTTTTAAACCTAGTTTTTAACCTACACCGGCATTAAATAGTTTTAATTGTATTTTTTAGCAAATTTCTTAACCTACACCGGTATTAAACAGTTTTAATATGTTTTATTTACTTTTATTACACTGCCTTAGTACATTTTCTTTTAAACCTAGTTTTTAATGTTTTTTAAATGTCTTTTTTAGTACTCCTTTATAGTTTTTGGCCATGTGCTTACTAAACAGGTTTTGCTTCAGTCAATTCCCCTTTTAAACCCAGCTGTATTGTTTTTAATATTATTCAATAATATTAAAAAGCTTTTTTTTAACCTACACGGGTAGTCAATAGTTTCAATCCCTTTTTATTTACTTTTTTACCCTGGGCCTCCCAAACAGGCTTTGCCTTGGTCAATTTTTTTTAAACCTAGTTTTTAATTATTTCTTTATAGTTTTTGGTTATGTGCTTACAAAACAGGTTTTGCTTCAGTTAATTATCCTTTTCAACTTAGTTTTTAATGTTTTTTTCTTAACCTACATTGATATTGACTAGTTTCAATGCCTTTTTATCCTGTGCTTACCAAACAGGTTTTGCCTTAGAAAATTCCCTTTATAAACCTAGCTTTCAATATTATTTAACTTTTTTCTTAATCCACCCTGATATTTAATACACTTTTTATTCGTGTCACCAAGCTCAAACATACACAACACTTCCCCTAGTTAAACACATACACGCGCACTTTTTTCAAAATGGCCGACGGCGCCAACGGAAATGGAGGGTGGGAAGGCGGGACATAAGCCCTAAAAGGGGCGTGGAAACCTGTCAAAATTGCATGGTGATGAATACTATCTAGCTTATTACTACTCGTAGCCTAATTAGCAAAAGAATTTGCTTCTCCAGTTAGGCGTGCACCTACGACTCAACAACCAATTAGATTACGCTGAGCAGAGGGCTGTGTTTTGGTGAATCATGATGGGAGAAGGCAACAAGAAGAGGATGGGCTGGGGCTAGTGAGATTTGCAGCCCCCACAAGGCTTTTGGAGTAGGCTTGAGGTCTTGAGGGATTTAGCACATGATTTGAGCCATAAGATCTTGCAGGATTTGGCCTGAGATCTGGAGCCATGATAAGAGCCACTTCCTGTTTGCAGGCTTCCAGTAGTCAGACACTCTCTCTCCCTGGCCTAGGTTTCCATGGGCTAGTTGCCACTT
Organism: Gopherus flavomarginatus; assembly: GCF_025201925.1. Classification (NCBI taxonomy): domain Eukaryota; kingdom Metazoa; phylum Chordata; order Testudines; family Testudinidae; genus Gopherus; species Gopherus flavomarginatus. The sequence continues at coordinate 44,001,602 of NC_066624.1, read as the reverse complement.
GGGGCTGGGAAGTATTGGCCAAGGCTGGTTGAGTTTTTCCACCTTCCTTGTAGTGAAACCCAAGGGTTGTGTTTTGGGAAAGTAGAGGGCTGGGTCACAGTTTGGATCTACATGAGAGTTGTTGCATATTTTATCAGGTACCCAGTGCAGGAACTTGCTGATTTAGGCTCCAGATCAAAAAGGTAACATAGTGGGCATCCCAAGGGCATCTCTTTATGAGAAGGGGCATCATGTCTAACTCCTTGGGGGCAAATGTGAACCAAGGGTTGAGGCACTACCCAAGGGAGATTGCCCTGCCAGTGTGCTGGATGGTGTTGTTGGGTTAAGGGGGGGAAAGGTCCTCTCTCACGTCAACCCCTGAAAGGGAAAGGGAGAGGGCTGCTAGCGGGTGAGTGGAGGTACCCAGAGATCCTCCTGTGGTCAGAGCGCCAAGAATTGGCAAAGGATCAATGGGGGGACGCTCACCGGCAACCAACAGGAACCTTGGATCTAATTTAACTAATAATGTTGCGGCCTGGTTGAAACCCATACCACATGTGCTTGCCTTCTTCTGTGCAGCGAGCACACCAAATAGGTATACTGAAGCAGAGATCTTGGAAACTGTAATTGGGGGAGTCTGCCCAGGACTGAGCCTCAGGGACTACTTGGAGGGAAAAGCTAATCTGAGCCTGTCAAAATGAAGAAGTGTTTTAAGGTCCTATTACTAGGAAAAAGATGCCACTGAATTTTACCTGATGCCTAGAGTGACCAGATAGCAAGTGTGAAAAATTGGGACATGAGGTGGGGTGTAATAGGCTCCTATAGAAGAAAAAGGTCCAAACATTGGGACTGTCTCTGTAAAATCGGGAAATCTGGTCACCCTACTGATGCCTCAAGAGTTACACAAAAGCCAGAAAAGACACCTTAGGATTTCCTAGTCCGAGCACTTGATTTGAGATAGAAATCATTGTTTGCCTCGCAAGAAACTGATTCTGACCTAAGATATGACCCTACCTTTGTACAAAGCATGTTCCTCCATTCAGTTCTGATGGGGTTGCAGAATGACAATATATGGAGTGTGATGCAACCTTATTGACAAGATAATCAGGTTGCAGGGGAGACCTTGTTGAAGACACTGATAAGTGAGGAGGTAGACGTTAGGGAATGGAGAATATGCTCAGGCAGTAGCTTGTAATTCTATGCAGTTGCTCTACACGGAGCACAGGTGGTCAGAGAGTAAAGCAGCACCTCCTAAGTGAAAAGGAGTCTCCAAAGATGAGAGACAATATTAGGGAAATAATATCTTTTATTGGACCAACTTCAGAAGTTGTCTTTCTAATGTCCTAGGACTAACATCGCTACAATTACACATCTCCAAAGATGACTCATTGACTTAACTATCTTCAGTAATTTTCTATCATCTGCAGATTTTGCCACCCAACTTTTCCAGATCATTTATTCATACATTGAACAGCACTCGTCCCAGTACAGATCCTTGGGGGACCCCACTATTTGCACCTCTCCATTATGAAAACCGACAATCTATTTCTATCTTTTGTGTCTTATCTTTTAACCAGTTACTGATCCATGAGAGGACCTTCTCTCTTATCTCATGATTGCTTACTTCCCTTAAGAGCCTTTGGTGATGGACCTTGCCAAAGGCTTGCTGAAAGTCCAAGTACACAATGTCCACTGGATTAATCTTGTCCATATGTTTTTTGACATCCTCAGTTAATTCTGCTAGACTGGTGAGGCATGATTTCCCTTCACAAAAGCTGTGTTGACTCTTCCCCAACACATCATGTCCATCTACGTGTCTGATAATTCTGTTCTTTACTATAGTTTCAACCAATTTGTCTTGTAGTGAAGTTAGGTTTACCAATCTGTAATTGCTAGGATCACCTTTAGAGCCTTTAAAAGAAATTGATGTTACAATAGCTAGCCTCCATTCATCTTGAAGAGAGGCTGATTTACGTGCTAGGTTGCATACCACAGTTAGTAGCTCTGCAATTTCGTATTTGTTCCTTCAGAACTCTTGGGTGAATATCATCTGGTCCTGTAGAGTTATTACTGTTTAATTTATTAGTTAGTTCCAAAACCTCCTCTACTGATACCTCAATTTGGAACAGTTCCTCAGATTTGCCATCTAAAAAGAATGGCTCCAGTGTGGGAGTTTCCCTCCTTTTGTTTTCAGTGAGGACCAAGGCAAAGAACTTATTTAGCTTCTCTGCAAGAGCCTTTTCTTCTGTGAGTGCTCCTTTAGCACCTTGATTGTCACATGACCCCACTGTTTGTTTGGCAGGTTTCCTGCTGCTGATATATGTAAAAATATGTTTCGTATTAATTTTTGTGTCTTTTCTTATTTACTCTTCAGATTATTTCTTGGCCAGCCTAATTATACTTTTACATTTGACTTGCCAGTGTTTATGCTCCTTTTGGTTTTCCTCAGTAGGATTTGAGTCAGTAGGATTTGACTTACAGTGTTTAAGGGATGCCTTTTTCCTCTAACCTCTGTTGTTTAGCCATGGAGACATTTTTTTTGTTCTCTTACTGGTTTTTTTTTTTTTAATTTGGGTTATACATTTAATTTGAGCCTCTATTATGGTGTTTTAAAACCGTTTGATGCAGCTGGCAAGTATTTCACTGTTGTGACTCTTCCTTTTAATTTAAGTTTAATTAGCTTCCTTATTTTTGTGTAGTTCCCCTTTTTGAATTTAAAAATTACTGTGGTAGGTTTTTTATTTCCCCCACTACAAGGATGTTAAATATAATTACATCATGGTTGCTATTACCGAGCACATCAGCTATATTCACCTCTTGGACCATATCCTGTGCTCCACTTAGGACTAAATCAAGAATTGCCTCTCCCCTGGTGGGTTCCAGGACTAGCTGCTCAAAAAAGTAGTTATTTCTGGTGTCTAGGAATTTTATTTCTGCATCCAGTCCTGAGATGACATGTACCCAGACAATATGGGGGTAGTTGAAATCCCCCATTATTATTAATACTAATTAAGTTGTTTGTCCCCCAAACTCCTACTGGGAGGCTATTTCAGAAATTCACCCTTCTGATGGTTAGAAACGTTCTTTCAATTTCCAGGCTGAATTTGTTCATGCACAGTTTCTTTCCATTTGCCAACATCATCCTTGTTCTTCTGCCGATATCATCCTTCAGCTTAAATAGCTCTTCTCCCTCCCTGGTATTTACTCCCTGATGTGTTTATAGAGAGCAATCAGATTCTCCCTCAGTCTTCTTACTGCTATACTAAGCCAACTGTTTTCAAAAATAATTTCTGGTGACCCAGTTGAAGAAAATTATTGATGTTCGTGACTCAACGGAGCTGGGGATTTGGGGTTTGGAGTGTGGGAGGGAATCAGGACTGGGGCCAGGAATGAGGAGTTCAGGATGTGGGAGGGGGCTCTGGGCTGGGGCAGGGGGTTGGATACGGGAGGGGGTCAGGGCTACAGGTTGGGGTGGGCCGAGGAGGAGGGGCTTGGTGTGAAGGAGGGGGCTCCGGGTTTGCAGGGGGGACTCAGGCCTGGGGTAAGGGATTGAGGGCTTACCTGTGGTGGCTCCCAGTCAGCGGCACAGCAGGAGTGTTAAGGCAGGCTTCCTGCCTGTCATGGCACTGCAGACTTTGCTGCACTCCAGAAGCAGCCAACAGCAGGTCAGGCTCCTAGGCGGAGGTGCACAAGCAGCTCTGCGCTGCTCTCGCCCACAAGCACCCCCTCCCCCAACTGCCATTGGCTGGGAACCAGGCTGCTCAGGGTGAGGGCAGTGCACAGAGCCCCATGGCCCCCCCCCCTTAGCCAGGCAGCACTGCTGATGGGACTTTTAATGACCCGGTTGGTGGTGCTGACCAGAGCTGCCACAACCCAGTGCCTTACATTCTATGGCCCAGTACTGCGTCGCAACCTGCATTTTGAAAACCACTGGACTAAACTGCCTAAGCTCTTTCAGTCCCTCTCATAAGACAGGCCCTCTATTCCCCTGATCATCCTTGTAGCTCTTCTCCACATCTCTTCCAGTTTGAATTAATCTTTTCTGAACATTGGTGAGCAGAATTATACACATTTCAAATTGGGTCTTACCAGTGCCTTGTATGATGCCATTAATACTACTTTATCTTGACTGGAAGTCCTTTGCCTGTACATCCTAGGATCACATTTGTCTTTTTTTGCAGCTGCATCCCATGGGTGGCTCATAGTCATCCTGTGATCTAGACACACACTGGTCTCTCTCCTTCTCTGTCACTTCCCTAACTTATAGCAGAAATTCTTATTATTCAAGCCAAAGTGCGTGACCTTGTATTTTCACAGTTTAATTTCATCCCATTTCTGTCATTCCAGTCTCCAAAGTCCTCTAGGTCTTCCTATATACTGTTCTGATCCTTCTCTGTACTGACAATGCCTCCCAGCTTTGTATTATCAGCAAATTTCATTAGCAAACTTCTACTTTTTGTGCCAGTCATTAATACACATTGACGAAGATTGGTCCCCAGACAGGTCCTTGAGGAGCTCCACTAGTAACCTAGCAGGCAGGGGGGTCCCGCGGCAGGTGGGAGGGGGTGTGGCAGGGGGTTAAGGAGGTGAGCGGCAGGGTGAAGAGGTGAGCGCAGAATGTGAGGGTGCAAAGGTAAAAATCCTAAGGCCATTTTGGATCCTCTAAAGGACAACTAGAGTTTGTAAGCCCTTCTTGTCCCCACCTCACTCTGAATTCGGTGCCTTTTTATTTTAGGCAGGAAAAGATGGCTACTGTCATCAGGTAATCTGCCTAGCAAGCCTATGTCTATATAAGGGCAGTGCTCAGATTATATCAAGCTTGCCTGCCTGAGTGTCAGAGGCTTGTTGTTGTCTGTTTGGGGCAGAGAAGTGGCTGAAGGTTAATAAGATAGGCCATCCACCCCACCAGGGTCATCTTAAGCAGGGAATATACTTACCTAAATGCACCTAATCCATCCCTTATAGTGATTGCTTGTTCCATGCACGACGACGCAGATAAAGGGAAGAGGAGGGATTTAGTTACCTGAATACTGTCACCTTACTGAGAAGACACTCATCTGGTTCTGCCTTGAGGTCCTGTCTCCATCTGAGGGATCCAGCCATCCTGTTGTGCTGCATCCATCCTGAAGAGGAGAAGAAACCATCAAATCAAGCTGTAAGAGATGGTAATGTCATTGTTATTTTGATCCTAGTATATAGATCCCTATTGATACAGCCTTCCTTGTTTTATTATCCATCTCCCCTTATTACCTGGGGAGTCCTTGCCACCCCATTAATAAATCTTGTTGTACCTTTATCCTGTCTGAGTCATATCTGGGAGCAGAACACCCTGGTGCTAGATATGGGAAGGAAGGTGAACGTGAGATGGAGACTCCTGGCCTCCTGTTTTGGTCAACAGGGGGGGTGAGGAGGCAAAAGGCGGGCTGGGGGAGTGAGGAGGCAAGCGACGGGCAGGGGAATGAGGAGAGATGCGATTAGATGCGATGAGCCAGTGGCAGATGACGGGGATGGATAAGTGATGGGAAAATGCCAGACTTGCCATCTCCCAGCAGGTGGTGTTGTAAGGAGCAAGGCAGAAGTGCTGGCTATGAGGGGAGCTCCAGACTATACCTGTCCTGCCTTCTCCCAAAAGGGGGTGCTGTAGGGAGCACTGGCTGTGGCGGAAGCACCTGGCTGCTCCCAGCAGGAGGCATTGTAAGGAATTGGGCAGGAGTGCTAGCAGTGGGGAGGAGGCCCAGACACAGTTGTTCTGCCCCTTTCATCAGGGAACAATGCAGGTGAGTTTGCTTGGTGTGTCTTCACAGCTAATTTGGTACTAGTCACTGCCAGCAGGAGGTGCTGTCAGAGAGTGGGAGGGAATGGTGTTCTCAGAAGGTGATGGTTGCCCCCAGGGGGGTGGAGGTGATGGTCACAGAACCAACACTGCCCCACTCCCCAAGCCCTTAGAGCTACTGAGACTTAGTTAATGCCGACAGTTTAGTACTATGATACATGCCTCTCCCCTCCTCCTATAGGAGAGTCCTAGGGCCACGGGCTATCAGGGAGCCCCTGTGAACACAGCCCTGTAGTGGTCATGTGGATTGGGGCTGGAACAGGCTGTGAGCATGTGCAAGACCCACATGCCATGGCTGGTGTCCTGAGGTCTGGGAAATCCATGCCCACCTCGCTGTCGCTGCTTCTAGTGGGTGGGGCCAAGGCATCCCCCCTCCAGAGGGAGAAGGTTGGGGACTTTGGCCTGGTCTACATTACACATTTAAACTGATTTTTAGCAGCGTTAAACCGATTTAACTCTGTACCCGTCCACACAAAGAGGCCCTTTATATCGATATAAAGGGCTCTTTAAATTGGTTTCTGTACTCCTCCCCAATGAGAGGAGTAGGGCTAAAATCTGTATTACCATATCGGATTAGGGTTAGTGTGGCCGCAGATCGATGGTATTGGTATCGACGGTATTGGCCCACTTACACCCATGTCTCCCAGTAACTTGAAGGGAGCATAGCACTTGTAAAATTTGGATTAATACCTAGGCTGTTTTAAATGATCGTCAGTTTTAAAAATCCACCACCGGCATACTTTGGGTGGTGAAAACAGAGAAAAAAAGAAAACATTGACAATATATCAGATAGAAGCCAGTGAGAACTGATTACCAGGCTGAATGGAAGAAGCAGCAGAACCTGGCTGTGGGGAAAAACTTAATTATATTCATACACACACGTGTACACATCCATTCACACACTCACAGACACACACATGCACATTCACACATACGTGCGCGCGCACACACACACACACAGTGTACAATGAGTCAGTCAGATGTGAGATGTGTCCATAAGAGCCACCCCACTGCCCTTCAGAGTGCTCAAGTCAGCCCTGTTCATGGGATGATGATGATGATGATGGTGTGTAAGGGCTGTGGGCACAGGGAATTTTTCAGCAGGCTCAGCCCAAAACACCAAGGCCTCTATGCATAAGAGTCTGGGTCAGAGTTAAGATTATGCTATGGTGAAATGTGTATTTCTTTGTTCTAGGATAGGATGCACTTATGTTTATTATGCTGGCAAGGTGAGATTTATGATGCTCTTAACTACTTATTTCCTTGCTTTTAAGTGGCTGGGCTGGTAAATGAATACATAGGTAGCCACATTTTGCAGTATGGCCAATCCCAAGCAGTCAAAGATCATCAATCAGACTCCCCAAAATCCTGAGATTGGCTTAAAAATCATGAGATTTTAAAAAATAATACATTTTAGGTTCTTTGTATTCTGGTTTCTGAGGCTTTAGGTTACACATAGGTCATGTTTTCAAGCTTTTCTCTGCAACTGGAAGGGGTAGGAATGTATTTTTTGCAATGCAAGCTGGAATTCTCAAGTAATTACCTGACTCCAGGAGTTGGAGTGTTCCTAAAAGCATCAAATATCACAAGTCTCTTGATCATATAGCGAGGATTGGTTACCCTGTTTTTGTTGCCTAGCAACTTAATTTTTTTAAAAATGAAGTTTTTGGAATGCTTTCCCCCTTTCCCCTGCATTTTACCTTTTCTGCTTAGTGCAGGTAAATGATGGTTCCATTTCTAAAATGTTAGATAACTAGCAAGGCAGGATGATCACCGGGTTAAAAGTGTCAGTAGAGCCAGCCAGGCTCATAATGGTGGAAACCAACATTCACATTCCCTAAATAACTTTGGAAAGGACCTACCAGGGAAAATGCTTTGTGTATAAGCAATGCGTGAAAGGGTACTGTGCACAAGACACCCCATCCAGGAATGGGAGTGCCATACAGCACTCAGCACAATGGGGCCCAATCGTAAAGGGGCCTATGAGAGCCATCCCAGTTTGGATGGCTCAGTTCAACATTTTGCAGGCCTGGGACTGCCCCACAGCATGATGCCCCTGGCATGACAATGGAAGCGCAGTACACACCTGAGGGCACTGGGGGGACTGTGTGTGAAAGATGAGCCTCGCTCATGGCAAAACCAACCTGGCGAGGGTGATTATCCTTTGTGAGTGATCTGAACACAGGACCCATGCAGTCCAGCCAGCAGCCAGCTCCCTTCAGTCAGCATCCAGCAGTGCTGACTGCAGTAGGGAGTGAACCTCCTCCCTATATGAATGAAGGGAACTCCCCATTGTGCTCCTGGCACTGGGGTCTCTGCAGGACGAGACCTCCCCTGGCCCAGACCTGGATGAACAAGAGGGGACCAGGGCTCAGGCCCGTTCACTGGATGCAGCTGGTTGCAAAAGCCCAGCACACGGAGCCATGTTTTAGGAGCCTGAGGGAGACATCTCACTTGGCTCCTGGCCGGAAAGGAGCTTAGCGAGAGCTATAAACACTGATTGCAACCAGATGGTGCCATGGGGGTTTTCCTGCTCTGTCCCTCCTCGGGGCCTGCCTCTGGGGAGCAGCGCCCAGGAAGTGTAGGAGGAGATCTGATGAACTCTCAAGGGCAGCAGTGACCCCTCTGGCTAGGGGGGTGACAAGGCTCTGCAGGAGTCTGGCAGGGAGGAGGATGCTAGGGCTTGGAGGAGATCTGATGGGAGGGATGGTCAGGATTCCAAGAGGGGCGGTTGGTAGGGGGCATTCAGGGCATTGCCCTTCCCCCTCCTCTCTGACTGCCTCATCTGCATCCAATCTGCAGGCTCCTGCTGCTGGATGCTAGACAAGCACCACGACCCCTGCAGCATCAGCTCCAGTGGTGCTGCCACACGGTGCTCTAGGAAGCACTAGCTGAGGTCTCTGCACGCAGCTGACTGGTCACATGCTTCTGGCTTCTCCTCATTTCCAGTTGAGGAAGCAGGACAGATGGGGGAGGGAGGGATGAAGAGGAAAAGGAGACAGCGAGCAGAGCTCAGTTCACATAGGACACCACACTTAATGCACTGGAGATGGCAACCCGCACCCCACCCCTGTGCCATATCAGTGCCTGCTGTAGTTCTGGGGGGATGGTCTAGGATTGCCAAGGCCAGTGTCCACGTGACAATTTCTCTGCTAAAATGTTGTCTGCGCTTGAGGGAGCTGCGCTGGCCTGAATTCAGAGAGGATGTAAGGCTTAACGCACTCACCAGCAGGTTGCACTAGCACCCTCCACAGGCCACAGGTGGGAGTGTGTGCTCATCCTCATGGTGGAAAGGCACGGCAGAGAAGTGGGGGGTGGGACTAAGGAGAAGAGGGTAATGGGTGTAGGAAGTCAGGACATATCCATTGGCTCTGACATCATAAACCACTAAGGACAATGAGCATGGAGCAAATTGCTCTTCATAGGAAGCAGCGGGGTGGGGACATCAGACCTTCCTACCTGCTGTTGGGCCAGCAGGTGCCATGTCCCCTTTGCCTAGCTCAGAAATAGAGCAGGTCAGGACATTTCTAACAAAACAGGTTGTCCTTGGAAAATACGAAAGCATTTCATGGGAATGTACAGTTTGGGCTAAACTCTTTCCAGGAAAGGTTTCTCAAGTCCTGGACAGAATTTCAGTGGGGTGGGCAGGGCATTCATTTGGAGTGTAGGAGAGACAGGTTACGGTCCCTGATCTGAATCAGGCAGGTTAGGGACTTAAACCTGGGTCTCCCACATCCTAGATGTGTGCCCTAAACATCAACCTATTAGCTATTCAGGAGTGAGGAAGAAGGGTCTCTCCCAGAGTTTTGTAAAAAAATCTTCAAAAGGTCCCAGTTTCACCCCAATGCTGAATGGGAACATTTTCAAAATCTTGAAAAGTTTCATGAAATAGAAAAAACATTTCACACTCAGCTCTGTTCAGATCCTATAAAATCAACCCAGCTGGCTAAAAGCTCTGGAAGGATTGAGTTAGTTATTGTTGAGACCTCATGGAAGGTGGATGAGATCCCAGAGGACTAGGGAAGGGCAAACATATACCTATCTTTAAAACAGGGAACAAAGAGGACTCGAAGAATTATAGATGAGCCTGTGTAACATCAATGCCTGGAAAAATGCTGAAACAAATTATTAAATAATCAACTTGTGAGCACCTACAGGATAGTAGGGTGTTAAGGAATAGGCAGCATGGATTTGTCAAACACAAATCATGCCAAATCAACCCAGTTTCCTTCCTGGTCTGGGTAACTGGCCTAGTAGATGGGTCAGGCCAGTAGACATGTTATATCTTGATTTTTAATAAGGCTTTTGATACAGTCCCACATGGCATTCTCATAAACAAACTAGGGAAATGTGGTCTAGAGGAAATTACTGTAAGTTGCATGCACAACGGCTTGAAAGACCGTATTTAAAGAATACAGCAGTTATCAATGGTTCACCGTCAAACTGGGAGGGTGTATCTAGTGGGGTCCCACATGGGTCAGTCCTTGGTTTGGTACTATTCAATATTTTCATTAATGACTTGGATAATGGAGAAGTGAGTATGCTTATAAAATTTGCAGATGACACCAGGCTGGAAGAGGTTGATAGCACATTGGAGGACAGAATTAGAATTCAAAAAACCTTAACAAATTGGAGAATTGCTTTGAAATCAACACAATGAAATTCAGTAAAGACAAGTGCAAAGTACTACGCTTAGGAAGGAAAAATCAAATGCCTGACTACAAATGGGGAATAATTGGCTAGGCGGTCGTACTGCTGTGAAGAATTTGGGGGCAATAATGGACCACAAATTAAATATGAGTCAACAATGTGATATCAGTTGCAGAAAAGGCTAATATTCTGGGGTGTTGTATGTAAGACCTGGGAGATAATTGTCTCGTTCTCCTTGACACTAGTGAGGCCTCAGTGGGAGGGCTGTGTCTAATTCTGGGTGCCATCTTAAGAAAGATATGGATAAATTGGTGGGAGTCCAGAGGACAGCAACAAAGATGATGACAGGTTTAGAAAACCTGACCTATGAGAAAAGGTAAAAAAACTAGTCATTTTTAGTCTGAGGGGGGACCTGATCACAGCCTTCAAATTTGTTAAGGGCTGGTACAAAGAGGACAGGGATCAATTCTTCTCCATGTCCATTAAAGGTAGGACAAAAGGCCTTAATCTGCAGCAAGGGAGATTTAGGTTAGATATTAGAGAAAACTTTCTAACTAAGCTCAGGAACAGGCTTCCGAGGGAGGTTGTAGAATCCCCATCGTTGGAAGTTTTTGAGACCAAGTTGGATAAACCCCTGTCGGTATGGTTTAGGTTTACTGGGTCCTGTCTCAGCACTGGGGTCTGGACTTGATAACTTCTCCAGGTCCTTTCCAGCACTATATTTCTACAATTCTGTGAAAGGCAAAGATAGGCAGAATATGGTTTCAAAAGGACCCATGCATACAATTTGGGCCACATTAGCCCCACTGTGGACATGCCAGAATGCACCCCCCCAGGCCCCTGCTGAGATAACCCTGGACAATAATTTGTTGTGTCATTCAGAATCCAAGGGGTGGGTAAGGAGAGGTTTAATTTTCGAGGTGATCTGTTTGACTCAAATTGTTTTAAATCCTTCCGGAAACTCAAGATCCAATTTCTCTTTCTAACACAAATTTTAACAGTTCCTAGAAACTTGGCATTATGGGGGCTCTATTTCTCCCAGTAATCTCAGCTGAATAGGTGTTAACAAAACAAAACAAAACCCAGTTTTAAACAGTGTGACTAAAGGTCACTTTGCCGCTCACTTCAGCTTTCACTTGCATGGAATCTTTGACAGTCTAATTCTCCAGTCCTGCAGGCCTCCATAGAGTCCTTGAGAATAAAAAGAGTTAATATGTTCTGAATTTTTGTTACAAAACAAAACAGAAAAAAACCCTTTAAATAAGATCAAAACAAGCCCTCTTAGGCCTATCCCCAAAAAACAAGCAAAGAAGGGACAAACCCAGTGTCTTTCTTTTTGCAGATCATGTTTATCCGTGGCCTCTTCGGGACTTTAGAAACAGGAGTATATCAGAGATAAGCCAATGCCAGAGAGATGATTCATCAAACACTGAGCCTGGAAATGTGCATAAGTGCAAAAACTCTGGGAAATTCTATAACCAGACAGTGACTGGATTGTTGGAACAAGCTGACTCGTCTCCCCTGCCTCTAGAGACAGGTCCCCGGGGATCCCTTCTGAAGATTTCTCCATCCCTTTTCACAGATATCTCTGCATATTCTCTTTTCTTGTGCAGTTGTCTGTATCACATGGCACTGGGAATCTGCAAAGGTCCTGATGGCAGGCGAATGCATTTATAGAAGTCACGTGGTCAGCCAACAATGAAGAGCTGGGTTATGGTCTATGAGAAACAACAACAAATATGGAATCCTTGGCTAGCTATGATGGTATAAAATAGACTCTCTTTCATTATACTTCCCATCGGTTCTACATTGCTTCCTGGTGACTTAGTGTCCAGTACAAGAAAGATCCCCATTGCCTTAGTGCGCACTGGGCTTGTTTTTCCCTCCAATTTCCCATTGCTGTGACCACCAGTTCAGGTCCCCTCATAATAGCAATGGTGAGAGCTGGGGTTGACAGGGTTCCATGCAGCTGCAGGTGTTTTAACCTCCATGCAGTCTAACTCTGCTCAGATCAGGTCTATATGACATGGCTGTCTGGAGCCTTGTCTAGTTGCCACTGTTGCTACCACAAGGGCAGCTGATTTAGTGGTAACAACAGGGGCAATTTCTTGAGAAATAAGCTGGTGCAGACAAGGCCAGTGGGAGCTTCACAGGACCCAGCACTATGTTCAGTACTCAGAGTATTTGCAGGATCACTCCTCTTGCCAGTAAGATATGCTGGGTGGTGGCGACAAGAGTGAGTTTTGTGTGTCCAGCACCCCATGCCGGTGACACAAAAATGTTCAGATAAACCCAGGCCCCACCCTACTTGATGAAAATTGGTGTGTACAAGCTATACCTACACATGGAAGGCTTGACACTGCATGGTACCTCCTCCATTCCGCTCAATGCCCCCAGAAATTGGGGGTCTCCAGCACCATCCCAGAAGGGGCCCAGCACCATGGGGGAGCAGGCCCTTTAGTGACCATGCACATTTGTGTCCCCTCAAACAGCCTTTGGCTGGGCTGGCTCCTACTCCAAAGGACACACCCAGTATGTTCCATTCCCCCCTGCACTGTTTAGTAGCGAAGCTCACCCCGCAGCCTATTGGTTCTGGTTGTGTGATTCATGAGAGAGGTGAAAGTTCTATGGAATGGGTGTATTTAGTGGTGCCCTGGTGGTGATCATACCGATTCCTCTTCTCCATCGTGTGCAGGGATTGTACAGGGCTGTACCTTGCTACCTGTCTGGAGAGGCAAGGTCACTTACCTCATTCTTGCTATCGCTGCTCTCAGTCATGCCCACTGGTCCATGGGAGAAGGCTGGTGGCATGACTGTCTGTCACATGCAGAGTGCCAACTGGTGCCATGGGTCCATCATCACTGGTGCCATGGGCCCTTCCTGACATGGGGAGGTGATGGGATAACTGGGCCTACAATGTACCCTAATTGTGAGCTCAGTCTGTTCATAAAGTGTCCTCCCAGTAACCACTAACAATAAATGATGATGGGAAATGGTGTAAAAGAGACTGAATTAGTCCACACAAAAAGGCTATTGAGATCATGCCTGCTAAACAAGAGAAATCTGGGACTGGAAATTAATGGACCAAAATTGCTGGGTTGGCAATTAGGCCTTATTGGTAAATAAAATAATGAGGGGATAGCTTATTCCACCCATCACACCTTTTTTGGGTCCGTAAATAAAGACTGAAGCAAACAGCTGGCTACCAAGATGCTGGCTGACTGAAAGAAGGGGAGGAGCGAGCTCACTATCATGGCTGCCTCCCCTCCCCCATCTCTTGGGAACGTGGGATCCAGAGTGACAATATTGTGCCTTTGTCGTCATGACCCTGAGAAATGTCTTGACCAGACTAGGCCAGGGAGAGGGACCCCGATGGCATCACCATCTCTACTGGCTAAATCCCAAATACCATCTGGTATGTGAGCCTCTGTCTGCCCTACACCCTGGTGTGTCCTTTTCCTGCCCTCCCTTATTTCTTCTCTTTCCTATCTCTCTCCAGTCCCCTGTTGCCTAAGGAGAGTCTGGCTTAGCTGGCCAAGACTGCATATTCTGTCACACTGATGCAAGCCTGTGACCAGAGAGTTAGCGAAAAGCAAGGCCTTGAACAGCCTGATGTTGGTACATGTTTGTGACGCTGATCAGACTGTGGGCTGGACCTCTGTTTTTCCAGCAGTGAGGTTGCAAATGAGAATCAATACTAGAGACAGAAGATACATTTTGTATCATTGATGTTCTTTTCTATCCCCATTTTCATCGTGTTTTATCTTAAAGGCAGCAGGATCGGATTTTAACAACAGCTCCGGACTATTTCAACAAGCTTCTCTTTTGCCCAAGTGCACAGTTATTACTATCTTTGATAGGTAGCTAAGAGAGTGTCATGAGACTGGCCCTGCTGAGTCAGACCAAAGATCCATGTATAGCCCAGTATCCTGACTTCCAGCAGTGGCCAGTGTCAGGTGCTTCAGAGGGAATGAACAGAACAGGTTATCATCAAGTGATCCATCCCCTGTCGCCCATTCCCAGCTTCTGAAAAACAGAGGCTAGGGACACCATCCCTGCCCATCCTGGCTAATAGCCATTGATGGACCTATCCTCCATGAATTTATCTAATTCTTTTTTGAACCCTGTTATAGGCTTGGCCTTCACAACATCCTCTGGCACAGAGTTCTATGGGTTGGCTGTGCATTGTGTGAAGAAATACTTCCTTTGGTTTGTTTTACACCTGCTGCCTATTAATTTCATTCTGTGACCTCTAGTTCTTGTGTTATGAGGAGTAAATAACACTTCCTTTATTTACTTTCTCACTCATGATTTTATAGACTTCTATCATCTCCCCACTTAGTTATCTCTATTCCAAGCTGAAAAGTCCCAGTCTTATTAACCTCGCCTCATATGGCAGCCATTTCATACCCTTAATAATTTTTGTTGCCCCTTCTCTATACCTTTTCCAAATCTAATATACTTTTTTTAAGATGGGTTGACCAGATCCGCATGCAACATACAAAATGTGGGTGTACCATTTATATAGAGGCACTATGATATTTTCTGTCATATTATCTATCACTTTCTTAATGATTCCCAACATTCTGTTCACTTTTTTGATTGCCACTGCACATTGAGTGGATGTTTCCAGACAACTATCCACGACTCCAAGATCTCTTTCTTGAGTCGTAACAGCTAATTTAGACCCCATCATTTTAGATGTATAGTTGGGATTATGTTTTCCAGTGTGCATTTCTTTGCATTTATCAGCATTGAATTTCACCTGCCATTTTGTTCCCCAGTCACCCAGGTTAGTGAGATCTCTTTGTAACTCTTCACAGTCTGCTTTGGACTTAACTGTCTACAGTACTTTTGTATCATCTGCAAATTTTGCCACCTCGCTGTTTAGCCCATAATCTATGAATATGTTTTATTCCTTCTCAAACTCCCTCCAGCAAAAGGGAACGGGGACAAGGGATGGTGTTAAAGGAAAGTCTTACTCTATACTTTACATTTCAGATGCTTTAAATGTTTTTCCTTCTTTACTATATCCAGGTCCACCAATGGGGTGGGAGTGGGGGTGGGGCAAAGCAGGTAATTGCTCAGGGGCCCAGGCACTTTAAAAGGGTTTGGGGGCCCCTGGCTGCTGCCGCAGTAGTGGCAGCTGGGAGCCCCAGACCCTTTTAAATTGTCCGGGCAGGCTGCAGGGCTCCTAAGCGTGTGAGACCATTCTGGGACCGGGTCCCATGCTTTGGGGGGCCCTGTGGGCCAGTACAATTGGCCAGCGCAGGCGGTCCTGGAAGTGACGGATTCATCACTTCCACCCTGGACCCTGCCCACCCACTGGCAGCCCTGCAGATCAGCTCCTTCCCCTCCTCCCTCCAGCCCTCCCACCCACCACCAGTTCTTCAGCAGCGTGCAAGAGGCATTGGGTGGGAACAGGGCTGGCTCTACAGTTTCGCTGCCCCAAGCAGCACATTGAATTGCCACTACGGGCGATGGGGGCAGTCCCTGTGCCCTTAGGGCAGCAAGCGCGTTTCTGTGGCGGTGATAATTCGGCGGCAGCTTCTATGTTTAGCTGAAGCCACCCTGGACAGCTAAATGTAGAAGCTGCTGCTGCCAAATGGCTGCCGCCGCGGAAATGCGCCTGCCATCCTGAGAGCACACAGACTGCCCCTGCCACCCGCGGCGGCAATTCGGTGCGCCGCTTGGGGGCAAAACAACAGGGACTGCTGCCCCTTGCAGAATGTCGCCCCAAGCACCCCTGGGTGGGAAGGGGGAGGAGCAGGGACAGGAAGAGATAGGGAGAGGAGGCGGAACAGGGAAGGAAGGGGTGGGCGGGAATAGGCGGGGTGGAGGTTTGGGAGAAGGGATGGAGTGAGGGCGAGGTCTGGGCTGGAGTAGGGGTCGAGCAGCCCCCAGAAACTGGGGAAGTCATTGCCTCTGCATGGCCTCATCACACACTGACAGTTATCGCCTGGCGACTGATAGTTCCCATTTCAGCCATACTTTAATAACTCCTCCTGCTCCTGTCCCTTCAAAACAAGTATCTCCATGAAAGTGCAAGCTGACAGGATGGCTATTTAACAGGATGGACTTTGACAGCCATCTGCTGGGTACCACCTGAAACTGCAGCTCTGGCAACACCCCTAAATTTTGTGAAGGGCCCGCTGAACTTTATTCAGAGGACAAAGTGTTACAATAAAGATGAAGGGCTGGATTAAAGTGTGGAGTCACATGTTCAGAGAAGGGGAGCTTAGCGGTAGCGGGCATGCTCACTAGCATCCTGGGGGTGCCTAACACACGTGGGAGGGGGGGTTCTCGTCATGTAGGAATCAGGTGCTTTTACTTTAAAGTTGCCAATATGAAAAATGACAGGCTTTAGAGCAGTGGTCCCCAACCTTTTTGGCTGGTGGGCACCAGCCGAAGGACCACTGTGGCAATGGAGCACCTGCCGAAATGCTGCCGAATTTCGGCGGCATCTCGGTGGCGACGCCTCTCGATGATGCCGTTTGCCGTCGACAAGAGATGTCGTCGAGAGGTGTCCCTGCTGAAATGCCACTGAAATTCAGCGGCATTTTGGCAGGTGTTCTCCCAGGGGCCAAAACGTGGGCGCATTAAGATGCCCCCGCGGGCGCCATGTTGGGGACCATTGCTCTAGAGGGCTGGTGGTAGCGCCATGGTGGAGCTGTAGTCAAAAGCAGCAGCTCAGGAGGAACGTGTGGCCCATGGAAATAACCTAGAACATCTGACAGTAGGAGGTCATGTGTATGTCAGTATTAATGGCATATTTTGATCTGTATCCAAAAAGAGATTGTGACGGAGCAAGGAGTGGGGTGGATTTGACCTGGGAGTGTTGCCGGGGAGTTACATTGGGGATGAGAAGGAAGCTATCTGAGCTGTAACCTGAGCCAGGATGGAGGTGGGGAGAAGTGACACCTTCTGCCCGGGGAGACTGAAAAAAGGAGAGGAGAAGCAGAGGGGAGAGGGGACAAAGCTGCTAGAGGAATTTTTTGTTTCAGTTTGGGCTGGATCGTGCAATGCAGGGAACTCCACGCTGGGGTCTAAGCTCCCTGAACCCCCCAGAAGGACTTGATTGAGGGGTTCTGGCTGTACCTACACACTCTTCTTGGGATTGTGTTCCTGTTGTCCAATAAACCTTCTGTTTTACTGGCTGGCTGAGAGTCACAGAGAATCTCAGGAAGAGGAGTGCAGGGTCCTGACTCCCCCATACAGTGTGACAGAGATGTATGGGTGTTAGCCTTGCAAAGTGGGGGGGGAGAAGAGGGAAGGTGCCCGCTCAGATAGTTCAAAGAGCTCCCCACTAGCGAGACACAGTCATCAGGCCAATGATGACAGCTCAGTATGGCCAAGCTGGTCCAGCCACCCAAACAACAAAGCAGCTTTTATGGAGGCATCCTCTTGGACAGGCCTTCTGGATGCGCTGGCCCAAGGGGAAAATCACCAGGAGACTTCACACCTGATCCCATAAACAAAAACATCAAAATACCAAAAATGGTTTGAGCCCTTAGGGTAGATGTAATCAATTATTTTTTGTCAAGATCCAAATCTCTTGGTCAAGGTATTGTCAAGGTCCAGACTCCAGAGAAAATAATACAAAAACAATAATAATGATAATGAGTAAATAAAAAGATATTGGGGTCCATTCAAAAGTGTCTGGCAGTCCAGATTTGGCCCACGGTCTGCCTATTGACTATCCCTGCTCTAGGGAAATGGATTTGCTCAGGGAGCAGCAGGGTCTCTCTTCTACTTCAGAGAGAGGAAGGCCTTGTCTTCGCTGCAAAAAAATAGTGTGTTTTTTACCTCAGGGTAACTAACATGAGTGAACTGCATGGATGTAAAAACACTGTGTGAAGTTGTCATAACTATAAAGGGAAGAGTAACAACCCTCCTGTATACAATTTTATAAAATTCCTCCTGGCCAGAGGCACCAAAAATTTTTTACCTGTAAAGGGTTAAGAAGCTCAGGTAACCTGACTGACACCTGACCCAAAGGACCAATAAGAGTGTTTCCGGCACCTAAGTGCCCAAGGCCAAGCAACAGCCGGGGGGGGGGAGGAGGAGTCCATCGCCCGGTGTGCTGCGCCAATAAAGACACCAGAGTGGAGAAGCAAATAAAGTTTATTTGAGATCTCAAAGCGGTGCAGGGAGGCTGACGCCTCAAATCATACACACCTAACACAAGCAGTTTCCTCTTTTTATATCCCAGTTGCTTTTTGAGAACTTTTTCTTGCTGACTAGCTGATCTCTCACTTCCGCCTCCTTTCCCATCCAGCTGCAGTATCTTTTCTCATTCAATCTTTTGTCTTCTCCCTTCCTCCCCCCTCTCCGCTGCTGAGACATGTATACTGTATCTTGAAACGGCCTAGAGCATGCTTTAGCCTAGCTTCAATGTGTTACAGCAGAGAACTGGCTGTAACAACCAAAAACTAACTGCTAACACTACATTTTTGCAGCTATTAGTACATTAGGTTACACTAGGTTACACAAAGTGTTTAAAATGGAGAAACATTGGTTCATTGAGGCCTGAGCAGGAGGGTTTCATCGGCACTCGTGATCTTCCACCCTCCCGAGCTACCTAGATTTATGCCTAGTGACACCAACAAGAGGATAAGATACTTTCAAATCTTGGGAGGAGGAAGGCTTTTGTTTCTGCTCTTTGTTTTGGGTGGTGCTCGCTCTTGGGACTAATAGGGACTGGACATCAATCCATGCTCTCCAAATCTTTCTGCACAAGTCTATCATATTTCAAACTTGTAAGTAACCGCCAGGTAAGGTGTGCTAGTTTTATCTTTGTTTTCTCAACTTGTAAATGTTTCTTTGCTAGAGGGAGGTTTATCCCTGTTTTGCTGTAACTTTAAAACTAAGGCTAGAGGGCGTTCGTCTGGGCTCTTTAAATCTAATTACCCTGTAAAGTTATTTCCATCCTAATTTTACAGAAATAAACTTTACCTTTTTTTTATAATAAGTCAAGGCACTTTAGCAGTAAACAAGGCGCAGTGAACCCCAGGCAGGGGTGGAGATCTCAGCTGCCCTTGCCTGGCAGCAAACCCAAAGTGCCTTGCCTTCACATCACGGTGTAGCTCCCAGGTGCTGGTTACCCTGAGGTACAATTACTTTTCTCATTGAAGACAAGGCTGCAGACAAAGAGCAGCAGGGCTGCTGTCAGCTGGGACCAGTGTGCATCACAGGGCTGCCATCTTCGCTTTCTAAGAGAATGTGAGTTGGGTCAGTTCTGTTCCTGTCTCTGGAGAAGAATCCTGTCTCCCTTAGCTCAGTGGGAAGCATAAGACTGGATGAGGCTAAGCTTGCACGTTAACTGTTTGCTGTTTAAAAATTCTTGTTCTCTAACGCTTTGGTCCACCTGGTAAGTAAACAGACTTTCATAAAGGCAGTTGGTAATGATCACAGTCACAGTTCCCTGAAGGGTGGGTCAAGCAGGGTTGTAGCTGAGACAGGCCTACAGGGTGATAAGCAGTGGATATGCACAGGGAAGTGTACCGGGTCCTGCTCTGAGAGTCGGGGACTCATGAGATCCTGCCATGAGACAGTTAAGGGTGAGACAAGACTGCACATCTGAGAGAGGTGCATTCAGAGAGACTAGAAAGGAGGCAGAGAGATGTGGCTGGCCCTGTTACTGTGACAGCATCTTTCAGTTAGATTGAATACAGCTTAGGGCAGGTCAGTAGCACCAAGCATCACAGTGTCAACCTGGTGGCTATCCGGTGTCTCTCAGTGGCACGAGTGGGGATGTCACTGCCCTTCCCAAATGGCTCTGGTTGCTCATGAGTTGGAAAATTGGAGCAGAGCAGCAGCAGCTGCTGCTGGACCAGATCCTGCCATTAACTGGAATTTTCATGTGGCCCCAGTGCCAGCAGCCCAACATTTCCTGCCAAACATCTGAAGGGCCAGAGCCATCCTTGGAGAAACTGCATGGACTTCAGTGATGTTACCCCAGGGGTGCACTTGGCGCAGCATGTTTGGGGATGGGAAGGGCTATGTTAAGCAGGGATGATGCACATTTTCTGGTAGTGGCAGTGGCCCTAGAAATGGCAGCCCTCCAGCCAAATCATAACATCCATTCCCACCTTCTGGGGGTAAAAAAAGAGTCCAAGACTGTCTTCCTCCACTTCCTCCCAGGGCCACACCATGCTCTCAGCTTCACTGGGGTAGTGTTCTTCTTCTACCCCGCCTGCCTAGGCTCAGCATCCATTTGCCTTGTTGGCAGAGAGTAAAAAGAGGGGGACATCCTCCCACCCTCACTGGAAGTCCCAGCTTGGACCCCTAAATAAGAGCAAGTGTCAACTTCCTTCACCATCCATTCACAGTATCCTCTCCAGGCTGCTTCCGTGTGGACATACCCTTCCTCAGGGCCTCCTAATTCCCCTTGCATCAGGGCTTGCGCCTTCAAACATTCTTGTATCAGTGCAAGAAGTAGATTAAGAATTCCATCCCATTTGGGACAATGTGAGCCCCTGACAGGTCATGAGGATGCAGCCCTTGTGCTCTCCTGAATCCAGAAACAGCAACTGTGACTGGCTGTCAGGTAGATGGTGCAGGAATGGGGAGATGCTTTGCTAGCTCTCTGCTGCCTGTATTTTTAAATCTTTTCATGTCCTGTTAGCACAATCACTAACAGGGGGAAATGACCAGTCTAGAGAGAAGAATTTGTGAACATCTAATCTCCCCCATTCAATACACACCCGTGAAACATATCAGTGCTAAGGAGTCGTGTGTGTGAGCCAGAGAGAATAAATCTCCCCAGCACTAAATGCAGCCATGGGGAGAACAACCTGACTGCAATACTGAGTGGTATCCTTTGTGTCCACTTGGGGGTGCTCTTGTATCAGGGATGTCTCCCAAACGTTCAGCTATGCAGCAGGTCTTAAGCATGGCTAGAGTCTTTTAGCATCTAAAGAAACCAAATGCAGGCCAGAGCGAGTGACATTTGTGAAACTGAAAAACAGGGAAATGTTTCCTTTCCTTTGTTAAAGCCACTGAGAGAGGGAAGTAATCCTGGCGACTGACAGACACATCAGACATTGTATGTAAATACTCCCAGAACCATGCTCATGCTTCATCTACCCAGGGGCTCCACCACCCCCAGTTACACAACCGATGGGTGACTGGCCCTCTTCTGTACCCTGTCTGTAGAAGCTGACTCCCTACAGGTACATATTGCCCTGGGTCTCACCCCCTCTCTGGAGGTCTCACTCCTTCCACACTCAGTTAGCTAGTAGCTACTTTGAGAGATGGTCTTGCATATTTCGAGATGACATATGAAAACTGCCAATGTGTCAATAGTTCCTACATGCATCTTTTCTAGACCCAACTAGCCCCTTCTTCCTACTGTATTCCTCATGCCCAAAATCTATGAGTTTCTCTCACCTTCTCCCACTCAAATCTCATTCCAAGACTGAATAAGTGAGCACAAGCAGCCCAGGACATATGTTCCACAAATTTCTATCATACCTCCCTTCAGTCTACCAGCATGGTTCTTACAGCATGTATATGCATGTCCTATACATACCTAAAAGGGATACTACTACCAGGCACCTGGCTCACAATTCCAGCCTCATTGCCGCCTGAAGCACACGTCCTTGCTCATGAAGAACATCATTGTGTTACCAAGACTTAATGGGACTTGAGTCAGCTGACCTTTGTCTTGAAATGTGGGTGTGAGTGTCTACACTGATTTTTAACCCTTTGTTTTCTAACCAGGCTCAAACCCTGGAGCTCTGACAGCCATACTACAGTGTGCAGAACCGAGTCAGACCAACCATCTCCCAGAGTTCCTGGCTTTGTGAGAAGCTTGCCCCAATCCTTCAATGTAAAGAGACACACATGAGATTACCCTTGCTGGACAAGAAGCAGATTGCTATAAGCATCTGGAAACTGGCTACACTAGACTGCTACAGGTCTGTTGCCAACTAGTTTGGTGCTGGAAGGTCAACTGTGGGTAAAGCGGTGGCAGAGGTTTCTGAGGCAATCAGCCTTGTAGGTTACCCCAAGATGCTGGGCATTAAAGAGAGAGTGGGGTTTCAGGTAGCTTTCAACTACCTGAAGGTGAGTTCCGAAGAGGATGGAGCTAGACTGTTCTCAGTGGTGGCAGATAACAGAACAAGGAGCAATGGTCTCAAGCTGCAGAGCGGGAGATCTAGGTGGGATATTAGAAAAAACTATTTCACCAGGAGGGTGAAACTGGAATGGGTTACCAAGGGAGGTGGTGGAATCTCCTTTCTCAGAGGTTTTTAAGGTCGGGCAAGGGACACTGCAGAGTCACATTGTGGCACCATACTAGGGGGCCCCCTGTGTTGGGGTGGTCCAGGAAAAGTGAGTGGTCAGGACAGAAGGGCAATGGATGTTAGTCTGGATCTGTAAAAGCAGCAAAGAGTCCTGTGGCACCTTATAGACTAACAGAAGTATTGGAGCATGAGCTTTTGTGGGTGAATACCTACTTCATCGGATGCATCATGCATCCAACGAAGTGGGTATTCACTCACGAAAGCTCATGCTCCAATACTTCTATAAGGTGCCACAGGACTCTTTGCTACTTTAACTTTTTAAGCTGTTTTCAGTTAAGCCTGAAGCTTTTGGGGGACGTGGTTCAGACCTGGGTCTGTGTTTGTAGCAGGGAAGTGTGTCTGGTTCAAATCAGGCAGGGCACTAAAGTCCCAAACTGGCAGGGAAAACAGGCTCAGAGGTAGTCTAGGCACATCAGGTAGCAGTCCCAAAGGGGTTTCTGTGATCACCCCTGTCACAGCCCCCTTTGCTTTGGCTTATGAAACCACACCCTGATTTCAGAGTGTGGTTTCACAAAAGAAGGTTTAATTACATTCTCAGCAGGTGTAGAGTGGTTGCTGAATGTATGTTTGACAGATTAAAATCTCACTGGAGATGTCTACAGACCAGGTTGTACTCCATTGTCATCAATACTGTCTGCATTATGGTGGCTCACTGTGCTCTTCCCAACCTTCATGAAGCCAGAGATGAGCCACCATTCCCCACTTAAGGGACCTATGACAGCGAGGGGCAGTTGAATCAGTACACTCAGATAGAAAGTGCACCTGCAACAGCTGGAGCTGGCTGCATCTGGGCAACAGAAGTCAGGGATGTTCTGTGTTCTCACCTTATGGATTTGCATGGCCCAATGGAAGAGGGGGACTAATACCTGTAAGAATGTGCTTGTGGAGGGAAAAGGGCAAATTGGGGGTGGAGGAGTCCAGTGCTTGGGAAGGATGTGGGCTTGATTGCCATGGAATTAACTTGTCAATGACATGCTAAATAAGAGAACAACACCTACAAAATCTTCACCAAGCATTCTCAAAACAACAATACCCACATGAGAAATAAGGAAACAGATCAACAGAGCCTCCTACTGCAAGACAAACCCAAGAAAGAAACCAACAGAACTCCACTGGCCATCACATACAGTCCCCAGCTGAAACACCTCCAACGCATCATTAGGGACCTACAGCCCATCTTGAACAATGATCCCACACTTTCACAGGCCTTGGGTGGCAGGCCAGTCCTTGCCCACAGACAGCCTGCCAATCTGAAGCACATTCTCACCAGTAGCTGCACACTGCACCATAGTAACTCTGCAACAAACCTCGATGCCAACTCTGTCCACATATCTACACCAGCGACACCATCACAGGACCTAACCAGATCAGCCACGCCATTACTGGTTCATTCACCTGCACGTCCACCAATATAATATATGCCATCATATGCCAGCAATGCCCGTCTGCTACGTACATCGGCCAAACTGGACAGTCTCTACGGAAAAGGATAAATGGACTCAAATCAGATATTAGGAATGGCAATATACAAGAACCTGTAGGAGAACACTTCAATCTTCCTGGACACACAATAGCAGATCTAAAGGTAGTCATCCTGCAGCAAAAAAACTTCAGGACCAGACTTCAAAGAGAAACCGCTGAGCTTCAGTTCATCTGCAAATTTGATGCCATCAGCTCAGGATTAAACAAACACTGTGAATGACTTGCCAACTACAAAAGCAGTTTCTCCTCCCTTGGCTTTCACACCTCAACTGCTAGAAGAGGGCCTCATCCCCCCTGATTGAACTAAACTTCCCACGAAACCTCATGGTCCAATACGTCTATTAGTCTACAAGGTGCCACAGGACTCTTTGCTGCTTATGCTAAATAATAAACTTGGGGTGTGTGAATCACAATATAGGCTCATATGAGGACATAATTGAAGTGTGAATTAATGTATCTAAATACATAGGGCATGATTACACTGGCAAAGTTACAGCACCGGGTGTTACAGCGCCGCTCAGAGAGCATTGAAGAGAAACCGCTGTTGTGTGTTCACACTGTCAACTGCCTGCACAATAGTGTGTTCACACTTGCTGCACTTGCATCAGTATTCGGAGTTGTCAAGGTCTTTTCCCCACTTCGAACTTTAGCGTCCAGAAAGTGGGACCCGCTTGATTACTCTTAAGCTTAATTACCAGGTTACATTTGGTACGCTGCCAGCAGCCAAAAATACAGTGTATGGCACACTTCCTGTTCCCCCAAAAAATTCCCTGGGGAACCTAAGACCCAAACCCCTTGATCTGAACACAAGAAGAGATTAGCTTTCCTCCCTCTCTTTTCCCCCTCAGACTTTCCCCTCCCTGGGTTACCCTGAGAGGCTACACTGATCCAAACTCCTTGGATCTTAAAACAAAGAGGTATTAACCTTCCTCCCCTTCTTTCCCGCCCACCAAATCCCTGGTGAGTTTAGACTCAATCCCTTGGATTCCAAAACAATGAAAAATCAATCAGGTTCTTAAAAAGAAAGCTTTTAATTAAAGAAAGAAAAGGTAAAAATTATCTCTGTAAAATCAGGATGGAAAATGTTTACAGGGTTTTTAGATTCATATAGCCTAGAGGAACCTCCCAGCCTGAGATTCAAAGTTACAGCAAACAGAGGTAAAAATCCTTCCAGCAAAAGGAAAACATTCACAAGTTGAAAGAAAACAAACATAAGACTAATCTGCCTTTCCTGGCTATTACTTACTGTTTTGAAACATGAGAGACTGAGTCAGAAAGATTGGAGAAAACCTGGATGTACGTCTGGTCCCTCTTAACCCCAAGAGCGAACAACGAATAAAAAAAACAGCACAAACAAAGACTTCCTTCCACCAATATTTGAAAGTATCTTGTCCCCTCATTGGTCTTCTGGTCAGGTGTCAGCCAGGTTCACTGAGCTTCTTAACCCTTTACAGGTAAAAGAGACATTAACCCTTAACCATCAGATTATGACAGGAGTGGTGCAATCTAGGCAGCTATCCCACAGAGCACTTCTTTGCTTCCTTCTGCATTTGGTGCCTTCTTTCAATGGTTTGTGTACTGCACACCCTGCTTCTTCAGGCTGCAGGATTGAATTCCGAACTGTTGACCAGTATGCTCCTCACTCTGACCAACACATCACAAGTGGCAGTGGAGTTATTTTTTAAATTACAAAGGCAAGAGGAATGTGACACTGATCTCATCATACATAGTAGCTACGACACGAGATTGCTTGTGGCATTCACAGAGGTGCTGACCACAGTGGAACACTGCTTTTGGCTTGGGAAACAAGCACTGAGTGGTGGGATCACATTGTGATGCACATCTGGGATAACGAGCATTGGCTTCATAACTTTCGAATGAGGAAAGCTACATTCATAGGGCTGAGGGTACGTCTTCACTACCCACCGTATCGGCGGGTAGCAACCGATTGCTCGGGGATCAAAATATCGCATCTCATCTAGACGCGATATATAGATCCCCGAACGCACTTATATCGATTCCGTTACTCCATCAACCTGAACGCAGTTGTGGAATCGACAGGGGGAGCCATGGACATCGATCCCACGCCATGAGGACGGTGAATTATTCAATCTTAGATACTTTGACTTCAGCTACATTATTCACGTAGCTGTAGTTGCATATCTAAGATCGATTTTCCCCCATAGTGTAGACCAGCCCTATATGATGAGCTCATCCCAGCCCTGCGGCACAAGGACACAAGAATGAGAGCTGCCCTGCCGCTGGAGAAGCACGTGACGATTGCACTGTGGAAGCTGGCTATTCCGGACTGCTACCAAATGGTCGCTAACCAGTTCTGAACGGGAAAGTTGACCATTGGACTCGTGTTGACAGAAGTCTGCAGGGCCATTAATCGCATCCTGCTCCAAAAGACCATGACTTTGGGCAATGTGCGTGACATTGTGGATGGCTTTGAGCCTTGGCTTTTAGCTCATGTTTCATCCTCCCCCAACTTTTTTACATTTACAAGTTGGCTCAGAAGCACAATGGTGAGCTTAGTAGGGAGCAGGTGTCCCTAGAAGTCCCAGGGATGAAGGAGGGAACAGAGTGGCTGTATTGACTTCTATGTATCATTGTAAATCCCCTATTCCAGACAGGTCCCACTGGCAGACTCAGTGCTTCTCTCCTTCAGTCAAATCCTTCAGTCCCTAATCATTCCAAACTCCCACAGATTTCAATTAGAGCACTACTTGAGTGAGGGAAGAGTGGGTTGCTTAGAGTTTGACTCTTTGGAAGGGACTTCATGGTCCCCTGGCCCGGCTGGGTGGAGTTGGGATAATAAGCTACATTAAAGTGTATAAGAAATGTGGATCCTATAACAGCTACTAAGGCACTCTGAGTACAACTTATTTGACTATTAAGTCCTTGTTTCCCTTGGCACTGAAATCCTGACGTGTGATCACTTCTCAGTTTAGTTACAGTAAATCCTCTGTTAGTCACACCATTTGCCTCAGTTAATACAAAGACAAGGAAACCAAGCAGCAATGTTGAGGTGAAACCTGGATCCGAGTGTCAGTCAAGCTCCATTGTTCTCCATCCCTCTTCTCCAACTCTCAGAAGTATGAGTTCGCAGCCGGAGTTAGTGCCATGAGCTGTGTCTGTTTTCGACTGTTTTAGTCTATGGCTATTTTAGTCTACAGTAGTACTTTTGTTGGTCAGAGGTGTGAAAAAAATCCTCCCCTAAGTGATATAAGTTTCACCAACAAAAGCGCCAGTGTGCACAGCACTATGTCGGCAGGAGACACTCTCCTGTCAACATAGCTACTGCTGCTCATTGGGGATGGTTTACAGGAGACTTTAGAGTAGTGCAGTTATAGAACTACAGCTGTGCCACGGTAAGGGCTACAGTGTAGACCTAGCTTATGTCTAAACTAGTGAGCTTACAATGGTACAGCTGTAAGATCTCCAGTGTAGCTACTCTATGGATACGTCTACACTACAGGATAAATTTGAATTAGCTTAAACCAATTTTATAAAACAGATATTATAAAGTCGATTGTGCGCATCCACACTAGGTACATTAATTCGGTGGTGTGTGCCCATGGTCCAAGGCTAGCATCGATTTCTGGAGCGGTGCACTGTGGGTAGCTACTGTAAAAGAATAAGGCCAATAACGTTGATTTGCATCCACACTAACCCTAAATCGATATAGTAATATCGATTTTAGCGTTACTCCTCTCGTTTTGTAGGAGTACAGAAATCGATTTAAAGAGCCCTTTAAATCGATTTAAAGTGCATGGTACTGTGGACAGGTACAGCGTTAAATCGATTTAACGCTGTTAAAATCGATTTAACTGCGTAGTGTGGACCAGACCTATATCAATGGGAGAGAGTTGGTGGCAATTATGTTGGTGGGAGAAGCTCTCCTGCTGACATAGCGCTGTCCACACCAGCGCTTGTCGATGTAACTGATGTCATTCAGGGGGGTGTTTTATTCACACCCCTGAGTAACACAAGTTATGCCAATGTAAATGGCAGTATACACGTGCACTGGCAGAAACTGTGGAAAACCAACATCGCTTGCCTCATAACCTAAGTCGTGCAGAACGCAATGCCATCCACAGCCTCAGAAACCACCCTGACATTATAATCAAAGAGGCTGATAAAGGAGGTGCTGTTGTCATCATGAACAGGTCTGACTGCCAAAAAGAGGCCGCCAGACAACTCTCCAACACCAAATTCTACAGGCCACTTCCCTCAGATCCCACTGAGGAATACATTAAGAAACTGCACCATCTACTCAGGACATTCCCTAAACTAACACCGGAACAAATCAACATACCCTTAGAGCCCTGACCAGGGTTATTCTATCTACTACTCAAGATCCACAAATCCGGAAATCCTGGACACTCCATTGTCTCGGACATTGGCACTTTCACTGAAGGACTATCTGGATATGTGTACTCTCTACTCAGACCCTTTGCCACCAGCACTCCCAGCTATCTCCGTGACACCACCGATTTCCTGAGGAAACTACAATGCATTGGTGACCTTCCAGAAAACACCATCCTAGCCACCATGGCCGTAGAGGCTCTCTACACGAACATCCCCCACACAGGTGGAATACAAACTATCAGGAACAGTATCCCTGATGATTCCACAGCACAACTGGCTGCTGAGCTCTGTGCCTTTATCCTCACACACAACTATTTCAAATTTGATGACAATATATATTTCCAGATCAATGGCACCGCTATGGGCACCCACATGGCCCCACAATATGCCAATATTTTTATGGCCAACCTGGAACAACGTTTCCTCAGCTCTCGTCCACTCATGCCCCTTCTCTACCTATGCTACATTGATGACATCTTCATCATCTGGATCCATGGGAAGGAGACTCTGGAAAAATTCCACCACGATTTCAACAGCTTCCACCCCACCATCAACCTCAGCCTGGACCAATCTACACGGGAGGTCCACTTCCTAGACACCACGGTGCAAATCAGTGATGGTCGCATTAACACCACCCTATACCGAAAACCTACAGACCGCTATGCCTACCTTCATGCCTCCAGCTTCCATCCCGTGCACATCACACTATCCATTATCTACAGCCAAGCTCTGAGGTACAATCGCATCTGCTCTAACCCCTCAGACAGAGGTCAACACCTGCAAAATCTCCACCAAGCATTCTCAAAACTACAATACATTGACAGCTTGCGACCCCCATGAACTAATCTTGTGGACCTCCGGTTTGAGAACCACTGTTCTATTTTATGACATCAAGTGACAGCTGGTGCACAAGGTTTTGGAAGTCAACTGTCAAAACTGGAACTGTAGTGTGTAATTGGATCGAAGGGACCAGACCCTAGTTTGACTGAGCTCATGGTTGTGTGGGATCAGACTGCTCATCTCTGACCATGGGCCTGTTGTTTGCAGAGTTGTTGTAGCCATGTTGGTCCCAGGATGTTAGATACTCAAGTGTGCAGCAGCATTTTTTGTACCTGTGCAGCATGGTCTCATGATTAGAGCATTGGCTGGAAACCCAGGCGAACTGAGTTCTAGCCCTGACTTTTTTGTCACTGCATCACAATCTGACCTTGGGCAAGTCTTTGTACCTCAGTTTCTCTATTTGTAAGCAACAGGACATTAATACAGAGCCCTTTGTAAAGTGCTCTCTCTGTGATGAGAACATGCCCCATGGTACCTGCAGGCTCCTTCGCTGTGTGTTTGGACCTGCAGCCATGGGTCTATAGATACCTCCATATTCAGAACTCCACAGAAATACATGGGTGTGTCAGTCTCTGAATAGATGTGTAGAACAAACTTCGATTGAATGGTTGATGTAAAGCCAGAAAATCAAGAAATAAAATTGAGTGCTTCAAAGAATGCCAGACTTTGAAGCACAGAAGCAAGTGCTAAGATAAGTGCAGCACCTGGTCCCCCTTTCGAACAGAATGGGCCAACGAGGCAAGCAGGGGTGATAGAGGAAAGAGGGACATTTTGATACACTTTGACACGTTCCAGGCAGATAATGTACTACACACTTTGGCCTGGGCCATGAATAGAATTTAGATCGACCTAGTGATGTCAGGGCTCTGAAGAATTTCTCACCCTGTCCAACACTGTTAGGTGGACTTAGCCCCCGGTGTAGATGTGCCAATTTCCTCTTGGAGAGGTGGATTACCTATATTGATGGAAAAACTCCTTCTGTTCTTGTAGCAAGTGCCTACACTGTGGTGTCATAGAGAGACGCTATTCAAAACGACGGGGTCCTCTTGGCATGGGGAGGATTGCAGGGCGCCTGTTCCAGGGAGGGGCAGTTCCTGAGAGAAGGGAGAGGGCAGAGTCTAATGATTGACAAGGGAAAGCCTGAGAAGAAGAGCTAGCCTGCCCAATAGGGAGTGAGATGCCTGCCCTGGGAGCTCTGGAGAGGAGAGAGGTCAGTCTGGAGGAGCTGGAGCCAGCCAGGGAAAGGGCAGGGCTGGCTGCAGGGGCTGGTGAGGCCCAGGTTCGCCTGCAGGGTTCTCCTGAGAACCGACTTCTGGAGCCAGGCAGCAACATCCCTCAGCCTGTACCCTCTCTCTCCAAGGCGAGTCCCAGTTTGTAGAGCTTTATTGGGAAAATTTCTCCTGCGCGGCCTGGCTGGATTAGTCCTGCAGCTCCCTAGGTGAGATCAGTCACCACATGGCGAGCTCTGCTCTGGCTGTGAGTGTGTCTGAGCACTGGGGTAGGAGACTAACACTAGGATTTTAGTAGAGTTTTTGTAACCTGCACTCTGAGGAGCGAGGGGCGTGGAGATACTGCCTAATAAAGTCATATGTGAAGAAAATGAGGAAGTTACACCCTGATGAGGTGGAAGCAGGATGCAGAAGAACCTAGGCCTGTCCATCAAAACCCATAAGGAGATTGGCGCTAAAAGAGGTAACCGAGTGAATTCGGACACTTATACAAGGGAATTGGAAAGAATGAACTCTGCATACACATTGCTAGTATATAAATTAACTGTAATCTCTCATGAGAGAGACTAGGGACCACAGTTTACAGCTCAATGAAAATCTCTGCTCATGCAAAATTATTGCTGTTATTTTCTTCAGTGCCTTGAAATCACTCTTGAGCTATAGTTTTCCCTACTGTTAGCAACCCTGGGACTGTCCTATCGGCCCGCACCAGTGAGTAGGCGGGAAGTGGCTGTGGTGTTTGTGAAAACTGTCAAATTGGCAGACCTGGAAAATGAGGCTTCTGTCCGACATATCCACACAACAGGCACAGTCAGGGGCCTGAACAGACCTGGAAACAATGGGTCCCGTTTATCTTCAGAGCAGTGTAACCTAGCCTAGGGTGGCTCCTTGGGCCCAATTTTCAAAGGTATTTAGGCCGCCAAAGATGCAAAAACATATGTAGTGGGAATTTCAAAAGTACCTAAGCAGCTCCCCTATGGACTTCAAGGGGAACTGGGCACCTAACCTGTGTTTGGCACTTTTGAAAATCCCATTCAGCACCTGTGTGAATGTTTTGGTGCTGCCATCTGTTTGAGAATTGGGCCCCTTATCCTCAGTGGCTATTTCACATAAGAGGCTAAGAGCAGAACTAGGCAAATCATGGATTTTTTTGATTTGCTGGCAATTTTGAAAAACTGAAAGAAAAAATTGTTTCAGGTCAAACTGAAAATGACATTTGTGAAAGTTTTCTGTGAATTGAAAATCTGAAAAAATGGAATCAAAACGTTTTGGTAACATTGAAATGAAATGTTTTGACTTTCAGGCAATTTTATTCACAAATGGCCACAGGAGGAACCCCCTCCTTTGTGTGCTTTAGCCCTCACAGTTAGGAGAGATCCAGGTTCCGTTACCCTCTCTGCTCTTTATTCCTAACCCAATAAGATTTTATGATCAGGACCGCTCATAAAACTGTAGATATTTACTCCTAGAATTTCCTTCCTCAGCAGCTTCATCTTCCTCCCTAAATTCAGCTGGCACGGAATTAACTAGTTTTGAGTTCCAAACATTGTAAGCTTTCATCATATACACTGGATTAAGTTAGGAATTGAAAAGGAATTCTGTTAATGGTAATTTGCACATTTTATTTCACATTTATGTCTTTTGAGAGTTTCATGTTCATATTTTATCTTTCAGCACTTACCCAGGAAGCCAGGAAGGTTAAAGACACGTTCTTGCCCCTCACATAAAACACGTATTATTTTGAAAATCCCAAAATAACTATTACATTCGTAATATTTGCTAAGGGGTTTTTAATGATTTGTATTTCTAGAATTTCCCATCTTCCCATGTACTAGTTCCCCAGAGTGTAGCTAGGACTCACCAGGGTGGGAGCTGTAGATTGCAGGAGCTTGCCTTTGTCTTTCCCCAATAGTTCCAAAGTATCTCCAGGTGTGGGTATTTGAAAGAGCAATGTGCTGAAGGGAATTTCTTCAAGCCTTCATCTCCCTTAGCAACCTTCAGTGTGGGTTGCAAAGACCTTCCTGAGAACCGACTGTTCATGGTCATTAGCACAAACCATACTCTACCCAAATGCTGAAGGGCTGCAAGCCATCAAACAGGGTCTAATGTCCTTTGCGTCTCCTCTCAAGGACCAGCTCTCACAGCATGACAGCAATGTTAGCTGCGGCTCAGGGGGATGAGCCACCACCTCCGGCTGGAACTTTCCTACCAGTGTTGAAAAGTGCCTGGAAGCCCAATATTTTGCAGAAATCCCATGACCAAAATATTAACATGTGCTGATTGTTAATTAACATATGCTAACATGTACAGAGGAATGCCAGAGATATAAGAAAGGCTGCGAGTAAGCAGAACCAGCAGAATGGTGTCCCTAGCAGTTCCTGGGTCAGAGCAGGTGCGGCATTGCTGTGAGAACAGTGAACAAGAGGGAACTCATCATCCGTGAACTTACTCTGCTCTTTGATGATTTGAATGGGGAACTCTACCCGCCCTGGTGAGGCAGAGGCTATGGGCATAGAAGGTGTCTTGGGTGAATGCTATGGATGGCCATGGAAAGAAGATGGAGACTATTAAGAATATTATTATTATGTATTACTTGATTATAATGAGAGCCCTCATCATGGACCAGGACCCTATTGTGCTAGGTACTGTACAAACATGGATAGAAAATAGCATGACCTCCCCAACCAATCCTGGGTTGTAGATGGTAACAGTACAGCTTCCTCTCACATTTATAAAGGTGCAGCTGCTGAACATATTGCCTTCTGCTAACAGGAGTCAGCCATTGATGGGTCCTCCAGACAGGGGACACCTGAGACTAGAGGACACCAGAGGCCTGACTTGGAGGCACTCCCTTCCTAGGCTTGGAATTGGGATGGATGAGGCAAGTCAGGGAATTTAAGACACCTTTGCACTCCCTGTATCCTGATCCCAGGCAAGGACTTGCCCAGCACCCATGTAAATTAGAGTCCATTCTGTCCAACTAACACTCCGCTTCCTATGTACCTGGGAAGCAAAGAACAGTCATAGTGCAGTGCATCCCAACACACCCCACAGTCCATGCCCTACTCTGGGGGCTGGCAGCAGGGCTGGACTGAGCTAGTATTTCGAGAAGAAATTTCATATAGGGCATTGAGTATCCCCCAGGAGATAAGACAACCCTCATATCCATGGTATCTGCACAGAGCTGCAGGCAGAGATTAATCCATGGCAGCCTTTGAGGAGCACTCATTGTCAGTTGCTGTTCATGTAACTACAATGCATCCAGGGCACCCTACTCCCAGCCCCTCAGTTTGGGTGCTATTATGCAGCCGGATGCATTAACTGCTCTGATAGGGAGGGCAGGCAGGTACAGTCCATGCAAACATCTCTCACCCATCCTATTGGTAGCTTCAGATATACCTAGTTCCCAGCCTGAGTTGGAGCCAGACTGCATCTGCAGGAGATCTTCAATAACTGAGCCTCCTATTCTCCCCAAAAAATCCTAGTGAAATCCTACAGTACCAGAGAGACCTGATCTGCTTCCCTTCCATTCATATGATGCCTAGCAGGCTATTATAACCACTATACCTGAAATGGGACCCTACCTCACAATATGGGATAATGTGCAACAGTCTGTGAAACCCTCCCCCCCATACAGGTTTAACAAATAGAAATCCCTTTTATTATAGCTATAGCTTACAGTTTGTACAGAAAGAGGTGTAAGAGGGACACTCCCTAACAATAAAGAGATGCACATCAAGTCCAGGGGGGTTTGCAAAGCTGAAGACTATGTCTCTACTACATGGCAGTGTAATCATAGTTTTTTTTTAAAACATAGAATATTAGGGTTGGACGGGACCTCAAAAGGTCATCTAATCTAATCTAATCCAATCCCACCCCCTGCAGGATTAATCTCCAGGCAGACTTTCATTCCAGTTCCCTAAAAGGCTCCCTCAAAGATTGAGCTCGCAATCCTAGGTTTAGCAGGCCAAAGATCAAAGATCAAACCACTAAGCTATCCCTCCCCCTTATAAAAGCAGCAAAGAGTCCTGTGGCACCATATAGACTAACAAGACGTTTTGGAGCATGAGCTTTTGTGAGTGAATACCCACTTCGTTGGATGCATGTAGTGGAAATTTCCAGGGGCGTGTGTGTGTGTATATATAATAGCAGATGAACTGAAGCTCAGCAGTTTCTCTTTGGTCCTGAAATTTTTTTGCTGCAGGATGGCCAATTTAAGATCTGCTATTGTGTGGCCAGGGAGGTTGACGTGTTCTCCTACAGATTTTTGTACATTGCCATTCCTAGTATCTGATTTGTGTCCATAGAGACTCCAGTTTGGCTGATGTACGTAGCAGACGGGCATTGCTGGCATATGATGGCGTATATTACATTGGTGGACGTGCAGGTGAATGAAATGGTGATGGCGTGGCCGATCTGGTTAGGTCCTGTGATGGTGTCGCTGGTGTAGATATGTGGACAGA
The DNA here is from genome assembly GCF_025201925.1 of Gopherus flavomarginatus. Taxonomy (NCBI): domain Eukaryota; kingdom Metazoa; phylum Chordata; order Testudines; family Testudinidae; genus Gopherus; species Gopherus flavomarginatus. The sequence goes on along the minus strand of NC_066624.1, from coordinate 43,966,444 downwards.
GTTGGCATCAAGGTTTGTTGCATGGATTGGTTCCTGAGCTAGAGTTACTATGGTGTGGTGTGCAGTTACTGGTGAGAATATGTTTCAGGTTGGCAGGTTGCCTCTGGGCAAGGACTGGCCTGCCACCCAAGGCCTGCAAAGTGTGGGATCGTTGTCAAGGATGGGTTTTAGATCCCTGATAATGCGCTGGAGGGGTTTTAGCTGGAGACTGTACGTGATGGACAGTGGAGTCCTGTTGGTTTCTTTCTTGGGTTTGTCTGGCAGTAGGAGGCTTCTGGGTACACATCTGGCTCTGTTGCTCTGTTTCCTTATTTCCTCGTGCGGGTATTGTAGTTTTGAGAATGCTTGGTGGAGATTTTCAAGGTGTTGGCCTCTGTCTGAGGGGTTAGAGCAGATGCGATTGTACCTCAGAGCTTGGCTGTAGATAATGGGATCGTGTGATGTGCCCGGGATGGAAGCTGGAGGCATGAAGGTAGGCATAGCGGTCGGTAGGTTTTCGGTATAGGGTGGTGTTAATGTGACCATCACTTATTTGCACCGTGGTGTCTAGGAAGTGGACCTCCCGTGTAGATTGGTCCAGGCTGAGGTTGATGGTGGGGCGGAAGCTGTTGAAATCGTGGTGGAATTTTTCCAGAGTCTCCTTCCCATGGATCCAGATGATGAAGATGTCATCAATGTAACGTAGGTAGAGAAGGGACGTGAGTGGACGAGAGCTGAGGAAGCGTTGTTCCAGGTCGGCCATAAAAATATTGGCATGTTGTGGGGCCATGCGGGTGCCCAGAGCGGTGCCACTGATCTGGAGATATAAATTGTCATCAAATTTGAAATAGTTGTATGTGAGGATAAAGGCACAGAGCTCAGCAGCCAGTTGTGCTGCGGCATCATCAGGGATACTGTTCCTGATAGTTTGTATTCCACCTGTGTGGGGGATGTTCGTGTAGAGAGCCTCTACGGCCATGGTGGCTAGAATGGTGTTTTCTGGAAGGTCACCAATGCATTGTAGGTTCCTCAGGAAATCAGTGGTGTCACGGAGATAGCTGGGAGTGCTGGTGGCATAGGGTCTGAGTAGAGAGTACACATATCCAGATAGTCCTTCAGTGAAAGTGCCAATGCCCGAGACAATGGGGCATCCAGGATTTCCAGATTTGTGGATCTTGAGTAGTAGATAGAATAACCCTGGTCAGGGCTCTAAGGGTATGTTGATTTGTTCCGGTGTTAGTTTAGGGAATGTCCTGAGTAGATGGTGCAGTTTCTTAATGTATTCCTCAGTGGGATCTGAGGGAAGTGGCCTGTAGAATTTGGTGTTGGAGAGTTGTCTGGCGGCCTCTTTTTGGCAGTCAGACCTGTTCATGATGACAACAGCACCTCCTTTATCAGCCTCTTTGATTATAATGTCAGGGTGGTTTCTGAGGCTGTGGATGGCATTGCGTTCTGCACAACTTAGGTTATGAGGCAAGCGATGTTGTTTTTCCACAATTTCTGCCAGTGCACGTGTATACTGCCATTTACATTGGCATAACTTGTGTTACTCAGGGGTGTGAATAAAACACCCCCCTGAATGACATCAGTTACATCGACAAGCGCTAGTGTGGACAGCGCTATGTCAGCAGGAGAGCTTCTCCCACCAACATAATTACCACCGACTCTCTCTCATTGACATAGGCCTGGTCCACACTACGCAGTTAAATCGATTTTAACAGCGTTAAATCGATTTAACGCTGTACCTGTCCACACTACCATGCACTTTAAATCGATTTAAAGGGCTCTTTAAATCGATTTCTGTACTCCTACAAAACGAGAGGAGTAACGCTAAAATCGATATTATTATATCGATTTAGGGTTAGTGTGGACGTAAATTGACGTTATTGGCCTCATTCTTTTACAGTAGCTACCCATAGTGCACCGCTCCAGAAATCGACGCTAGCCTTGGACCACGGACACACACCACCGAATTAATGTGCCTAGTGTGGATGCGCACAATCGACTTTATAATATCTGTTTTATAAAATCGGTTTAAGCTAATTCAAATTTATCCTGTAGTGTAGACGTACCCATAGAGTAGCTACACTGGAGATCTTACAGCTGTACCATTTTAAGCTCACTAGTGCTTTAGACATAAGCTAGGTCTACACTGTAGCCCTTACCGTGGCACAGCTGTAGTTCTATAACTGCACTACTCTAAAGTCTCCTGTAAACCATCCCCAATGAGCAGCAGTAGCTATGTTGACAGGAGAGTGTCTCCTGCCGACATAGTGCTGTGCACACTGGTACTTTTGTTGGTGAAACTTATATCACTTAGGGGAGGATTTTTTTCACACCCATGACCAACAAAAGTACTACTGTAGACTAAAATAGCTGAAAACAAACACAGCTCATGGCACTAACTCCGGCTGCGAACTCATACTTCTGAGAGTTGGAGAAGAGGGATGGAGAACAATGGAGCTTGACTGACACTCGGATCCAGGTTTCACCCCAACATTGCTGCTTGGTTTCCTTGTCTTTGTATTAACTGAGGCAAATGGTGTGACTAACAGAGGATTTACTGTAACTAAACTGAGAAGTGATCACACGTCAGGATTTCAGTGCCAAGGGAAACAAGGACTTAATAGTCAAATAAGTTGTACTCAGAGTGCCTTAGAAGCTGTTATAGGATCCACATTTCTTATTCACTTTAATGTAGCTTATTATCCCAACTCCACCCAGCCGGGCCAGGGGACCATGAAGTCCCTTCCAAAGGGTCAAACTCTGAGCTCCCCACTCTTCCCTCACTCAAGTAGTGCTCTAATTGAAATCTGTGGGAGTTTGGAATGATTAGGGACTGAAGGATTTGACTGAAGGAGAGAAGCACTGAGTCTGCCAGTGGGACCTGTCTGGAATAGGGGATTTACAATGATACATAGAAGTCAATACAGCCACTCTGTTCCCTCCTTCATCCCTGGGACTTCTAGGGACACCTGCTCCCTACTAAGCTCACCATTGTGCTTCTGAGCCAACTTGTAAATGTAAAAAAGTTGGGGGAGGATGAAACATGAGCTAAAAGCCAAGGCTCAAAGCCATCCACAATGTCACGCACATTGCCCAAAGTCATGGTCTTTTGGAGCAGGATGCGATTAATGGCCCTGCAGACTTCTGTCAACACGAGTCCAATGGTCAACTTTCCCGTTCAGAACTGGTTAGCGACCATTTGGTAGCAGTCCGGAATAGCCAGCTTCCACAGTGCAATCGTCACGTGCTTCTCCAGCGGCAGGGCAGCTCTCATTCTTGTGTCCTTGTGCCGCAGGGCTGGGATGAGCTCATCATATAGGGCTGGTCTACACTATGGGGGAAAATCGATCTTAGATATGCAACTTCAGCTACGTGAATAACGTACCTGAAGTCAAAGTATCTAAGATTGAATAACTCACCATCCTCATGGCGTGGGATCGATGTCCATGGCTCCCCCTGTCGATTCCGCAACTCCGTTCGGGTTGGTGGAGTAACGGAATCGATATAAGTGCGTTCAGGGATCGATATATCGCATCTAGATGAGATGCGATATATTGATCCCCGAGCAATCGGTTGCTACCCGCCGATACGGTGGGTAGTGAAGACGTACCCTCAGTCCTATAAATGTGGCTTTCCTCATTCGAAAGTTATGCAGCCAATGCTCGTTATCCCAGATGTGCATCACAATGTGATCCCACCACTCAGTGCTTGTTTCCCAAGCCAAAAGCAGTGTTCCACTGTGGTCAGCACCTCTGTGAATGCCACAAGCAATCTCGTGTCGTAGCTACTATGCATGAGGAGATCAGTGTCACATTCCTCTTGCCTTTGTAATTTAAAAAATAACTCCACTGCCACTTGTGATGTGTTGGTCAGAGTGAGGAGCATACTGGTCAACAGTTCAGAATTCATTCTTGCAGCCTGAAGAGGCAGGGTGTGCAGTACACAAACCATTGAAAGAAGGCACCAAAGGCAGACGGAAGCACAGGAATTGCTGAGATGCAAAGCAATGGATCACGGGGCATTGGGACATGACCCAGGATGCCCTGCAACACCCTCCACCTTCCCACAACTCTTAGTGGCAGAAGAGAAAGAAGTGCTCTGTGGGATAGCTGCCCAGATTGCACCACTCCTGTCATAATCTGATGGTTAAGGGTTACTGTCTCTTTTACTTGTAAAGGGTTAAGAAGCTCAGTGAACCTGGCTGACACCTGACCAGAAGACCAATGAGGGGACAAGATACTTTCAAATATTGGTGGAAGGAAGTCTTTGTTTGTGCTGTTTTTTTTATTCGTTGTTCGCTCTTGGGGCTAAGAGGGACCAGACGTACATCCAGGTTTTCTCCAATCTTTCTGACTCAGTCTCTCATGTTTCAAAACAGTAAGTAATAACCAGGAAAGGCGGATTAGTCTTATGTTTGTTTTCTTTCAACTTGTGAATGTTTTCCTTTTGCTGGAAGGATTTTTACCTCTGTTTGCTGTAACTTTGAATCTCAGGCTGGGAGGTCCTTCTAGGCTATATGAATCTAAAAACCCTGTAAACATTTTCCATCCTGATTTTACAGAGATAATTTTTACCTTTTCTTTCTTTAATTAAAAGCTTTCTTTTTAAGAACCTGATTGATTTTTCATTGTTTTGGAATCCAAGGGATTAAGTCTAAACTCACCAGGGATTTGGTGGGCGGGAAAGAAGGGGAGGAAGGTTAATTCCTCTTTGTTTTAAGATCCAAGGAGTTTGGATCAGTGTAGCCTCTCAGGGTAACCCAGGGAGGGGAAAGTCTGAGGGGGAAAAGAGAGAGAGGAAAGCTAATCTCTTCTTGTGTTCAGATCAAGAGGTTTGGGTCTTGGGTTCCCCAGGGAATTTTTTGGGGGAACAGGAAGTGTGCCATACACTGTATTTTTGGCTGCTGGCAGCGTACCAAATGTAACCTGGTAATTAAGCTTAAGAGTAATCAAGCGGGTCCCCACTTTCTGGACGCTAAAGTTCGAAGTGGGGAAAAGACCTTGACAACTCCGAATACTGATGCAAGTGCAGCAAGTGTGAACACACTATTGTGCAGGCAGTTGACAGTGTGAACACACAACAGCGGTTTCTCTTCAATGCTCTCTGAGCGGCGCTGTAACTCCCGGTGCTGTAACTTTGCCAGTGTAATCATGCCCTATGTATTTAGGTACATTAATTCACACTTCAATTATGTCCTCATATGAGCCTATATTGTGATTCACACACCCCAAGTTTATTATTTAGCATAAGCAGCAAAGGGTCCTGTGGCACCTTATAGACTAATAGACGTATTGGACCATGAGCTTTCGTGGGAAGGTTAGTTCAATCAGGGAGGATGAGGCCCTCTTCTAGCAGTTGAGGTGTGAAAGCCAAGGGAGGAGAAACTGCTTTTGTAGTTGGCAAGTCATTCACAGTGTTTGTTTAATCCTGAGCTGATGGCATCAAATTTGCAGATGAACTGAAGCTCAGCAGTTTCTCTTTGAAGTCTGGTCCTGAAGTTTTTTGCTACAGGATGACTACCTTTAGATCTGCTATTGTGTGTCCAGGAAGATTGAAGTGTTCTCCTACAGGTTCTTGTATATTGCCATTCCTAATATCTGATTTGTGTCCATTTATCCTTTTCCATAGAGACTGTCCAGTTTGGCCGATGTACGTAGCAGATGGGCATTGCTGGCATATGACGGCATATATTATATTGGTGGACGTGCAGGTGAATGAACCAGTAATGGCCTGGCTGATCTGGTTAGGTCCTGTGATGGTGTCGCTGGTGTAGATATGTGGACAGAGTTGGCATCGAGGTTTGTTGCAGAGTTACTATGGTGCAGTGTGCAGCTACTGGTGAGAATATGCTTCAGGTTGGCAGGCTGTCTGTGGGCAAGGACTGGCCTGCCACCCAAGGCCTGTGAAAGTGTGGGATCATTGTCCAAGATGGGCTGTAGGTCCCTAATGATGTGTTGGAGGTGTTTTAGCTGGGGACTGTATGTGATGGCCAGTGGAGTTCTATTAGTTTCTTTCTTGGGTTTGTCTTGCAGTAGGAGGCTCTGTTGATCTGTTTCCTTATTTCCTCGTGTGAGTATTGTAGTTTTGAGAATGCTTGGTGAAGATTTTGTAGGTGTTGTTCTCTTATTTAGCATGTCATTGACAAGTTAATTCCATGGCAATCAAGCCCACATCCTTCCCAAGCACTGGACTCCTCCAGCCCCAATCAATTTGCCCTTTTCCCCCCACAAGCACATTCTTACAGGTATTAGTCCCCCTTTTCCATTGGGCCATGCAAATCCATAAGGTGAGAACACTGAGCATCCCTGACTTCTGTTGCCCAGATGCAGCCAGCTTCAGCTGTGGCAGGTGCACTTTCTATCTGAGTGTACTGATTCAACTGCCCCTCGCTGTCATAGGTCCCTTAAGTGGGGAATGGTGGCTCATCTCTGGCTTCACGAAGGTTGGGAAGAGCACAGTGAGCCACCGTAATGCAGACAGCATTGATGACAAAGGAGTACAACCTGGTCTGTAGACATCTCCAGTGAGATTTTAATCTGTCATACATACATTCAGCAACCATTCTACACCTGCTGAGAATGTAATTAAACCTTCTTTTGTGAAACCACACTCTGAAATCAGGGTGTGGTTTCATAAGCCAAAGCAAAGGGGGCTGTGACAGGGGTGATCACAGAAACCCCTTTGGGACTGCTACCTGATGTGCCTAGACTACCTCTGAGCCTGTTTTCCCTGCCAGTTTGGGACTTCAGTGCCCTGCCTGATTTGAGCCAGACACACTTCCCTGCTACAAACACAGACCCAGGTCTGAACCACGTCTCCCAAAAGCTTCAGGCTTAACTGAAAACAGCTTAAAAAGTTAAAGTTGCAAAGAGTCCTGTGGCACCTTATAGAAGTATTGCAGCATGAGCTTTCGTGGGTGAATATCTACTTCCTTGGATGCATGATGCATCCGATGAAGTAGGTATTCACCCACAAAAGCTCATGCTCCAATACTTCTGTTAGTCTATAAGGTGCCACAGGACTCTTTGCTGCTTTTACAGATCCAGACTAACATCCATTGCCCTTCTGTCCTGGACCACTCACTTTTCCTGGACCACCCCAACACAGGGGGCCCCCTAGTATGGTGCCACAATGTGACTCTGCAGTGTCCCTTGCCCGACCTTAAAAACCTCTGAGAAAGGAGATTCCACCACCTCCCTAGATAACCCATTCCAGTTTCACCCTCCTGGTGAAATAGTTTTTTCTAATATCCCACCTAGATCTCCCGCTCTGCAGCTTGAGACCATTGCTCCTTGTTCTGTTATCTGCCACCACTGAGAACAGTCTAGCTCCATCCTCTTCGGAACTCACCTTCAGGTAGTTGAAAGCTACCTGAAACCCCACTCTCTCTTTAATGCCTAGCATCTTGGGGTAACCTACAAGGCTGATTGCCTCAGAAACCTCTGCCACCGCTTTACCCACAGTTGACCTTCCAGCACCAAACTAGTTGGCAACAGACCTGTAGCAGTCTCGTGTAGCCAGTTTCCAGATGCTTATAGCAATCTGCTTCTTGTCCAGCAAGGGTAATCTCATGTGTGTCTCTTTACATTGAAGGATTGGGGCAAACTGCTCACAAAGCCAGGAACTCTGGGAGATGGCTGGTCTGACTCGGTTCTGCACACTGTAGTATGGCTGTCAGAGCTCCAGGGTTTGAGCCCGGTTAGAAAACAAAGGGTTAAAAATCAGTGTAGACACCCACACCCACATTTCAAGACAAAGGTCAGCTGACTCAAGTCCCATTAACTCTGGGCTTACCTTGCAGTATAGACATATCCTCTGTGTCAGCCCATCACATTACATTACCAAATCCTCAACAGCAGTAGATTTTATTAACTACACTCAGGCAACCTCACTGTGGTATTTTAATCCATTTTCAGCATATAAATACCACACCAGGAAGCACTTTACTGGTGCTGATAGACAGATTAGAGTAGATTAGATTACATCTTGATATTAGTTCTTGAAATATGCAGTTTTCCAGAGCAAAAATAATAATTTTTTTAAAGAAATTCCTGTCATTTGAAAATGAGACACAACTGTCCACCACTGAAGCTAACAGAGGCAAGCAAGAGGTGATGGATGCTATATTCTGTTCAGCCGCTCTCGCCTGACAATTCTTTCAGAGACCAGAGCAAAGATACTATGTTTGTCTGGAGCCAATAAAGAGTGATTTTGCTGTGATGGAAACCCAGATACTGGGCAAAAGATGCAATTTCTGGCTGGGAAATGGCACCCCATTGTTGAATTGGATTTCTGGTAGTACATCACAGGAAGAGGAGGTTTTGTCAAGTAAGGGGAAGACCTTGTGTGAAGCTGTAGATGAAATAAGTGTGAGTATTCAATGATGATAGACAGGTGATAGTCACCAGAGGGAAGATTGTCCAGAGAAATCACTGCTGATTTCCTCCTAGAACTCTTTTGACAGGTCAGACATTGGAAGTGGTTGTGTTTTACTTGCAGGAACTTGGCATGGGATGTATGTGAGAAGCATGGATTGGGCCTACTTGTCAGTGCCTGGGAACCTGACTTGTTCATGAAGGAACTGTTTAGTCTTGGTAACACAATGATGTTCTTCATGAGCAAGGACGTGTGCTTCAGGCGGCAACGAGGCTGGAATTGTGAGCCAGGTGCCTGGTAGTAGTATCCCTTTTAGGTATGTATAGGACATTCATATGCATGCTGTAAGAACCATGCTGGTAGACTGAAGGGAGGTATGACAGAAATTTGTGGAACATATGTCCTGGGCTGCTTGTGCTCACTTATTCAGTCTTGGAATAAGATTTGGGTGCGAGAAGGTGAGAGAAACTCATAGATTTTGGGCATGAGGAATACAGTAGGAAGAAGGGGCTAGTTGGGTCTAGAAAAGATGCATGTAGGAACTATTGACACATTGGCAGTTTTCATATGTCATCTCAAAATATGCAAGACCATCTCTCAAAGTAGCTACTAGCTAACTGAGTGTGGAAGGAGTGAGACCTCCAGAGGGGGGGTGAGACCCAGGGCAATATGTACCTGTAGGGAGTTAGCTTCTACAGACAGGGTGCAGAAGAAGCCCAGTCACCCATTGGCTGTGTAACTGGGGGTGGTAGAGCCCCTGGGTAGATGAAGCATGAGCATGGTTCTGGGAGTATTTACATACAATGTCTGATGTGTCTGTCAGTCGCCAGGATTACTTCCCTCTCTCAGTGGCTTTAACAAAGGAAAGGAAACATTTCCCTGTTTTTCAGTTTCACAAATGTCACTCGCTCTGGCCTGCATTTGGTTTCTTTAGATGCTAAAAGACTCTAGCCATGCTTAAGACCTGCTGCATAGCTGAACGTTTGGGAGACATCCCTGATACAAGAGCACCCCCAAGTGGACACAAAGGATACCACTCAGTATTGCAGTCAGGTTGTTCTCCCCACGGCTGCATTTAGTGCTGGGGAGATTTATTCTCTCTGGCTCACACACACGACTTCTTAGCACTGATATGTTTCACGGGTGTGTATTGAATGGGGGAGATTAGATGTTCACAAATTCTTCTCTCTAGACTGGTCATTTCCCCCTGTTAGTGATTGTGCTAACAGGACATGAAAAGACTTAAAAATACAGGCTGCAGAGAGCTTGCAAAGCATCTCCCCATTCCTGCACCATCTACCTGACAGCCAGTCACAGTTGCTGTTTCTGGATTCAGGAGAGCACAAGGGCTGCATCCTCATGACCCGTCAGGGGCTCACATTGTCCCAAATGGGATGGAATTCTTAATCTACTTCTTGCACTGATACAAGAATGTTTGAAGGCGCAAGCCCTGATGCAAGGGGAATTAGGAGGCCCTGAGGAAGGGTATGTCCACACAGAAGCAGCCTGGAGAGGATACTGTGAATGGATGGTGAAGGAAGTTGACACCTGCTCTTATTTAGGGGTCCAAGCTGGGACTTCCAGTGAGGGTGGGAAGATGTCCCCCTCTTTTTACCCTCTGCCAACAAGGCAAATGGATGCTGAGCCTAGGCAGAAGGGGTAGAAGAAGAACACTACCCCAGTGAAGCTGAGAGCATGGTGTGGCCCTGGGAGGAAGTGAAGGAAGACAGTCTTGGACTCTTTTTTTACCCCCAGAAGGTGGGAATGGATGTTATGATTTGGCTGGAGGGCTGCCATTTCTAGGGCCACTGCCACTACCAGAAAATGTGCATCATCCCTGCTTAACATAGCCCTTCCCATCCCCAAACATGCTGCGCCAAGTGCACCCCTGGGGTAACATCACTGAAGTCCATGCAGTTTCTCCAAGGATGGCTCTGGCCCTTCAGATGTTTGGCAGGAAATGTTGGGCTGCTGGCACTGGGGCCACATGAAAATTCCAGTTAATGGCAGGATCTGGTCCAGCAGCAGCTGCTGCTGCTCTGCTCCAATTTTCCAACTCATGAGCAACCAGAGCCATTTGGGAAGGGTAGTGACATCCCCACTCGTGCCACTGAGAGACACCGGATAGCCACCAGGTTGACACTGTGATGCTTGGTGCTACTGACCTGCCCTGAGCTGTATTCAATCTAACTGAAAGATGCTGTCACAGTAACAGGGCCAGCCACATCTCTCTGCCTCCTTTCTAGTCTCTCTGAATGCACCTCTCTCAGATGTGCAGTCTTGTTTCACCCTTAACTGTCTCATGGCAGGATCTCATGAGTCCCCGACTCTCAGAGCAGGACCCGGTACACTTCCCTGTGCATATCCACTGCATATCACCCTGCAGGCCTGTCTCAGCTACAACCCTGCTTGACCCACCCTTCAGGGAACTGTGACTGTGATCATTACCAACCGCCTTTATGAAAGTCTGTTTACTTACCAGGTGGAACAAAGCGTTAGAGAACAAGAATTTTATAACAGCAAACAGTTAACGTGCAAACTTAGCCTCATCCAGTCTTATGCTTCCCTCTGAGCTAAGGGAGACAGGATTCTTCTCCAGAGACAGGAACAGAACTGACCCAACTCGCATTCTCTTAGAAAGCAAAGATGGCAGCCCTGTGATGCACGCTGGTCCCAGCTGACAGCAGCCCTGCTGCTCTTTGTCTGCAGCCTTGTCTTCAATGAGAAAAGTAATTGTACCTCAGGGTAACCAGTACCTGGGAGCTACACTGTGATGTGAAGGCAAGGCACTTTGGGTTTGCTGCCAGGCAAGGGCAGCTGAGCTCTCCACCCCTGCCTGGGGTTCACTGCGCCTTGTTTACTGCTAAAGTGCCTTGACTTATTATAAAAAAAAGGTAAAGTTTATTTCTGTAAAATTAGGATGGAAATAACTTTACAGGGTAATTAGATTTAAAGAGCCCAGACGAACGCCCTCTAGCCTTAGTTTTAAAGTTACAGCAAAACAGGGATAAACCTCCCTCTAGCAAAGAAACATTTACAAGTTGAGAAAACAAAGATAAAACTAGCACAACTTACCTGGCGGTTACTTATAAGTTTGAAATATGATAGACTTGTGCAGAAAGATTTGGAGAACATGGATTGATGTCCGGTCCCTATTAGTCCCAAGAGTGAACACCACGCAAAACAAAGAGCAGAAACAAAAGCCTTCCTCCTCCCAAGATTTGAAAGTATCTTATCCTCTTGTTGGTGTCACTAGGCATAAATCTAGGTAGCTCGGGAGGGTGGAAGATCACGAGTGCCGATGAAGCCCTCCTGCTCAGGCCTCAATGAACCAATGTTTCTCCATGTTAAACACTTTGTGTAACCTAGTGTAACCTAATGTACTAATAGCTGCAAAAATGTAGTGTTAGCAGTTAGTTTTTGGTTGTTACAGCCAGTTCTCTGCTGTAACACATTGAAGCTAGGCTAAAGCATGCTCTAGGCCGTTTCAAGATACAGTATACATGTCTCAGCAGCGGAGAGAGGGGAGGAAGGGAGAAGACAAAAGATTGAATGAGAAAAGATACTGCAGCTGGATGGGAAAGGAGGCGGGAGTGAGAGATCAGCTAGTCAGCAAGAAAAAGTTCTCAAAAAGCAACCGGGATATAAAAAGAGGAAACTGCTTGTGTTAGGTGTGTATGATTTGAGGCGTCAGCCTCCCTGCACCGCTTTGAGATCTCAAATAAACTTTGTTTGCTTCTCCACTCTGGTGTCTTTATTGGCGCAGCACACCGGGCGATGGACTCCTCCTCCCCCCCCCCGGCTGTTGCTTGGCCTTGGGCACTTAGGTGCCGGAAACACTCTTATTGGTCCTTTGGGTCAGGTGTCAGTCAGGTTACCTGAGCTTCTTAACCCTTTACAGGTAAAAATTTTTTGGTGCCTCTGGCCAGGAGGAATTTTATAAAATTGTATACAGGAGGGTTGTTACTCTTCCCTTTATAGTTATGACAACTTCACACAGTGTTTTTACATCCATGCAGTTCACTCATGTTAGTTACCCTGAGGTAAAAACCACACTAGTTTTTTGCAGCGAAGACAAGGCCTTCCTCTCTCTGAAGTAGAAGAGAGGCCCTGCTGCTCCCTGAGCAAATCCATTTCCCTAGAGCAGGGATAGTCAATAGGCAGACCGTGGGCCAAATCTGGACTGCCAGACACTTTTGAATGGACCCCAATATCTTTTTATTTACTCATTATCATTATTATTGTTTTTGTATTATTTTCTCTGGAGTCTGGACCTTGACAATACCTTGACCAAGAGATTTGGATCTTGACAAAAAATAATTGATTACATCTACCCTAAGGGCTCAAACCATTTTTGGTATTTTGGTGTTTTTGTTTATGGGACCAGGTGTGAAGTCTCCTGGTGATTTTCCCCTTGGGCCAGCACATCCAGAAGGCCTGTCCAAGAGGATGCCTCCATAAAAGCTGCTTTGTTGTTTGGGTGGCTGGACCAGCTTGGCCATACTGAGCTGTCATCATTGGCCTGATGACTGTGTCTCGCTAGTGGGGAGCTCTTTGAACTATCTGAGCGGGCGCCTTCCCTCTTCTCCCCCCCCCCACTTTGCAAGGCTAACACCCATACATCTCTGTCACACTGTATGGGGGAGTCAGGACCCTGCACTCCTCTTCCTGAGATTCTCTGTGACTCTCAGCCAGCCAGTAAAACAGAAGGTTTATTGGACAACAGGAACACAATCCCAAGAAGAGTGTGTAGGTACAGCCAGAACCCCTCAATCAAGTCCTTCTGGGGGGTTCAGGGAGCTTAGACCCCAGCGTGGAGTTCCCTGCATTGCACGATCCAGCCCAAACTGAAACAAAAAATTCCTCCAGCAGCTTTGTCCCCCCTCCCCTCTGCTTCTCCTCTCCTTTTTTCAGTTTCCCCGGGCAGAAGGTGTCACTTCTCCCCACCCCCATCCTGGCTCAGGTTACAGCTCAGATAGCTTCCTTCTCATCCCCAGTGTAACTCCCCGGCAACACTCCCAGGTCAAATCCACCCCACTCCTTGCTCCGTCACAATCTCTTTTTGGATACAGATCAAAATATGCCATTAATACTGACATACACATGACCTCCTACTGTCAGATGTTCTAGGCTATTTCCATGGGTCACACGTTCCTCCTGAGCTGCTGCTTTTGACTACAGCTCCACCATGGTGCTACCACCAGCCCTCTAGAGCAGTGGTCCCCAACATGGCGCCCGCGGGGGCATCTTAATGCGCCCACGTCTTGGCCCCTGGGAGAACACCTGCCAAAATGCTGCCGAATTTCAGTGGCATTTCAGAGGGGACACCTCTCGACGACGTCTCTTGTCGACGGCAAACGGCGTCATCGAGAGGCGTCGTCGCCGAGATGCCGCCGAAATTCGGCAGCATTTCGGCAGGTGCTCCATTGCCACAGTGGTCCTTCGGCTGGTGCCCACCAGCCAAAAAGGTTGGGGACCACTGCTCTAAAGCCTGTCATTTTTCATATTGGCAACTTTAAAGTAAAAGCACCTGATTCCTACATGACGAGAACCCCCCCTCCCACGTGTGTTAGGCACCCCCAGGATGCTAGTGAGCATGCCCGCTACCGCTAAGCTCCCCTTCTCTGAACATGTGACTCCACACTTTAATCCAGCCCTCCATCTTTATTGTAACACTTTGTCCTCTGAATAAAGTTCAGCGGGCCCTTCACAAAATTTAGGGGTGTTGCCAGAGCTGCAGTTTCAGGTGGTACCCAGCAGATGGCTGTCAAAGTCCATCCTGTTAAATAGCCATCTTGTCAGCTCGCACTTTCATGGAGATACTTGCTTTGAAGGGACAGGAGCAGGAGGAGTTATTAAAGTGTGGCTGAAATGGGAACCATCAGTCGCCAGGCGATAACTGTCAGTGTGTGATGAGGCCATACAGAGGCAATGACTTCCCCAGTTCCTGGGGGCTGCTCAACCTCCACTCCAGCCCAGACCCCGCCCTCACTCCATCCCTTCTCCCAAACCTCCACCCAGCCTATTCTCGCCCACCCCTTCCTACCCTGTTCCGCCTCCTCTCCATATCTCTTCCTGTCCTTGCTCCTCCCCCTTCCCACCCAGGGGTGCTTGGGGCGGCATTCTGCAAGGAGTGGCAGTCCCTGTTGTTTTGCCCCCAAGCGGCGCACCAAATTGCCGCCGCGGGTGGCGGGGGCAGTCTGTGTGCTCGCAGGGTGGCAGGCGCGTTTCCGCGGCGGCAGCCATTTGGCAGCAGCAGCTTCTACATTTAGCTATCCGGGGTGGCTTCAGCTAAACATAGAAGCTGCCGCCGAATTGCCACCGTCACAGAAACGCGCCTGCTGCCCTAAGGGCACAGGGACTGCCCCCATCGCCCACAGTGGCAATTCAATGCGCTGCTTGGGGCAGCGAAACTGTAGAGCCAGCCCTGTTCCCACCCAATGCCTCTTGCACGCTGCTGAACAATTGGTGGTGGGTGGGAGGGCTGGAGGGAGGAGGGGAAGGAGCTGATCTGCAGGGCTGCCAGTGGGTGGGCAGGGTCCAGGGTGGAAGTGATGAATCCGTCACTTCCAGGACCGCCTGCGCTGGCCAATTGTACTGGCCCACAGGGCCCCCCAAAGCATGGAACCCGGTCCCAGAATGGTCTCACACACGTAGGAGCCCTGCAGCCTGCCCGGACAATTTAAAAGGGTCTGGGGCTCCCAGCTGCCACTACTGCGGCAGCAGCCAGGGGCCCCCAAGCCCTTTTAAATTGCCTGGGCCCCTGGGCAATTACCTCCTTTGTCCCACCCCCACCCCCACCCCATTGGTGGACCTGGATATAGTAAAGAAGGAAAAACATTTAAAGCATTTGAAATGTAAAGTATTGAGTAAGACTTTCCTTTAACACCATCCCTTGTCCCCGTTCCCTTTTGCTGGAGGGAGTTTGAGAAGGAATAAAACATATTCATAGATTATCTGGAAAAGGGGCTAAACAGCGAGGTGGCAAAATTTGCAGATGATACAAAAGTACTGTAGACAGTTCAGTCCAAAGCAGACTGTGAAGAGTTACAAAGAGATCTCACTAACCTGGGTGACTGGGGAACAATATGGCAGGTGAAATTCAATGCTGATAAATGCAAAGAAATGCACACTGGAAAACATAATCCCAACTATACATCTAAAATGATGAGGTCTAAATTAGCTGTTACGACTCAAGAAAGAGATCTTGGAGTCGTGGATAGTTGTCTGGAAACATCCACTCAATGTGCAGCGGCAATCAAAAATGTGAACAGAATGTTGGGAATCTTTAAGAAAGTGATAGATAATAAGACAGAAAATATCATAGTGCCTCTATATAAATGGTACACCCACATTTTGTACGTTGCATACAGATCTGGTCACCCCATCTTAAAAAAGGTATACTAGATTTGGAAAGGGTATAGAGAAGGGGCAACAAAAATTATTAAAGGTATGAAATGGCTGCCATATGAGGCGAGGTTAATAAGACTGGGACTTTTCAGCTTGGAATAGAGATAACTAAGTGGGGAGATGATAGAAGTCTATAAAATCATGAGTGAGAAAGTAAATAAAGGAAGTGTTATTTACTCCTCATAACACAAGAACTAGGGGTCACAGAATGAAATTAATAGGCAGCAGGTGTAAAACAAACCAAAGGAAGTATTTCTTCACACAATGCACAGCCAGCCCATAGAACTCTGTGCCAGAGGATGTTGTGAAGGCCAAGCCTATAACAGGGTTCAAAAAAGAATTAGATAAATTCATGGAGGATAGGTCCATCAATGGCTATTAGCCAGGATGGGCAGGGATGGTGTCCCTAGCCTCTGTTTTTCAGAAGCTGGGAATGGGCGACAGGGGATGGATCACTTGATGATAACCTGTTCTGTTCATTCCCTCTGAAGCACCTGACACTGGCCACTGCTGGAAGTCAGGATACTGGGCTATACATGGATCTTTGGTCTGACTCAGCAGGGCCGGTCTCATGACACTCTCTTAGCTACCTATCAAAGATAGTAATAACTGTGCACTTGGGCAAAAGAGAAGCTTGTTGAAATAGTCCGAAGCTGTTGTTAAAATCCGATCCTGCTGCCTTTAAGATAAAACACGATGAAAATGGGGATAGAAAAGAACATCAATGATACAAAATGTATCTTCTGTCTCTAGTGTTGATTCTCATTTGCAACCTCATTGCTGGAAAAACAGAGGCCCAGCCCACAGTCTGATCAGCCTCGCAAACATGTACCAACATCAGGCTGTTCAAGGCCTTGCTTTTCGCTAACTCTCTGGTCACAGGCTTGCATCAGTGTGACAGAATATGCAGTCTTGGCCAGCTAAGCCAGACTCTCCTTAGGCAACAGGGGACTGGAGAGAGATAGGAAAGAGAAGAAATAAGGGAGGGCAGGAAAAGGACACACCAGGGTGTAGGGCAGACAGAGGCTCACATACCAGATGGTATTTGGGATTTAGCCAGTAGAGATGGTGATGCCATCGGGGTCCCTCTCCCTGGCCTAGTCTGGTCAAGACGTTTCTCAGGGTCACGACGACAAAGGCACAATATTGTCACTCTGGATCCCACGTTCCCAAGAGATGGGGGAGGGGAGGCAGCCATGATAGTGAGCTCACTCCTCCCTTTCTTTCAGTCAGCCAGCATCTTGGCAGCCAGCTGTTTGCTTCAGTCTTTATTTACGGACACAAAAAAGGTGTGATGGGTGGAATAAGCTATCCCCTCATTATTTTATTTACCAATAAGGCCTAATTGCCAACCCAGCAATTTTGGTCCATTAATTTCCAGTCCCACATTTCTCTTGTTTACCAGGCATGACCTCAATAGCCTTTTTGTGTGGACTAATTCAGTCTCTTTTACACCATTTCCCATCACCATTTATTGTTAGTGGTTGCTGGGAGGACACTTTATGAACAGACTGAGCTCACAATTAGGGTACATTGTAGGCCCAGTTATCCCATCACCTCCCCATGTCAGGAAGGGGCTGATGATGGACCCATGGCACCAGTTGGCACTCTGCATGTGACAGACAGTCATGCCACCAGCCTTATCCCATGGACCAGTGGGCATGACTGAGAGCAGCGATAGCAGGAATGAGGTAAGTGACCTTGCCTCTCCAGACAAGTGGCATGGTACAGTCCTGTACAATCCCTGCACATGCTGGAGAAGAGGAATCAGTATGATCACCACCAGGGCACCACTAAATACAGCCATTCCATAGAATTTTCACCTCTCTCATGAATCACACAACCAGCACCAATAGGCTGCAGAGTGAGCTTCGCTACTAAACAGTGCAGGGGGGAATGGAATATGCTGGGTGTGTCCTTTGGAGTAGGAGCCAGCTCAGCCAAAGGCTGTTTGAGGGGACACAAATGTGCATGGTCACTAAAGGGCCTGCTCCCCCATGGTGCTGGGCCCCTGCTGGGATGGTGCTGGAGACCCCTACTTTCTGGGGGCATTGAGGGGAATGGAGGAGGTACCATGCGGTGTCAAGCCTTCCATGTGTAGGTATAGCTTGTACACACCAATTTTCATCAAGTAGGGTGGGCCCTGGGTTTATCTGAACATTTTTGTGTCACCGGCATGGGGTGCTGGACACACAAAACTCACTCTTGTCACCACCACCCAGCATATTTTACTGGCAAGAGGAGTGATCCTGCAAATACTCTGAGTACTGAACATAGTGCTGGGTCCTGTGAAGCTCCCACTGGCCTTGTCTGCACCAACTTTTTTCTCAAGAAATTGCCCCTGTTGTTACCACTAAATCAGCTGCCCTGGTGGTAGCAACAGTGGCAACTAGACAAGGCTCCAGACAGCCATGTCATATAGACCTGCTCTGAGCAGAGTTAGACTGCATGGAGGTTAAAACACCTGCAGCTGCATGGAACCCTGTCAACCCCAGCTCTCACCATTGCTATCATGAGGGGACCTGAACTGGTGGTCACAGCGATGGGAAATTGGAGGGAAAAACAAGCCCAGTGCGCACTAAGGCAATGGGGATCTTTCCTGTACTGGACACTAAGTCATCAGGAAGCAATGTAGAACCAATGGGAAGTATAATGAAAGAGAGTCTATTTTATACCATCATAGCTAGCCAAGGATTCCATATTTGTTGTTGTTGTTTCTCATAGACCATAACCCAGCTCTTCATTGTTGGCTGACCATGTGATTTCTATAGATGCATTCGCCTGCCAACAGGACCTTTGCAGATTCCCAGTGCCATGTGATACAGACAACTGCACAAGAAAAGAGAATATGCAGAGACATCTGTGAAAAGGGATGGAGACATCTTCATAAGGGATCCCCGGGGACCTGTCTCTAGAGGCAGGGGAAACAAGTCAGCTTGTTCCAACAATCCAGTCACTGTCTGGTTATAGAATTTCCCAGAGTTTTTGCACTTATGCACATTTCCAGGCTCAGTGTTTGATGAATCATCTCTCTGGCATTGGCTTATCTCTGATATACTCCTGTTTCTAAAGTCCCGAAGAGGCCACGGATAAACATGACCTGCAAAAAGAAAGACACTGGGTTTGTCCCTTCTTTGCTTGTTTCTTAGGGATAGGCCTAAGAGGGCTTGTTTTGATCTTATTTAAAGGGTTTTTTTCTGTTTTGTTTTGTAACAAAAATTCAGAACATATTAACTCTTTTTATTCTCAAGGACTCTATGGAGGCCTGCAGAACTGGAGAATTAGACTGTCAAAGATTCCATGCAAGTGAAAGCTGAAGTGAGCGGCAAAGTGACCTTTAGTTACACTGTTTAAAACTCTGGGTTTTGTTTGGTTTCGTTAACACCTATTCAGCTGAGATTACTGGGAGAAATAGAGCCCCCATAATGCCATGTTTCTAGGAACTGTTAAAATTTGTGTTAGAAAGAGAAATTGGATCTTGAGTTTCCGGAAGGATTTAAAACAATGTGAGTCAAACAGATCACCTCGGAAATGAAACCTCTCCTTACCCACCCCTTGGATTCTGAATGACACAACAAATTATTGTCCAGGGTTATCTCAGCAGGGGACTTGGGGGGTGCATTCTGGCATGTCCACGGTGGGGCTAATGTGGCCCAAATTGTATGCATGGGTCCTTTTGAAACCATATTCTGCCTATCTTTGCCTTTCACAGAATTGTAGAAATATAGTGCTGGAAAGGACCTGGAGAAGTTATCAAGTCCAGACCCCAGTGCTGAGACAGGACCGAGTAAACCTAAACCATACCGACAGGGGTTTATCCAACTTGGTCTTAAAAACTTCCAATGATGGGGATTCTACAACCTCTCTCGGAAGCCTGTTCCTGAGCTTAGTTAGAAAGTTTTCCCTAATATCTAACCTAAATCTCCCTTGCTGCAGATTAAGGCCTTTTGTCCTACCTTTAATGGACATGGAGAAGAATTGATCCCTGTTCTCTTTGTACCAGCCCTTAACAAATTTGAAGGCTGTGATCAGGTCCCCCCTTAGACTAAAAATGACCAGTTTTTTTATCTTTTCTCATAGGTCAGGTTTTCTAAACCTGTCATCATCTTTGTTGCTCTCCTCTGGACTCCCACCAATTTATCCATATCTTTCTTAAGATGGCACCCAGAATTAGACACAGCCCTCCCACTGAGGCCTCACTAGTGTCAAGGAGAACGAGACAATTATCTCCCAGGTCTTACATACAACACCTCAGAATGATATTAGCCTTTTCCGCAACTGATATCACATTGTTGACTCATATTTAATTTGTGGTCCATTATTGCCCCCAAATCCTTCACAGCAGTACGACCGCCTAGCCAATTATTCCCCATTTGTAGTCAGGCATTTGATTTTTCCTTCCTAAGCGTAGTACTTTGCACTTGTCTTTACTGAATTTCATTGTGTTGATTTCAAAGCAATTCTCCAATTTGTTAAGGTTTTTTGAATTCTAATTCTGTCCTCCAATGTGCTGTCAACCTCTTCCAGCCTGGTGTCATCTGCAAATTTTATAAGCATACTCACCTCTCCATTATCCAAGTCATTAATGAAAATATTGAATAGTACCAAACCCAGGACTGAGCCATGTGGAACCCCACTAGATACACCCTCCCAATTTGACGGTGAACCATTGATAACTGCTGTATTCTTTAAATACAGTCTTTCAAGCCGTTGTGCATGCAACTTACAGTAATTTCCTCTAGACCACATTTCCCTAGTTTGTTTATGAGAATGCCATGTGGGACTGTATCAAAAGCCTTATTAAAAATCAAGATATAACATGTCTACTGGCCTGACCCATCTACTAGGCCAGTTACCCAGACCAGGAAGGAAACTGGGTTGATTTGGCATGATTTGTGTTTGACAAATCCATGCTGCCTATTCCTTAACACCCTACTATCCTGTAGGTGCTCACAAGCTGATTATTTAATAATTTGTTTCAGCATTTTTCCAGGCATTGATGTTACACAGGCTCATCTATAATTCCTCGAGTCCTCTTTGTTCCCTGTTTTAAAGATAGGTATATGTTTGCCCTTCTCTAGTCCTCTGGGATCTCATCCACCCTCCATGAGGTCTCAACAGTAACTAACTCAATCCTTCCAGAGCTTTTAGCCAGCTGGGTTGATTTTATAGGATCTGAACAGAGCTGAGTGTGAAATGTTTTTTCTATTTCATGAAACTTTTCAAGATTTTGAAAATGTTCCCATTCAGCATTGGGGTGAAACTGGGACCTTTTGAAGATTTTTTTACAAAACTCTGGGAGAGACCCTTCTTCCTCACTCCTGAATAGCTAATAGGTTGATGTTTAGGGCACACATCTAGGATGTGGGAGACCCAGGTTTAAGTCCCTAACCTGCCTGATTCAGATCAGGGACCGTAACCTGTCTCTCCTACACTCCAAATGAATGCCCTACCCACCCCACTGAAATTCTGTCCAGGACTTGAGAAACCTTTCCTGGAAAGAGTTTAGCCCAAACTGTACATTCCCATGAAATGCTTTCGTATTTTCCAAGGACAACCTGTTTTGTTAGAAATGTCCTGACTTGCTCTATTTCTGAGCTAGGCAAAGGGGACATGGCACCTGCTGGCCCAACAGCAGGTAGGAAGGTCTGATGTCCCCACCCCGCTGCTTCCTATGAAGAGCAATTTGCTCCATGCTCATTGTCCTTAGTGGTTTATGATGTCAGAGCCAATGGATACATCCTGCCTTCTTACACCCATTACCCTCTTCTCCTTAGTCCCACCCCCCACTTCTCTGCAGTGCCTTTCCACCGTGAGGATGAGCACACACTCCCGCTTGTGGCCTGTGGAGGGTGCTAGTGCAACCTGCTGGTGAGTGCATTAAGCCTGACATCCTCTCTGAATCCAGGCCAGCGCAGCTCCCTCAAGTGCAGACAACATTTTAGCAGAGAGATTGTCACGTGGACACTGGCCTTGGCAATCCTAGATCATTCCCCCAGAACTACAGCAGGCACTGATATGGCACAGGGGTGGGGTGCGGATTGCCATCTCCAGTGCATTAAGTGTGGTGTCCTTTGTGAACTGAGCTCTTCTCGCTGTCTCCTTTTCCTCTTCATCCCTCCCTCCCCCATCTGTCCTGCTTCCTCAACTGGAAATGAGGAGAAGCCAGAAGCATGTGACCAGTCAGCTGCGTGCAGAGACCTCAGCTAGTGCTTCCTAGAGCACCGTGTGGCAGCCACCACTGGAGCTGATGCTGCAGGGGTCGTGGTGCTTGTCTAGCATCCAGCAGCAGGAGCCTGCAGATTGGATGCAGATGAGGCAGTCAGGGAGGAGGGGGAAGGGCAATGCCCTGAATGCCCCCTACCAACAGCCCCTCTTGGAATCCTGACCATCCCTCCCATCAGATCTCCTCCAAGCCCTAGCATCCTCCTCCCTGCCAGACTCCTTCAGAGCCTTGTCACCCCCCCAGCCAGAGGGGTCACTGCTGCCCTTGAGAGTTCATCAGATCTCCTCCTACACCTCCTGGGCACTGCTCCCCAGAGGCAGGCCCCGAGGAGGGACAGAGCAGGAAAACCCCCACGGCACCATCTGGTTGCAATCAGTGTTTATAGCACTCGCTAAGCTCCTTTCCGGCCAGGAGCCAAGTGAGATGTCTCCCTCAGGCTCCTAAAACATGGCTCCGTGTTCTGGGCTTTTGTGACCAGCTGCATCCAGTGAACGGGCCTGAGCCCTGGTCCCCTCTTGTTCATCCAGGTCTGGGCCAGGGGAGGTCTCCTCCCGCAGAGACCCCAGTGCCAGAAGCACAGTGAGGAGTTCCCTTTATCCATATAGGGAGGAGGTTCACTCCCTACTGCAGTCAGCACTGCTGGATGCTGACTGAAGGGAGCTGGCTGCTGGCAGGACTGCATGGGTCCTGTGTTCAGATCACTCACAAAGGATAACCACCCTCGCCAGGTTGGTTTTGCCATGAGCCAGGCCCAACTTTCACACACAGTCCCCCCAGTGCCCTCAGGTGTGTACTGCGCTTCCATTGTCATGCCAGGGGCATCATGCTGTGTGGCAGTCTCAGGCCTGCAAAATGTTGAACTGAGCCATCCAAACTGGGATGGCTCTCACAGGCCCCTTTACAATTGGGCCGCATTGTGCTGGGTGCTGTATGGCACCCCCATTCCTGAGTGGGGTGTTGTGTGCACAGTACCCTTTCACGCATTGCTTATACACAAAGCATTTTCCCTGGTAGGTCCTTTCCAAAGTTATTTAGGGAATGTGAATGTTGGTTTCCACCATTATGAGCCTGGCTGGCTCTACTGACACTTAATCCGGTGATCATCCTGCCTTGCTAGTTATCTAACATTTTACAAATGGAACCATCATTTACCTGCACTAAGCAGAAAAGGCAAAATGCGGGGGAAGGGGGGAAAGCATTCCAAAAACTTCATTTTAAAACCAATTAAGTTGCTAGGCAACAAAAACAGGGTAACCAATCCTCGCAATTTGATCAAGAGACTTGTGATATTTGATGCTTTTAAGAACACTCCAACTCCTGGAGTCAGGTAATTACTTGAGAATTCCAGCTTGCATTGCAAAAAATACATTCCTACCCCTTCCAATTGCAGAGAAAAGCTTGAAAACATGACCTGTGTGTAACCTAAAGCCTCAGAAACCAGAATACAAAGAACCTAAAATGTATTATTTTTTAAAATCTCATGATTTTTAAGCCAATCTCAGGATTTTGGGGAGTCTGATTCATGATCTTTGACTGCTTGGGACTGGCCATACTGCAAAATGTGGCTACCTATGAATTCATTTACCAGCCCAGCCACTTAAAAGCAAGGAAATAAGTAGTTAAGAGCATCATAAATCTCACCTTGCCAGCATAATAAACATAAGTGCATCCTATCCTAGAACAAAGAAATACACATTTCACCAGAGCGTAACCTTAACTCTGACCCAGACTCTTATACACAGAGGCCTTGGTGTTTTGGGCTGGGCCTGCTGAACAGGGCTGACCTAAGCACTCTGAAGGGCAGTGGGATGGCTCTGATGGACACATCTCACACCTGACTGACTCATTTTACACTGTGTGTGTGTGCGCAGTATGTGTGCATGTGTGTGTCTGTGAGTGTGTGAATGGGTGTGCACATGTGTATGAATATAATTAAGTTTCTCCCCACAGCCAGGTTCTGCTGCTTCTTCCATTCAGCCTGGTAATCAGTTCTCACTGGCTTCTATCTGATATATTTTCAATGTTTTCTTTTTTTCTCTGTTTTCACCACCCAAAGTATGCCAGGGGTGGATTTTTAAAACTGATGATCGTTTAAAACAGCCTAGGTATTAGTCCAAATTTTACAAATGCTGTGCACCCTTCAAGTTACTGGGAGACATGGGTGTAAGTGGGAGCAGAATCTGGTTCACCTTAAACGGGGAGAACAATCTGTCATGTGGCTGCAAGAAAAATATAAGTTTGACAACCAGCTTGAATCCCAGAAAACAATTGAAAGAACTGGGGAAAAACCAGATCCTTTTGCAATAGAGGTGTTCTGGTCTACCAGGAAATCACAAGATAATGAGATCTCTGGTTTTGAAAAGCACAAACAGGCCCATTGTATGTGCATATTTTGGTTCTTTGGCAGGAGTTCGTGGATAATGTTGAGGTTGGTTGGGGAAAGGAACTTAGCTCTCTCCGGGGACCAGTACAGTTAGTTCCCTCTAGCAAAAGCTATTAAACTAATTCTGATCACATCCTGATGGTTGCTACGGGAAATGCCAGCCGCAATCACAGGATTCAATATGGGTGGCAAATTGTGCTCTGGAGTCATCTAAGTGTTTGGTTTACATTGCAGTACAGCATAGTGTGAGCCCTGGAGTCAGGACTCCTGGGTTCTATTCTTGGCTCTACCACTGACTCCTCTGTGACTTTGGGCATGTCACTTAATCTCTCTGGGGCTCAGTTTCCCCATCTGCAAAATGGAGGCAATGCTAGCTATCTCTCCAGAGAATTGTCCATTCATTAACA
The DNA here is from genome assembly GCF_025201925.1 of Gopherus flavomarginatus. NCBI lineage: Eukaryota > Metazoa > Chordata > Testudines > Testudinidae > Gopherus > Gopherus flavomarginatus. The sequence continues at coordinate 43,941,657 of NC_066624.1, read as the reverse complement.
CTTGCAAAGCACTGGGAGATGCTTGTATGGACAGTGCTAGACAAGTGCTCAGTGTTGTTACAGCTGTTGTGTCTGAAGGGTTAGTTCACTTTTGTGAATGGGGATGTAACAAAATGCTATTGCCATGGGTCTCAGTTTTATTACTGCATTGACATATTAACTTTGCTCTCTCCTGCTTACAGAAGCTTACAGCTGACAATTGCAGTATAATGACACAGACAACTGGAAAACCACAGCAATCAGACTAATTGGCAACAAATAGTAAATGGTGGTAAATAGTCAAGCAGCATGAAAACAACGCCTGGTGTAAATGAGACCAGCAATCGCATCGCCTCAGCTGTGCACCAACACCTCTTTCTGATCCACAGCAGGATGCGTTAGACACAAATCAGACTCTGCTCCAAGAACTGACTCTTGGTAGATGAAGCTGTGATGCCTTTTCTGTGTGCCCATGGCACCTCCCCATTCCTGAGCACTTGCCCCAGGTTTCTCAGCTCATTACAGAAAAGATTCACATGCTGTGCTCTCTCAAGAGGATTTTACTGTTGGTCTTTCTTGTTGGAGTTTTCCTTCATGTAAAGCCAAAGTCGCATTAGGCCAAGAGCAGGTGGTCCCCTCTGGATAGCACACTGAATGGCTAGCGGCCATCCAGGGGGAGGTGTTACTGCTGCATGGCAGCTGGAGTAAAGTAGTTCAGTTTGCAGTTAAAATGTCCTTCTGCTCTGATCTTATACCTGTGGGCTGCACTTTGACCCCTCGCAGGGGAGTCTCAGTACTTCAGGTCTTCATTTGCTATCCAGCACAGAGGAGAGCACCCTGCACATCATGGGAGCTGGACTGTGGGGAAAGCAGCCTGGGAACATGCCACACACACACCTCTATCCTCTCTGCAGGACAGCTGTGTACCCATGGATTGCATGGCAAAAGGGACATGACTAGGCAGTGAGAGTAGCTGGGAATAACCACTCCTAGCCAGACCAAAGGCCTTGTAGAAAAGCCTTATCCACTAATACTTGCTTTACTTGTTTTGAAGCCACATCAGCCAACCTTCGCACTCCCCCCGGCCCCTCAGAGGGACAGGTCTGCATGGTCAGGGTGTCACTGAGACCACGTTTTCTCCGCTCTGGGATGTCCAGAGTTCTCTGGATCCCAGAAGTGCCACTGGGTTCCACATGGGGCCATGGTGACTGGCTGGCCCAGCTCAGATCCCTCACCTGGTTTGCCCTGAAGGGCTTTCTGGGGCATGCCATTCAGTGCCCAGGACCAGGGCAGCGAGGGGGATTTCTGGTTCATTCCCACCCCTCTTTCTCTGCTTTGAGGGACAGGGCCGGGGTCTGAGTCTCTCCCAGGTGTGACGGGATAAGAACAGCAGGCTTTGAAATCAGGCCAAAGGGGTGGAGACACAAGAAGGGTCACACACGGGGTCCCTGCTGCACCGGGCACTTGCCTGCAGAGATGTGCTTCCCTCCTTCCACTGCACCAAAGGACAGTCCCCTCAGCTAGTAGCAGTGCTTAATGGCTGCAATGGTTACTATTACTCATGGCCTGGACAGTCAGTGTTACCACTTGTATTTGTTCTATTCAGTCCTATTTGCTCTCTCTCTAGCAGCCAAAAGGGGAAGTTTTGACTTAGCTTCAGACTGCCCATCCCTTACTCATTCGCCCTTAGGCCTGGTCTCCCTCCCTTCCCTTAATGAAGCTGTGGGGGACATAGTGAACACATGCACCCCCCACAAGTGCCTGGCCTCAGTCATTGTTAGAGAACAAGTCTCCCCAGCCCACTCTTTCCCTAACCTGACGTGGGTCACCTCCCCTGTTAACAGGCCCCATTCCTCTGGCCCTGCCTGGCATCTCACTTTTGCATAGCCAAGCCCACACTGCTGACGCTGCTGCTGCTGCATAGGGGCTGCTGGCTGGGACAGGGCCCTTTTGATGCCTCTCCATTTAACAGTCCAGAGGAGGATCATCTCCTGATCACTTTGCCGTCAGGGCTTTCTAGTTGTTTATTTTTGCACGGCAGTTCTAAAACCCTCACCTTGTGCTTAGGAATTTGGTTCGGGGGAACCCAGAAAGTGAAATCCCAGCATGCAGCTACACTACACATTCTTGTGGAACATATTCACTAAATGGTAATGCAAAGTTTACTGCAACTCCTCCATCCTGATCTGCAGCCTCTGCTATTCCAGCCCTGGGCCTCTCCTAAGACAGCACTGGCTGTCCTGCCAACGTGAACCTTGCTGTGTGTTGGAAAAGCGTCTACCGGAAACTGCAGTGAGATGGCAAACTCCATTCAAAGACCCGTTTGAACATGGCCTGCCATGAACGCCCCTACCATTGGCTACAGCTTGCCTTTCACAGCGCTACCCTCTGCTTCAGTACAGTTGCTTAAACCTTTGTCTCTTCTAGGGTGCACAACATACATCCTGCAATGCAGTGCATGCTGGGAGAAATTATCCCTTTGGATCAGTGCATGTGACTCACTGACTTCAAGGTAGGTGCACGTATTTATTTGAGGGTAGCATCTAGCCCACTGCATGTGGCACAGGGTGGCATCACGGTCTTCGCCATTCAGCGGGATCTGAGGTGAGAATGGTTTCCACTGGATTTAGAGCTAGGAGCCTAGGGATTGCTGTCAGCAATGTCTATTCTTTATTGAAGTATCTGTCTGGACAACATAGTTCAGAATATCAGGGCCCCACCAGCCCAAAGCAGAAGGCAAGATGTGAACCCACATGCCCTTGAAGCACTGCTACGGATGGGTGAGGCTGGTGAATGGCACAAAAGATATCAGAGTGGAACATCCCAGCAACTTGGGTCTGACACACAGGCTAGTAAGTAATCAGTGAAAAGCTGGAGGAAGCAGCATGCAGCAGGGTGTGGCTGGAGAAGTGAAGATGCAGGATTGACATGAGATCAGTTATCGACCTGAGGCATGTATTTACAGCGCATTTATCACTGGCATTAGAGCTGGGTGAATAGCTGATTTTTCAATTTGGTGGCCAAGCCAAAACATTTTTAAAAAATGTTTCAGATCAACATGAAAATTTCTGCAAACTGAAAAAGTAAAAACAAAAATTAGAGGCATACGAAATGTTTCATTTTCAGGGGGTTAATAAAATTGCAGTAACATTTGAAAAGGCATTTCAAATTGAAATGTTTCATTTTGAAAATGTCATAAATAAACTGAGAAGACTAAAAAAAATCTGTTTTTTAAAAACAATTTGGCAAATTCAGCCTAAATTCAAGCGTTATTTTGGTTAACTTGAATTTGCATTTTTGGAAGAAAAATGGTTTTGTACAAAAAATCTCATCCAGCTGTACTGAGAGCAAAGGGCTCAGACTCACACTTGATGAACAGCTAGGCTCAGGATGGCTGGATGTAGGATTGCTCTGTCATCGACCTGCTGCATCAACTTAGGCAAGTCGTGTCACCACTTTGTGCCTCAGTTTCCCCATCTATGCAGTGGAGTGGAAAGAACTTTGTGAAGCACCTTGAGATTGGCAGCAGAGCAGCCCTTCATAAGTGAAAAGTACGGTTATTTCTGGAGTTTAGGACACTGCAGTTGTGGGAGTGGGCACAGAGACTCCTCACCTCTCTGCTCCCATGTGCATGTGTGTGGCGGTGGTTGTGACACCCAGGATGTGCTAAAGCTGCCTCATTCCTGCGCATTTAGTAGCCTGACTCACATGAGTGCTGATGTAGGAGTTCTGGCCACACCCCCATTTGCAGGCTGGACGCATGGTACAGAACTCTGCTACACACCTTTGCCTGCACCCCTTAACCTTGGGTTTGTTAATGGGGCAAATCCCATTCACTGCCCTTCTCCAGAGTGCCGTAAGCACAGTGGGCCGTCGAGCTCTGGGAGCTTCCCATCTCTATACACCTCAGTTCTGTGTGCTGCTTTAGGCAGAACAGGCGCATGGCTCACTCATTCTTTTTCCTCACCCTTTTCTTCCCTACCAGTGGGGCTACTGACTGCTGCATGTTTTATAGGGGGGAAGGATCAGGAGAGCGGTAGCCTCAGATGCTGGGCCTGGAACTTGATTTTCTCCACTAGCTACAGCAGAGGATCTCAGGGTTTCACGAATACAGGAGGTTACTCAAACTTCTTGGACAGTGAATGTTCCTATGTAGCTTCCTGTGGGAACCCCAGCACAGCTTCGAGATCACTGGGAGTGGGCGGGGGGAAGGCCAAGCGGACATAAGAATTTGCTGCCAAAGGGCTTTTATTTAAATCTTGGCAAGAAGAAAAGATCAAATAAAAACATGTTAAAATTAGCCTCTGTCGGGCAGGGGATAAAGTTTCCCAAAGCTCTGTAGGGAGAGCATTGCAAACCTCGAATCTGAACCATCTGCTGCCAGACAGGGCCTCACTGCAAGCTCCCTGCTACAGGGACAGCAAGGCTGCAAGGCGACCAAGGTCCTCCATCATTGCCCTGGCCACTGCATGTTGAACAGAGCCCACATCAGAGAAACCCTCTGGTCCATGGCCAAACCTTGCAGGAACTATGATTATGCAGCCCAGCCTCACCACTGCATTTATTTATTTTCCTTTTGAGATGCCATGTGCTGTGAGCATTTCAGCCTCCTGAAGCTAAGCAGGGTAGGGGATCAGTCAGTACGTGGATGAGAGACTTCCAAGGAACATTCAGGTCTGTTACTGATTGGGAGGATCTGACTCTGCCCCAATCCAGTGCTGCTCGAGGGACCATCGTTGGGAGGAGATATAAAACCCAGGTCTTGACCTCATGTCATTATTAAAGCTCCTAAGGCCTGTATTGGAGGAACAGGAGTTTGAACTCCCATGTCTTGGCTAGTTTCCAACTCTAATTCCATTCTGCCTCACCACATTCCCACTGCAGTGTCTGCTGGACACATGACTCCTTCTTCACTTCCTGTGTTGTTTGATGTTGTCAAAACATTGCCATACTCCACCCCAGAGGTGGCTGCACTTCAGTGGTGGCCTAAGTGATTTTTCTTTAAAGCTTGCAAAATGCTGGCAAACCCTTCTCTAGAAATGCCAGAGTTTAGTTACTAATTGGGGTGATGTCCTGGATTTGGCTCAGCCAGTCAGTCTCCTCAATGAGCGATACGTTGGAGGGCACGCCCATAGTAATGGATTGTACCATTATCATTCCCAAAATATTTGGGAGGTTTTGAAAAAGGAGGAAGCTGAAAGGCCCATGGAAGCTCCAGAGTCTCTAATGATGTCTGTGAATCCCAGCATCCGGCAACATCTCTCTTCTTAGTCTCAGTTTGGAAAGGAGCGACCCTGACCCCTTTCTCCTGGCTCAGGTTAGCCCAAACTGGCACCTCCTAATCAAGGCAGGTGTGTGATGCCCCAGCAGGACCAACTCTCATGCAGGAGCAGATGCTCACGGTGCATGTCAAGGCTCAGAGAAGGCCAAGATTTTATGTTCTGTTCCACTGTCTTCTTATGCCAGTGGGAATCACAGAGCGGGGAGGAGGCTTCCAAAGAGGAGAATGTTTGCGGCAGGTCCAGCATAAACATTTACTTTAGCGTACGCTGAGTGGAGGGAGGAGGGCAGAGGCACGCAGCTGCTGGGGGGGGGGGGGGGGCCAGGAACACTCACAGGAGAGGAATGCCAAAAGAATGCAAGCAGAACAGGTCACCATGTTTTCCCTGTTGCAGGCCTCGCGCCCCATGTTCCTGTCCTCGGTCAGAGTGAGCAACGAACCCCCATCAGACTTCCCTGGCTCTCCCCCCCGATTTCAGAGGGAACAGGAACATGGCCTCCAGGCCTCCGCCCTGCTAGTCAGGTCTGGTGGGTGACTCCCATACGGCACTGGCAACACAAAGTGTGCAGCTGCCATGGGCTGCTGCCCAGGCCTAGGGCTACCTTCACAACACACACACACCAGCTGGCCAGTGCAGGGGCAGGAAAAGGACTAAAGAGTTGCAGCAATAGCTGAGAATAAACAAACAGCCACTGAGCCAAGCTGTGGGGCATGGCCTGCCCAGCAGTACAGTCTTGTCATCCCACACACCTGGTCACATCTCTGCGTATCAGTGCCAGGCTGCAGCCAGAGGTCAGAGTCTGACGCTCCTGTGCCTTTCCTAGGGGTGCTAGAACAATGTGTACAGTGGGGGTGCTGAGAGCCATTGAACCAAACTGTAAACCCTGCATATGATGGAAACCTCTTCAAGTCAGGGGGTGAGGCAGCTCTCCCCACCCCCAGAACCCCTAGTCCCAGCACCTATGGCCTTTCTTCCCCTTTGGCCAGCTTTCAAAGCCTGTTGTTCTTATCCCATCGCACTGTTGCTAGAGTGGTTCTGGCTCTGTCCCTCCGAAGCAGAAAACAGGTGGTAGGAAAGAACCAGAAATGCCTCTTGCCCCCCTGGGCTTGGCCACACATAGAGAACAGCCTATTCACTGCAGGCCAGACCCACCCAGGCCAGTGCAGGAGAAAAGGTGTTTTCCAATGGCTCCTGGCAACATGCGCTGTGACTTGGCTAGTAGCTGGTCAGCAGGAGCAAACCTGAGGTCTTCAGCATTAAAAGCCCTGCACCTCCATAGCTCTCTCCTTCCTGTGTCAGTCATAGAATCATAGAATATCAGGGTTGGAAGGGACCTCAAGAGGTCATCTAGTCCAACCCCCTGCTCAAAGCAGGACCAATACCCAACTAAATCATCCCAGCCAGGGCTTTGTCAAGCCTGACCTTAAAAACCTCTAAGGAAGGAGATTCCACCACCTCCCTAGATAACCCATTCCAGTGCTTCACCACTCTCTGAGTGAAAAAGTTTTTCCTAATATCCAACCGAGACCTCCCCCACTGCAACTTGAGACCATTACTCCTTGTTCTGTCATTGGGTACCATTGAGAGCAGTCTAGATCCATCCTCTTTGGAACCCCCTTTCAGGTAGTTGAAAGCAGCTATCAGATCCCCCCTCATCCATCTCTTCTGCAGACTAAACAATCCCAGTTCCCTCAGCCTCTCCTCATAAGTTATGTGCTCCAGCCCCCTAATCATTTCTGTTGCCCTCCGCTGGACTCTTTCCAATTTTTCCACATCCTTCTTGTAGTGTGGGACCCAAAACTGGACACAGTACTCCAGATGAGGCCTCACCAATGTCGAATAGAGGGAAATGATCACATCCCTCGATCTGCTGACAATGCCCCTACTTATACAGCTCAAAATGCCATTAGCCTTCTTGGCAACAAGGGCACACTGTTGACTAATATCCAGCTTCTCATCCACTGTAACCCCTAGGTCCTTTCCTGCAGAACTCCTTCCTAGCCATTTGGTCCCTAGTCTGTAACAGGGCATGGGATTCTTCTGTCCTAAGTGCAGGACTCTGTACTTGTCCTTGTTGAACCTCATCAGCTTTCTTTTGGCCCAGTCCTCCAATTTGTCTAGGTCCCTCTGTATCCTATCCCTACCCTCCAACGTATCTACCACTCCTCCAAGTTTAGTGTCATCTGCAAACTTGCTGAGAGTGCAGTCCACGCCATCCTCCAGATCATTAATGAAGATATTGAACAAAACCGGCCCCAGGACCAACCCTTGGGGCACTCCGTTTGAAACCGGCTGCCAACTAGACATGGAGCTGTTGATCACTACCCGTTGAGCCCGACTATCTGGCCAGCTTTCTATCCACCTTATAGTCCATTCATCCAGCCCAGACATCTTTAACTTGCTGGCAAGAATACTGTGGGAGACCGTGTCAAAAGCTTTGCTAAAGTCAAGGAATAACATGTCTACTTCTTTCCCCTCATCCACAGAGCCAGTTATATCCTCATAGAAGGCAATTAGGTTAGTCAGGCATGACGTGCCCTTGGTGAATCCATGCTGACTGTTCCTGATCACTTTCCTCTCCTCTAAGTGCTTCAGAATTGATTCTTTGAGGACCTGCACCGTGATTTTTCCAGGGACTGAGGTGAGGCTGACTGGCCTGTAGTTCCCCGTATCATCCTTCTTCCCTTTTTTAAAAGATGGGCACTACATTAGCCTTTTTCCAGTCATTCGGGACCTCCCCCGTTTGCCATGAGTTTTCAAAGATAATGGCCAATGGCTCCGCAATCACATTCATCAACTCCTTTAGCACCCTCGGATGCAGCGCATCCGGCCCCATGGACTTACGCTCGTCCAGTTTTTCTATAAGCTGTAGAGTCACTGCAGTGGTCACTAGAAGGAGACATGATCGCAGGCACCTGGCTAGTGAAGGCAGCCGAGCCCAAGTTCCCACTGGTGTGGATGGGAATTAGGGGTGCTGGAGGGACCCCGACAGGTTTCATCGCTCCTGAGTTTGCTCGCATAACATGTAACAGGGCAGCTCGTTCCCCAACGAGCCAAACAGCTACATCCTCAGTATAGTCCCTTCCTCAGAGTGGGCAAGGCCCCTGACTTCTCCCTCTTCAGTGGCTCTGTGGCTCCCTTTAGGACGAGTGAGGCCTGGGTTCTCCAGCTGCCTTCTCCCCATCCCCTCCACAGCATCTGCAGAGAGCAGGGTGAGCCCTATAGAAAGAGAGGATAGTGACAGAGAACTTGAGATGGACAGAAAGAAGGGAAAGGAGCTGTTCAGGAAAGGGAGCCAGCTGGGTTCAGCTTAGTGCTGGCTACCCAAGCAGGGCTGCCCAGGGATTCAGGAGCACACTTAGCACATGCCTTCCGGAGTGGAGGGAGGGGAAAGAATTTAGAACACATGAGGGAGGCTAAAGGCGAAGGCCAGGCATGGCTGCAGGATCAGGCTGTCCTGACAGCATATGCACTAAGGAGTCCAGGACTGTGGGATCTGGAAGGGAGGGAAGGGATGTTGCTGAGGGTTTTTTAAATGTTATTTGTATTGTTTCGGCTTCCTTGGTATCATCACAGAACACAGCCATGCTTGGAAAGGAAACAGCCCTAGGAAGGCAGAAATCACTTACCGCCAAGGAGGGAATCACATGGATACCATGACAGGAGTGCTCTGATTCTGCACCAATCCCTCTTCCTTATGGCACCGGGCCTGACCCTACTCCCCTGGGGCCCTACTTCCTGGGGGTCTGTCCCTAGAGTGAGCTCAGGGCAGTGTGAGGAAGGATGGTAGCACATGGCCTTGTACACAGTGCTCCTAGCCAGTCAGGGTTACAGAAATCTGATCCCCCTCCCTTCTGGCACCTAGTTACCCCGTGGCAAGTGTTTAGTTACCCCCGTGGCTACTCTTTACAGAGCCCTTCAAGGCGAGAACTGTGTCACCCTCCTGTATTGTCTTCTCATAGGGCCTGATCCTGCAGCCACCACCAGGCAAAATCAATGGGACTCATCACAACAATAAGCACTATGGAAGGAAGTATCACAGGATCGGGTCCCTGTAATTTCACTGCGGTGCTGGCTGCATGTAGCATTTGGCACAGCACCAAAGCAATGTTAGAACCAGGGCAGGGGGATCTGGAGAGAGAGCGGGCTGGAGGAGGGGACAGGGACAGACATCTGGGTCAAGCCCTGGTAAAGCAAACTTCCCCTGCAAGCTGGGTCACTGCCTGCTGCGTCCCTGGGCAGGATAGTTGCCTACTGAGGGCCTGATCCTAAAGGCATTTGCACAGCCGGGGACCCTAGCTGGCTTGAGCTCCATGGGAGGGAGTGCTGCTGCTGCAGGGGCTTGTATGATCGGGCATTTGCCTCCGTCCCAGGCTGGGAAGCGCCTTATCCACCTCAGGGCTGGGCCGGGGCGCAGGGGGCACAGCACTCATGTCTCCGCGGATCTCAAAGGGCGACACAAACACTACCTCCCCACACCTCCGGGGCACAGAGGCTCCCTGGCTCCGCGCCTCCAAGTGTCCCCGCGCCCGGCGCCGGGGGAGGGAGCGGCCTGGCAGGCCCGGCGCTACAGCCAGCCCACACCCCTCCCTCGCCGCGAGGCTGGCTCGGGGAAGCCCTGCCGGCCGGAGCAGCCTGGACTCCGCACTGCGCGCACAGGCAGCGCAGGACGCCGCGCAGAGGCTGGCCAGGCAGGGTGCTGCGCTGCGCTGGGCTTCGGCGCTCCGACCATGCCGTTCTACCGGCGCACGGTGCTGCCCCGCAGTCTCTGCCCCAGGCGCGCCGCGCTGCAACTGGCCGAGCTGCGGGACGTCTGCAGCCTGGCCTCGCTCACCCTGCTCCGCCAGCTCGCCGACCTGTGCGGCCACTCGCTGGCGCTGCTCGGCGAGATCGAGGGGCACCTGCTGGCGCTGGGGCGCCGGGCCGGCCGGCTGCGCCACCGCATGAGCCGCCTGCAGGGGTTGCTGCACGGGCGCCCTCACCCCCGAGCGCAAGGTAAGAGACCGAGAGGCTCCTGCGCCTCCCTCGAGCCCTCCGACAGCCCCTCCCCGGCCACCGCCCCGGAGCCCCCCTCATCTTTCCTCCTCTCTCTCGGGAGCTGTTTCCCATTAAAGCAACTTCCCCTCTCCTCTCCCAGTCCACCGCGTCCGCCGCCCCTCGGTTCTCCTTCGGCCGAGGAATGAGTCTCTCTTCCAGCTTCGCCGGGCAGAGCTGCCCCCAGCTCGTGTCCCAGCTCTGTCACTCTCTGCCCCTTGGCGTGCGGGGTCCTGCTGGGTCTACACAGCCGCTTCCAAGGGGCCATTCTCCGAAGGTTCTCCGGGCTGACGTGTGGCTGCCTTGAGCGCAGGACTCGTGGGCATGGCTGAGCCTGGTGGTGCTGGGCACGGGGTAGGAGGTGATGCAGGGGTGTGCCTGGGTCCAAAAGAGTAAGGCTGCATGCAGCATGGCGGGGACACCTGTGGCCTCCTGGAGAGGAGTTGGTTGTCATTTGTCCCCTAGACCTAGCACTCAGGGCCTTGGCACTTAGCCCTTTGTGAGGCTTCCTGGGCCGGTCCTGGCTTCACCCATAGTCTCTGTTGGCGCATGTTCTGGTGGCTTCGAGATTTTTTTAATCTGCTTCAATTTGTAAAGGGATTAATGTAAAAACGGGAACTGTCTGGTGTGGCTAAAAGCAACTGCACAATCCAGTTCAGATCTCCAGGAAGGGGCTACTCATGATGTCACCTCCGAACTGGCTTTATGATTATTTCTGTATACCAACTAGATCCCTGCTGAGCTGCCATGGGCAGCTATCCTGTGAGGAATGGGCTCCTTGAAGTCTCTGTCTGATTCTCCTAAGAATTTACCTGGGACAACATGCTGCTGCTTCTGGGAGACTCACAGAGCCATGGCACGCGCAGAGCGGGGCAAGCGCCCGATCCCGCTCCCTGCCTGGAGCTCGAGGGCCAGATTAAGAGGTCTGAAGGGCCGGATGTGGCCCCCATGCCATAGTTTCCCCACCCCTGCTGTTGTACCTGAGCACCTTCTGCATCAGTAGCAATAGCAAAGTCTCTAATGGGCTTAGTTGTGTCTCTCACCCTTCCCCTTTTTGTAGTGAAAGCTCTACTGCAGTCGGGGTGGGGGGCTTGTTTACGACAGGTGTTGATGGGTGTTTTTTGAGCAGAGGAAGTGGCAGTGCTGGAGGTAGCAAAACTCCCCATGATTTATGTGGGGGTAGGACTGGACCCTTAGCCCCTGGTTCAGCCCCACCGGGAAGGAAATCGCCTGAGGACTCAAGCGTAGCCCTAGTAAAATCTGAGTACAGTGACAGAGCATTGCCCAAGGCAGCCCTGGGGCATCCTAGCCCGTGCAATCAGGGAAAGCTGCTGGTGCTGGGAGCAGAGCAAGCACTGGGTACAGCCCAGTGTGTCTCTGTTAGTGTGTCGGTGGCCATGTAGATCCGCTGTGTGCTCTGTCACACTGGCACATGCCCAGAACACCCACTCACCCTCTTCTGGGAGATTGGCAGGACACCTGCCACTCATCCCCAGGAGGGGCAGGGCCTGCGAAGCCCTGTCTGCTCTTTCCCCACCTGCAGTGGAGCTGTGTTGGGCCTTGCACAGGTACACGCTATGCTCAGACTATGTGCCTTCCTCTCACGCTAGCACCTGGCACCCATCTATCATGCTGGCAACACCATCTCAGTGAGTGACTGCTACACTTACACTGACGATTCCGATTCACAGCTTGGCTTATGCTTGCCAAATCCAGTCCCCAACCTGCCTTCACGTGATGTCAAGTGTCTCGCTACATGGCAGAGGGAGACACGTAGGCGATCTGGCACTATCCGGCACCTGTCCTGCCCCGTAACATACCGAGGACCCCGGGCACATCTCACCCGGTGCAGGAGCAAGGCCTAGTGGGGAGCAGGCTGAGGACAGCAGCCTGAATCCTGCCTTTCTTTGAGAGTTGTCCAAACACTGGGCATTTCCCAGGCTGCTGGTCAAATGAACGCAGTACAGGTTGCTCCTTAGATCAAAGCACTGGTGTGTACTGTAGCTCTGAGTGTTAATGCTCTGTCTGCACTGCTGGGCATCCGTGCAGCCCTGTCCTGCCATGCACTGGGTGCAGCGTAAAGCCTGGCCTGGATTTTGTGGGGCAGGTTACTTCCTGGGTTGTCCCAAAGCCCTGGTGTGGGATATGGAGGTAAACTTCTCCCATAAACAAAACCCAATCTAAATCACTCTCTTTAAAGGCTCCCTAAGGTGTGTCCATCTTTAGGTATTCAACCTTTAGCTAAGGCAGGCCTGCACAACATGTGGCCTGGGGACCAAATGCGGCCCGCATGGGCTCACTGTGTGGCCCGCGTGGGGTGAGAAGGCAAGCAGCGAGTGAGGGAGGGGAGCTGAGGAGGCGAGTGGGTGGGCAGTGGCAGGGGGTTAGTAGGCGGGGAGGGCAGGTAAGCCGGGGGGGTGAGTAGGTAAGTGGGGGGGGCTGAGGAGGCAAGCGAGCAGGCAGTGGTTGGGGGGCAGGTGAGCCGGTGGAGGGTGAGCAGGCAAGCAGACGGGCAGTGGCTGGGGGTGAGTAGGTGAGCGGGGGGGAGGGGGCTAAGGAGGTGAGCAGGGGGGCAGGTGAGCTGGCGGCGGGGGAGGGGAGCTGAGAAGGTGAGTGGTGATTCAGTGGCTGACCTGTTCTACTGATCTGGTCCGGCTCTCATCCCCTCTCCAAGGGTTGCAGCTGTCTGGGGATGCTTGCCTTCCACGCCTTCCACAGTCACACCTCATTCATTCAACAGGGCAATTGATTACAAAGTGGCAGGAAGATCTTATTCTACTTCTAGCAAAAAGACAGTTTTATTTTACTTTAATTATACTACCTTAGGGGCCCGCTATAAGATATTACCAAGGTTCAATACCGCTATTTCGGTGAGACGGCACTAGGGAAGGAGGGTTTGTTTCCACGGGGGAGGGTTTTGGCAGCGCTGGGGTGGGGTTGTGTTTCAGGGGAGCTGGGTGGTGCTGGGTGGGTGGGTCCAGCAGTGATGGGTGGGAATCAGCGGGGCTGGGGGGGTTTTGGCCCTCAGCTGTTTTCTTTGAAGTAATATGGCCCTCGCCACTTTACGAGTTGTGCAGGCCTGAGCTAAGGGCTCTCTTCTACTAAGGAGGATGGATTTTTGCTGGAGTCTTGTGCTGCTTGTTAAAATGACAAGTTGCACCCTCTTTGTCCTTTGTGCCCCCATCTGATCACCTCTGCATTGGAGCTCTACTGGCAGGTTTGCTTTTGTAGTGCTTTTATTTTCACTTTCAAATGCTAAGTTTTGGCACAAATGTCTGCATTGGGGCAGAAATGGGCAGTGTGTTTTGGAGGAGTTTAAATACGCTCATTTGAGATTTGCTTGTAAAGGTTTCTTTGAAAATACTTATTAAAATGGTGTCAAGCGCATTCCCTCTGCAGACTCTGCACTTTCATCAGGCCCTTTGGCAAAGGCTGTGCATCTTGTGTTTTCCGCATTCTCTTGCATGTGCTGTTTGTTTCTAAGTTGGAGCGCTCTGCATGGAGCCAGGGGAAGTAGCTGCCAGGATCCTGCAGCTTGTTTCCTGTATGCAGAGAGCAAACCAAAGTTTTCAGAGTTGGCCTTTGAGACACGTTTGTGTTGCAGACACTAGTGTGATAATTAAAAAAGCTACTAGGGCAAGCAGAGACAAAGGCCAAAAATCCTTCATCTCGGGTACAAACTCTGAGGCAAAGCGTTGATAGATTAATAGATTTTAAGGCTAAGGGCCATTATGGTCATCTAATCTGATGTCCTGCATAGCACAGGTCAGAGAATTTCACTGAGTATTTCTTGCATCAAAACTGTGATATGCTGCATTTATTTCCAGCCAACCAGGTGATATTGACCCCAGCTGGCAAGGGTGAGCAGAGGATGCCCTGTGGGTTTTGCAGTCTAACTCAGCTTGGGCCAGAGGAGATTCAGACTGTGGTGCTGGAGCCTGTCAGCATCAACATAAAACAGCCACATCCAACCAAAATATTATTTTTAAAATTTCTTCCTGTAAAGGCAGGTGACTGGCTTGGAGCAGCCTCAGCGGTTGGGGGTGGGGATGCTGGGGGCGGAGGTTGCCAGTGTCGTACTGGAGAGCTGCCTGACAAGAGAGGGAAGGCGCCTGGGGATTATGCACCTGCTGCTGTGTCCCTGCCTGCAGGAGGACGAGGGAGATCATTGACTGGGCTCTCATTCACTGGGGCGAGGAGCAGGGAAGCAGGCAGGACTGGGGGAAACTGGAGAGAGAGGAGGAGGGCTGGCAGCTGTATGTGTGTGGCTCTGCCCCTGTTCTGGGGGTGAATATTCAGACGGTGGGTGGAGTCATGACCGGGCTGTCTCTGGATTGGCTCTGATCACCACACTTGGCTTTGCAGTCAGCATCAAGTCACCGCTGCTCCAAGTCAGAATCGCACAGCATGTCAGTCGTGAGGCCAAGCCACTTGCAAGCATAGGCGCAATGTCACTTTCTGCATACATGTGTGCATGGTGGTGGATCCTCTCCTGCTGGTGGATGATCATTGTTGTAGCCATGACCAGTTTGGTTTATACCACCTGTGTCCCTCCAGGAGGTTGCGACCATTTCTCATGGATGGGGCTTGCTCCCATGACCCAGGCCTTTATCACCTGGGGACGGATTCGTGCAATGCTTAGAACTAAGAACAGCCATACTGGGTCAGACCAAAGGCCCATCTAGCCCAGTGTCCTGTATTCCGACAATGGCCAATGCCAGGTACCCCAGAGGGAATGAAAAGAACAAGTAATCATCAAGTGATCCATACCGTTGCCCATTCCCAGCTTCTGGCAAACAGAGGCTAGGGACACCATCTCTGCCCATCCTGGCTAATAGCCACTGATGGACCTATCCTCCATTAATGTATCTAGTTCTTTTTTGAACCCTGTTATAGTCTTGACCTTCACAACATCCTCTGGCAAGGAGTTCCACAGGTGGACGGTGCATTTTGTGAAAAAATACTTCCTTTTGTTTGTTTTAAACCTGCTGCCTATTAATTGAATTTGGTGGCCTCTATTTCTTGTGTTATGAGGAGTAAATAACACTTCCTTATTTACTTTCCCCACACAGTCATTTTATAGACCTCTATCATATCCACCCTTAGTCATCTCTTTTCCAAGCTGAAAATTCCCAGTTTTATTAATCTCTCCTCATGCTTCTGGGTGTGGCTGCATTTGGGGTCAATCCAACAACCTTGAACTGGTGTGGAATGTAGCACCTTCATGCTATGCGGCACCTCTCAGGGCTGCATGTGTTACCAGTGCTCCGTGATCCTCACTGGGCTGCCTCCTGGCTTCTGGCTGGAGATTAAGTTGCTGGGTTTGATCTGTGAAGCCCTAGGTGTCCTGGGACTTGCCTAGTGGAGCTGCCTCCCTCCCCAAGCAGTGCTGTCAGCAGCAGAGGCCATTGAACTTGATCCCCTTGTAACAGGCAGGGTCTGCAGGCAGAGTACTCTCTGCCAGGGTCCCGTCCTTTGGAGTTCTCCGGCTCCCAGGGTCTGAAATAGCCTCAGTCTGTAGGTCAGTCTAGCTCACTGCCAAGCCCATCCGTTTGAGCAGGTGTTGGGGGAGGGGGCAGGGAAGGTGGCTTTCAGGGGAGAAGGCAGAGTGTGCTGGGGGTGTTGCACTGTATGAGTCACATAGCTGGGGAGGAGTGGATGAGGGGGCAGGGAGGAGAATGCTGTTGCTTTACAGGGTTTATGCTCTAACTCAGGGATCTCAAACATGCGGCCTGCAGGCTGCATGCGGCCCATGGGGCTATTTCCTGTGGCCCGCTCCCTTCCGGCCTACCTCCAGCCAGGCATGGGCAAACTACAGCAGATTGCCCCTCTCATGCCCTGTGCCACCCCCTGAAGCGGCTGGCATCACGTTCCTGCGGCCGGGGCAGGGTGGGAGGTGGGAAAAAGCAGAGGGCTCCAGCCCTGTCTTCCAGGCACCGCTCACTCGCCACTCCCATTGGCCAGGAACGGGGAGCCACAGCCAATGGGAACTTTGGGGGAGGTACCTGGAGGCACAGCAAGCTGCGTGTGGAGCCCTGCATCCCCCCTCCCCCAGGGGCCGCAGGGACATGGTTCCAGCTACTTCCCGGAGCGGAGCGGGGCCGCGGCTGGCAGCCTGCCCTGGCCCCGGTGTGTACCAGTGTGCACCACTGCCACTCCAGAGCCCAAAGCCCTCCCGCACCCTACCCACCACTCCCTGCCCCGAGCCCCCTTGCCCTGAGCACTCTGCTGCACCCCACACCCAACCCCGTGCCCTGAGCCCCCTGCTGCATCCCACACCCCTTCTGCACCCCAACCCCCTGCCCTGAGCCCCCTGCTGCATCCCACACCCCTTCTGCACCCTAATCTCCTGCCCTGAGTCCCTTGCCTGAACCCCAACCCCCTGCTGCACTCCAACCGCCTGCCCTGAGCCGCCTGCCTGAACCTCAACCCTCTGCTGCACCCCAACACCCTGTCCTGAGCCCCCTGCTGCATCCCACACCCCTCCTGCACCCCAACTCCCTGCCCTGAGCCCCCTGCTGCACTCCACACCCCAACCCCCTGCCCTGAGCCACCTGCTGCCTCCCACACCTCTTCTGCACCCTGAGCCTCCTGCCTGCACCCCAACCCCCTGCTGCACCTCAACTCCCTGCCCTGAGCCCCCGCCACACCCCTCACGCACTCTCTGGGTGCAGGGAGGGGGTGGAGTTGGGGTGAGGACTTTAGGAAAGGGATAGGAATGGGGGCAGGGAAGGAGTGGGAAGAGGCAGGGCCTCATGGAAGGGGTAGAGTGGGGGCAGGGCCGGGGGCAGCAAGGGGGAGCGGTGTCAGTGATGCAGCCCTTGGGCCAATGAACTAGCCCTCATGTGGCCCTCTTGGACATTTGAGTTTGAGACCCCTGCTCTAACTCCTGCCTTGTTGTGGTTTTAGATGTGGTGTTGCAGTACCCAGGGCATCAGACAGGGTTCTTGGGGCAGAGTTTCTTTTGGAACAAACTTGTAATATAAAAGCCCTGTGTACGTCCTGTGTGTGACGTAATCAGAAAGTACAGTGGGGCCCAGGCAGCTGCTGCTCTTTAGGGTGGGGGTTAATATCCCTTGTCTGCAGATGTGAAGTGATTGCTTTCTTAAGGCTGACGATCAAGATTAAGAGTATAGATCTGAACTAGTCCAATCTCCTTGCTGTTGTTACTAACTCAGTCTGTTCAAACGGAAGGGGTCCAAGTCACTGTGCACATTCCCCAATCTCCATTCACAATTTCTAAATCCTCTGTCACTTTTACCACTGAGGCTGTTTGCTTGGTTTTCATACTTCACTCAGCCCGGAGAGGGAATCTGAGTGGTGAGTTTCTCTGGCTGTTCCTAGTCAATCTGGTGTAACTCCTTCCTACTCTCTGGAAGGATGCTGAGGTATCTGGGAATTTATGTCACTCGATGAGAGCGCTGAAATCCCAACCTCTCTCCCACTGTCTTTATTTCAGTAAAAACCCTAAATCATGGAAACATTTCTATTGATGTTAGTTTGGGCAGTTTGTTTTTCTAAAGCTCAAGCGTTTGGTATCTAGTTGCTGGATGCTTTCCAGAGAGGAGGAAGGTGGCCTGTAACTCTGCTAGCATCCCAGCAGTGCAGTAGGAACTGGCGAGAGTTCCAGCACGTCCAGAAATGCTTTACACAAGACGGTGTTGCTGTCTGCAAGTTGCCTGAATTAGTAATGAGTTCACGGGCCAAGGTGTTTGATTGCAATGCAAAACCTTCCATCTTCAAAGTGTGCCTCTTGCTTTTATATCCCAGTGTCCCATCTCGAGGAGGAAGCACTGGGTGGGAAGTGAGGGGTTCTCTTTTCAAAACAGAGTAGAAGGAACATTTGTTGCTTCCAAAAAACACAGGAAACAATCTCCCTAGGCCACGTTCTGATACACTTGAATAACACTAGGGATTTCAATAGGACTACGCCAAGGCATGTACTGTGGACACTTAATCTATTTGATAAGTCATTTTCCTGGAACTCTCTTAGGAAGCAGGAGCCTTGCAGCTAAGGAACATGCCCTTCGGCTTTTGCTTCATTGTGCTAAAGAGCAGATTTTGCATCCCACTCTGCCCTACAGCCCCAACAGACACGGGTTTTAGGAGAACTTTGTTCTCTGCACTGTGACCCACCGAAGGCTTTATGCACTGGGGACCAAAACAGCTGGCTTTTTATCTTTGCATATGATACACCAATGTGCGCCTCTGCTCTGCCTGTGCACTATTCCCAAAAGGGGAAACATTTGGGGAATGAGTTTAGAAGCTCACTGTATGTGCCCTGTCCTGCATGGACTAGGGTCACGAGGGGAGCACTGGTGTGAGCTGCTGATTGACAGCTGTGGTGAATGAAGTCCTCCATGCACAGTGTAGCTACAGTAAGGTAGGCAGCCCTCTCAGCTTCCTGACCACACTCCCAGCACATGTACACTTTCACTCACTCAGGTCGGGAAAGAACCACCTCTAGGAGAGACGGGAGTTCATACATCTTGCCCTGCATACACTCAGTTCTGTGCTCAGTCAGGTATTTGCTCCACTTCTAGTTTCTGGGAGAATCTCCAGAGATCTCTAGTGGTCAGTTTTTGTCACATCCTCTGGTTTTTATCTGATCCCATATGGGAACAATGAGATATTTCTGTGGTGTTATACAGTGCGTGTTTCTGTCCAGATGCAGCAGAACTCTAACTGTAAAACAACAATCCCCAAGTACTTGTGAAAAAGCAGGTTGTTTATCAGCCATGCGGAGATTTCACAAGGGGGCTCTCTCTCTTTTCCATGTGATCAGTTTCATACTAAACTTTATCTTCTTCACTTCCCCTAAAGATACTTCCATCTCTTTCCTGTGAGGCCACTTGGCTCTCTGTGTCCTTCTCATAATTCGGATTCCCCATTAGCAGCCATATATGGCAGATCAGAGAGATTCCAGAGGTCATTTCCAGCGATCTGGGCAATTTCATGTTCTTAGCCATGGGATCCAGTCCTCTTGTTACCCTGGTCCAGAATGAAAGTGCATGTGTGTGTTTCTGAAACTGCACTTAAGATTTCATTTGTGTGCCTCATTGTCACTCTATCATGGCTGTTCAACACAGAATGGGAGAGCAAGGTTATACTGCAGAGCTTGAATTCAGCCCATTAGTTAAGAGACCGAAATGACAGAATAGATACATGGGTGCAGGAGGAAAGAATTGTGTGGCTGATGGCCAAGCATTTAATCAGAACCAAAGACTCTGAAAAGGCAGGTACTGGTTCCACTGTAGGATAGAAGAGACTGATTTTGTTTTTACTGTCACTGTTACTGTTTACTGTTGCTTAGTAATGAGACTTTGCACTGCTTACCCAGTGATCTCAAAGCACCTTTCAGACATTTGTCATCTCAGCCGCCCTGTCAATCTACCCACTTTACAGATGGAGAAGCGAAGGCTCGGATAAGCTAAAAGTCTTGCCCAGGGTCATGCTAGTTGACAGCAGAGCTGGGAACAGAACCCAGGAGTCCTGGCTTCCAGTGCTATGCTCTTGAGCCCTAGACAAAGCCTGCTAGATGTGGGACTAGAACTCAGGACTTCTGACTCAGTCTTCAACCAGTAGCCTGCAGCGCCTAGTTTGTCTGATGGAGGCTGCTGTAATGGTAATGAGTGCTGTGCACTGGCTGAGTTGAAAAGCTGCAGTCTGATTGACAGCCCTTCAGCCTGAACTCACCCTTTCAGAAAAGCACGGTGCCTTTAAGCTCTCGTGCTTTTACTGCGGGTTCCTGCTTGGCTGAGGTTCTGGTCTGCAGGCTGAGATGTGGGTCCCTTGGCATTGGCTGTGTAACATGAATCCCAGCAGCAGAGCAAGGCACCCGTTTGTCCCTCTCTCCCCATGCCCATTGGAGTGACTGGGCACACAGATTGTCACAGACAAGCACTTTAAACCCAAAGGCAGCCAGTCCCTAGGAGCCGTGGAGGAGCAGATCCAAGTCTGTGCTCGCAGAGATGAGCTGCTTACTGGTTTTGTAGAAAATATGTGATGTGCTGGCTTCCTTCTGACCTCCCAGCCTGGGCCTTGAAGCAAACATTTAAACAAGCAGAGCAAGAATGAGGGGTCAGCTCCAATGCCCCAAAATGGCTGGAATATCCTCTAGCAGCCATGCGAGCAGGGCCAGTGCAAGGATATTTTGCGCCCTAGGCGAAATTTCCACCTTGCGCCGTCTGCCCCCACCCCTCCCTCCAGAGCATTGCTTATTATAAACTTTCAAAAATGAATACTGCATAATGTGGCATTGTTCATTAGAATTAATACATATTCAGCTTGAAAATTTATTAATTTCATTATTTCGCCTACATATTTAATGAAAATAATTGAATAACCTGACAGGGTGTGGAGCTGGCTGGCTCTGGGCAGGGCAGGGGATGCAAAGCTGGTTGGAGATGGGGTGTGGGGATGGCTGGAGACAGGGGGTGCGGGACTGGCTGCGTGCAGGGCAGGGGGTGTGGGGCTGGCTGCAAGCAGGGCAGGGGCTGCAGCAGGGGCTGGATGGAGACAGGTGGTCTGGGGCTGGCTATGGACAGGGCAAGGAGTGCAGCAGGGGCTGGATGCATGCAGGGCAGGGAGTGAGGGGCTGGCTGTGGGAAGGGCAGGGGGTGTGGGGTGGCTGGAGACAGGAGGTGTGGGGCTGGCTGTGGGCAGGGCAGAGGATGTGGGGTGGCTGGAGACAGAAGGTGTGGGGCTGGCTGTGGGCAGGGCAGGGAGTGTGGGGCTGGCTGCGGGCAGGGGGTGAGGGGCTGGCTAGAGACAGGGCAGGGGGTGTGAGGCTGGCTGTGGGTAGGGCAGGGGGTGCAGCAGGGGTGGCTGCAGGTAGGGCAGGGGGTGAGGGGCTGGCTGGAGGCAGGGGAAGGGATGTGGGGCTGACTGGAGGCAGGGCAGGGGATGAGGGGTTGGCTGCAGTCAGGACAGGGGTTTCAGCTGCCATGGATGGAGCTGGAGCACAAAGAGCAGCAGCAGAAGGAAGAGCTGTTGGACAGAAGCTTCTGTGAGGAACCGGCTCTGTCCCATGGAGAGGTACCACTGCGGGATCTGCATTTTAAATAGCAGTGGGGACGCCTCTGCAGCCCCTTGCCCTCTCAGCCTCCTGGGCACTGGCTCTCTGCGGCTCACTCTCTAGGGGCTCACCCCGCCCTGCTCCTCTTGCCTCCAGTCCCTCATTAGGCCTGGGTGCACGGAAAGCATGCAGCATATCTTTGTACTGTGTTAATGACTCTTGAACTGGTGGGGGCTATGTCTAATTGCTGCCACTATCTCTTTCTCTGCTGGGCAATTAGATGACAATTAACTTGGAATAGCCCAGAGGGGTCAGAGTAGAGAAGGAGGAAAGAGAGACCTTTAGGTTTCAGTTCTGTGCAAAGCTGGTTAACTTTTCTTTTCAGCTGCCTATAAACAAACCTAGTAGAGAAAAGAGTTTTTTCCCCACATCCCCTCCCCCAAAAAATCGGTTATGATTTTAATGGATCCAGAAGCAAAATAATTCTGTAATCAAAAAGACAAGTTTCCTGCTTTCCCTACCACAAAGAACTATTTCCAACCCAGGTAACTTATTATTTATTATCTATAGTAACTATGTTCTCACGTTTGAATGATACACTGTAGTGGTGTCGGAGTTCTTTGGAAATCCCTCAGCTCTTTTGCGGTGTTGGGAGTGAATGCTAGACCCTCTGTTAATTACTTTTACCTTACTTCACGTGCCCATCTTTTGGTCATTAATTTTTGAAGTTAAATTAGATTTTCAAAACCCAGCTTTAAAATGATGTTCATGCCGACAATTGCAATTTAATTGTCCAAACGGGGAAATCGATGCCTTGAAATTATGGGATCTAACTTTAAAATTGTATTAAAAATGTGGCATTATAAAGGGGAAATATTTTAAAAGGTTTTACCAGCATCCCCATTACTGTTACCCAGGATTCTGCTTCAAGCAGTAACACAGGAGGGAGAGGGCAATGGACAGATTAGTGTTCAGTGGTACTTCAAACAAAAAGACATTTACTCTTAAATTATCTCGTTGATGCCTGATTGACGATCTAATAGCATGTATCAAGTATATCAAAACTTCTCTGAATAAGCTTGTTAGCATTTCTAAGGGGGACACTGAACATTCCTCAACCCTCCCCTCACCCCCCACTATGCCCTGATTGGGCAGGTAGGCAGCTCCGGTGGAGCTGCCGCAGTGGTGTCTGCGGGAGGTCCACCGGAGCCGCGCGAGCAGCCGACTATCCGCAGGCACGACTGGGGCAGCTCCACAGGAGCTGCCTGCCGCCCCTTCCGAACACCCTGGGCTGCCGGCTACTGTGGCGGCGCCCTGACCCAGGGGAACCCCTAGACTGCGGGCTGCCGCAGCCGCGCCCTGACCCAGGGGAACCCCTGGACTGCGGGCTGCCGCAGCCGCGCCCTGACCCAGGGGAACCCCTGGACTGCGGGCTGCCGCGGCGGCGCCCTGACCCAGGGGACCCCCTGGACTGCGGGCTGCAGCGGAGGTGCCCTGACCCAGGGGACCCCCTGGACTGCGGGCTGCCGCGGCGGCGCCCTGACCCAGGGGACCCCCTGGACTGTAGGCTGCAGCGGAGGCGCCCTGACCCAGGGGACCCCCTGGACTGTAGGCTGCAGCGGAGGCGCCCTGACCCAGGGGACACCCTGGACTGCCGGCTGCAGCGGAGGCGCCCTGACCCAGGGGACACCCTGGACTGCCGGCTGCAGCGGAGGCGCCCTGACCCAGGGGAACCCCTGGACTACCGGCTGCAGCGGAGGTGCCCTGACCCAGGGGACCCCCTGGACTGCGGGCTGCCGCGGCGGCGCCCTGACCCAGGGGACCCCCTGGATTGCAGGCTGCAGCGGAGGCGCCCTGACCCAGGGGACACCCTGGACTGCCGGCTGCAGCGGAGGCGCCCTGACCCAGGGGAACCCCTGGACTGCTGGCTGCCGCGGCGGCGCCCTGACCCAGGGGACACCCTGGACTACTGGCTGCAGCGGAGGCGCGCTGACCCAGGGGACACCCTGGACTGCCGGCTGCAGTGGAGGCGCCCTGACCTGGACTGCGGGCTGCCGCCGGCAGCTCAGACTCCCTCTCTGTCCCAGCAGCAGCGGCTGCTCAACCATTTAAAAAAAAATTGAGGGCGCTTTTTGGCGCCCTCAAATCTCGGCGCCCTAGGCAACCGCCTAGTTCGCCTAAATGGTGGCACCGGCCCTGCATGCGAGACAGCCTCCCCTTGCCCTGCGGGCTGTGCGCCCCCAGGCCAGGGATAGTCAGGATGGGTTACCATTGGTGCTCTTGGCTGGAACCCAGGTGGCTGGTAAATGCGTGTCCGTGGAGGTTCTTCCCAAAAACACTGTCATTGGCTTTTCTTTAAAAAAAAGAAATGGAGTGAGTGTAGTGAATGAATGACATTGGAATAACTAACAACAGAGCCAAATACACCCCAACGCAAACACTGTGCCAACTTACCCATACACTATCATCTCACCACACAGCTCCCCTGCTGATCTGCTCCTGCCCAACCGAGCTCTGCCGATGTCCCTCAGTCCCGGTTTGAAGCCTCCCTGCGATTCCAGACACGCCCCCCACCCCCAACTCTGCCTGTGCTGCTCGCTTCCCCCTGCTATTACAGTCCTGCCCCCCAGCTCTGCTTGTGCTCCTCACTTCTCCTTGCTACTCCAGTCCTGCCCCCCAGCTCTGCCTGTGCTCCTCACTTCCCCCTGCTATTCCAGTCCTGCCCCCCAGCTCTGCCTGTGCTCCTCAATTCCCCTGCTATTCCAGTCCTGCCCCCACTCCTCACTTCCCCCTGCTATTCCATTCCTGCCCCCCAGCTCTGCCTGTGCTCTTCACTTCCTCCTGCCACTCCAGTCCTGCCCCCCAGCTCTGCCTGTGCCACTCACTTCCTCCTGCTACTCCAGCCCTGCCCCCCCAGCTCTGCCTGTGCTCCTCACTTCCCTTTGCTATTCCAGTCCTGACCCCCAGCTCCGCCTGTGCTCCTCACTTCCCCCTGCTACTCCAGTCCTGCCTCCCTGACTCTACCTGTGCCACTTACTTCTCTCTGCTATTCCAGTCCTGCCCCCAGCTCTGCCTGTGCTCCTCAATTCCCTCTGCTATTCCAGTCCTGCTCCCTAGCTCTGCCTGTGCTTCTCACTTCCCCCTCCTACTCCAGTCCTGCTCCCCAGCTCTCCCTGTGCTCCTCACTTCTCCCTGCTACTCCAGTCCTGCCCCCCAGCTCTGCCTGTGCTCCTTCCTTCCCACCACTCCTCTGCGGGAAGAATGTTCCTGGGCCCCGGCCTCTCAAGGTTAATTTTCCCTGCCCCTCCATTATGGGAAAGCCAAAGCTCATTCTCTGGTGCTGTGAGGGAGAGGCCAGCGGGTGGGTGGCTGGGTGGGTGGGCCCTGAAAGCAGCTGTCCAGCCCAGTCCCATGTGCAGATGAGTCAGTGCACTGCAAGCTCAGCATGCTCAGAGAAGAGCAAAGGAACCGTGAGCGGAGCCCTGGCGCTGACCCCAGCCAAGTCTGCCCTGCTGCTGCTGTCACTGATTGTCTGTGGGCCAGGACCCTGCCTGCTTTCGGATGCCCCTCCCTTCCTGTCCTTTCACACGGAGCAGTGAAGGGCAATCTCAGGTGCCCTTCTGCACACACAAGTTCAAGGAAGCCCACTTGCAGGTGCAGTCTAGACATACCTTAGAGGCACGCTATCAGGGTAAAGATCAGATGAGGATATCAAACAAGTTCCTACATACAGTGTTGCAGATAACACCTCCTAGAGAATTATCCCTGACAGGCAGTTAAACAGCTGCTCTGCTTGTATTGAACTCTATTTATTCTGGTTTTTAAATGATTCAAACCTGTAATCCAAGCAAGCATACAAAGCAGGGAAATTGAAAAAGAGCAGATGTGAGACCTGGCAAGTGTTAGTTGTTCAAAACTACTAGACTGAAACATATTGGACATGCCTGCACTTTGGGGAAGGTCTGTGCTAAGTGGGTTTGCTGGGGAATCCCTGGGGAGTGGTTAATGCAAATTACACAACCCCAATTATGCAAAACCCCAACCTTTTGAAGCTATGCCCTGAGGAGAGGGCCACTGACTGGTGATTACCTGCCCCAAGAGCATAGAGATCAAAGAGCCAAACTGGATAAAGAACCAGCTGTATTGTCCAGGTCAGATTGTTCCTGACCTATAAGCTGACATGAACTTGTAACCAAGGGGGCAAATCCTTTCGAAAGACCGACACATACCAGAGCCCTGTGGTGGTGTTGGGGGTGAAAATAGGAAAAACTATTTCACTAGGTGGGTGGTGACGCACTGGAGTGGGTTATCCAGGGGGGTGGTGAAATCTCCATCCTTAGAGGTTTTTAAGGCTCGGTTTGACAAAGCCCTGGATGGGATGATTTTAGTTGGAAATTGGTCCTGCTTTGAGCAGGGGGTTGGACTAGATGACCCCCTGAGGTCCCTTCCAACCCTGATATTCTATGATTCTATGAAACCGCTGGTAAGCTTTTAGCATGCACGGAGGTTCTCTTCTTGTGTTTAAATGTTGTCTCAATAATGCTTTTGCCCTAAGAATGAAGACAGTGTGCTCTGTGAAGGCTGGTTGGTAGCTGGTGTGCACTGTGGTAGCCCATGGGCCCGGAAAAAGAACCACAGGGCTTGGACCCTCCAACCTGCTGGCAAGTCACAGTGATGCACAGAGGTGCTGCAAGTCTAAAGGGAGCAAGACTTGGGAAGCCTCAAGCAGGTGCCCTCAAAGGAGACCAGGGGACGAGGGGTCAATGGTGCAGTGAACCCTGAAACTGTGACAAGCTCCTCCTTATTACAGATCCTAATCCATCTGCCTTATCTTCAGGGCTTTAGATGGCCCCCGTCAACCTCACAGCCACACACACCTGTGCTTCAGGGCAGGGCTGTTATGGGGATGGGGAGATGGAGGCCCAGAAAGACTCAGGCCTAGATCCCCAAAGTATTTAGGGACCTAACTCCCAGTGAAATCAATAGAAGTTCAGTGTCCCAATCGACTCCCTCTGGATCGACATGGGCGGATGTCCTTTGTTCCACCTCTGGGGCACTGTCTCCCCTCTCCACTCTATGCTGGGATCCCAGAGGGGTGAGGAGGGGGGCAATCAGAGCCAATTCACAGCAGCAAGTGAAGTGATTAGTCAGTTCCATGGTTTAGTCCCTGCCCCTGCCTGTCCCTGCAGAGCTGAGAGATAGCTGCTGCCTCCTGATGATGGTGTGAGTTCTTCAGGCAGCAGAGAGATCCCTGGGTGGGCGCAGTGCTGGGAAGCTCCCGGTGGGCCTTGCATGCTTGGCAGGTACAGGAAAGATTTGTGGCACCGGCCCTACCAGCACTGGTTTCCCTGATAGCGGCTGGGGAGCAAGTCCAACGGAGAAGGCCAGGAGTGTTGTGTGGCCTGGCTTTCTGATATCGGTAACGTGGGGTGAAGTATCAGAGGAGTAGCTGTGTTAGTCTGTATCCACAAAAACAATGAGGAGTCTGGTGGCGGCTTAAAGACTAGAAGTGGGGTTTTTTGCTCACAAAAGCTTATACCCAAATAAATCTGTTAGTCTTTAAGGTGCCACCAGACTCCTTGATGTTTTGTGGGTGAAGTGTAGATTCTTCCCTGCCCCCCTGCCGCCGCCTTCTGTGCCACACAGAGTGCTTGGCTTGCTTGCCCTCTGAGGGAAGGGACTGCTGACAGGGTAGTATGCCCAGGGGCCAGGAACATTTGCCGGGTTATGCTCACGGAGCCGGTATGGGCCAGCAGTACCCGTGGCCTGGGGTGTTCATCTCTCCGGCGGCTGTGGTGCCATGAGTGCCATGGCTCCAGCCAGCAGCAGGGATAGCACTGGAGGAGGGTACCCTGTCTCACCTGTCGGGTTGAGGGAGCCTCACTCTGACCTCGCCATCAGCACCATGGCTCACCCCAGGAGGGAGAATCAGTTCTGCTTGGACAAGGGTCCCTGGCCTTCTCACCAGCCTCTCAGTGCCCAGCCCCAGAGCTGCCAGAGGGAGGGAGCCTGGCCTCAGGACAAACACCAGAGGAGCATCCAGACTGGTCTCTCCCTAGCTCGGTTCCCCCATGTACCCTGGAGCTCCAGGGCCAGGTAGCATCTACGACACAGGCGCCGGCATGGGAGGGGCAGTGAGTACACGCAGCAGGCTCATAACCCCAAACAGCACAGATGGGGTGTCTGCTTCAGGTGCTGCTGAGGAGAAGGCTCTTGCACCACCTGCACCAGGGGAAGGGCAGAGCGGAGGCCAGTGCTAGGTGTGCTGAGGGCAGTGAGGCAGGGGACAGTTTTGAACTGGACCCTGAGATGAATGGGGGCAAGTGGAGCAGCAGGGCTGGTGGCTGCATATAAGGCTGTGTTTGTTACTGTTTGTGATGAAGTGGGACTGTTCTTAATGTTTCCTCTGAATACTGTGTGGGTGCCTCAGTTTCTGGCCGACCCTCTGTCACCTAGCAACTAATGGCCAGGCCCTTCTCCCCTGCAAGGGGATGCTAAAAGTGTGGGAGAACAAAGAGATCAGGTGACCTCCTGGCCCGGGAAAGAGACAAAGGCCAGAAAGGAGGGGCTGGAGAGGGTTTCAGTTTGGAGCTGGCTGGGAACAGGAAGTGAGTGCAGATGGAGTTGTCTGGCTTGCTGGGCCCCAGAATGAACCCGGCTGAGGGGTCCGGTTCTCTGTACCTACAGACTCTGTTTTAGACCGTGTTCCTGTCATCTAATAAACCTCTGTTTTACTGGCTGGCTGAGAGTCACATCTGACTGCGAGGTGGGGGTATAGGACCCTGTGGCTTCCCCAGGACCCCACCTGGGTGGACTCACTGTGGGAAGTGCACGGAGGGGCAGAGGATGCTGATTGCTCCAAGGAGAAACTCAGGAGGTGAAGCCATGTCAGCTTCTTGACCTGAAGACAGTCTGCTCCAGGGGAGAGGAGGCTCCCCAAAGTCCTGACTGGCTTGGTGGGGAGCAGTTCCAAAGCATCGCCCGGGGACTCCATAACACTGTTAACCCAGTAGACTGCTGCAGGGCCAGGGGCACCGTCCAGGCCCAGATCCCGTTGTGCTGGGTGTGTGCCATGGTGGCTGTGTGTGGGGCCAAGGCAGGCTGCAGAGAAGGGGTGATGAACTGGGAATGTTCTTAATGTTTTCTCTGAATACTGTGTTGGTGCCTCAGTGTCCCCATGGCAGTTCTTAAGTATCTGGCAGAGCAAAGGGCCAGTGCACCTAAATGCCTGACCCTCTGTCTCCTAGCAACTGATGGCCTGGGCCCCTCCCCTGCAAAGGTGCCAGCTGAAGGTGTTGGAGACAAAGAGATCAGGTGACCTCGTGTCCCGGGAAAGGAGCTGAGCAGAGGAGTTGGGGCTGGATGGGTTGTTAGTCTGGAGCTGGCTGGGGTCGAGGTGTGAAGTGCAGATGTGGGGGGTCTGGTTCACTGCCCCCCAGCATGGACCCGGCTGAGGGGTCCGGTTCGCTGTATCTACAAGCTCTGTTTTAGACCCTGTTCCTGTCATCGAATAAACCTCTGTTTTACAGGGTGGCTAAGAGTCATGTCTGACTGCAAAGTGGGGGTGCAGGACCCGGTGGCTTCCTCAGGACCCCACTGAGGCGGGCTCACTGTGGGAAGCGCACGGAGGGGCAGAGGATGCTGAATGCTCCAAGGAGAGACCCAGGAGGTGAAGATGTGTGAGCTTCTTGCCCTGAACAAGTCTGCTCCAAGGGAGAGGAGCCTCCCCAAAGTCCTGCCTGGCTTGGTGGGGAGCAGTTCCAGAGCATCGCCTGGGGACTCTGTGACAGGAGTTCAATGGGAGAAGTAGTGGCTGAGGCCCTGGGGGTCACAGGTGAATTGTGGGGGACAGGGCTGGCCTGGCTCGCATGCAGAGGAGATAGCAGGTGCCTGGCTCCCAACTTGCTGCCCAGGTCCCTAGAGCAGAGCAGGAGGGAGAGGCCAGCTAAGTGCAGTGGCCCACTGGCCTTGAGAGGGAGCCGAGCCTGTGTTCTCCCAGGACTGGAGCTAAGAGTCCGGGAGTGGGAGCAGATGTGGGCTCCTCGGGGCTGGGCATGGCCGGAGGCTGCAGCTGGGTGGAGGGGATTCCCCTGGCAGCCTCACGTGCCTCGTGGTTGCGGGATCCAGTGAGGAGGAAGGAAGAAATGCCGCTTGAATGAGCTGCAGCTCCTGGGAGGCGTCCCTGGCTGCTCACGGGGAGGGGGTTTCCCAGCTCCTGTCACTGGGGGCTGAGCTGACACCCCCGCCAGTGCCAGGCAAATGAGGGGGTGGGGTCACTGGACCCACAAAGACCTTTGGGAGGTGGCACAAGAGGGCAAGGCTAGGCAGAAGGGGGTTAAACTGCTGGATGAAATGCAGGCTGCCAGCATGGCGAGCGTCCAGCAACGAGGTCTGTGGAGCAGCGTCACCGGGGAGTGAGCTGGGAACCCCATTGCTTGGGGCTGTGCAGAGCCCTGGGCATGACCCCAAGGAAGCAACTCTGTCCTGCTTAGTCCTTCCTGTCTGGGATGCTCAGTGAGGCTGTTCCAGCCCAGCACCCAAGAGGCAAGGGAGAAGCTGGCACAGAGCCCTACATGGCATGGAGAGGGCAAGGGTGCCCCAACAGGGAGGCTGCAGCAAAGGCCGAGCCCAGCAGGGTTTGTGTTCAGGGACAAGGCGGTAACTGTGGAGTCATGACTGCAATACAGCCTCTGCCACCCAGGAAGGGCATGTGGCTAGGGCACTCCAGGGGCTTCACTGGGCGAGGACAGACAGATTTCAGGGCAGTGTTTGCAGCAGACACATCTGGAGTGGGGAGAGCCAGGGGTGTTATTTTGTGAGAAGGGCAGGGGCATCGGCATGTGCATGGGCACAACTGGGGGTATGAGCAGAGATGCATGGTCAGGGCAGTGCCAGGAGAGATGGGCATATGTGGTCTGGCCAGCGCTATGACAGTGGGCTCACAGGTGCGGTCTGGGCAGCGCTGGGGCAGGAGGGTGGGCAGAGACACACAGTCTGGGAAATGCCATGGGTGGGCATGTGAGCAGTCATGGAGGCACCTTCACTTCAGGTTTTTGAGAGGCAGCTGGAGCCATCTGTCAGGGGTGGTTTAGACACAACAAATCCTGCATCTTGGCAGGGGCTAGACTAGATGACCCCTGCAGTGCCTTCTAACCCTCTCATTCTGTGGTTTTTTCATACAGTCTGGGTGGTGCCAGGGGGGTGGTGAGGGATGCATGGTCTGGGCAGTGCCTGGGGTGGGCAGGGACACGTGATCTGGGCGGTGCCGGGGGCGGAGGGGATGAGCAGGGACATGCGATCTGGGTGGTGTTGTGGGGAATGGGCAGGGACACGCAATCTGGGTGGACTGGGGGGGATGGGCAGGGACACATGATCTGAGTAGTGTTATGGTGGGGATAGGCAGGCATACACGGTCTAGGCGGACGTGGGGGGTGGGCAGGAACACGCGATCTGGGTGGTGCTGGGGGGGTGGGCAGGGAGATGTGGTGTGAGCAGTGCCAGGAATGGGCACACTTGGGCAGGGCGGTGCTGGGGCACATCAGAAACCGTGTATGTTGATGCCATGAATTAGCCAGAGAAAGGAGCATTTCATCACTGAGCTAGGTGGCCCTGTGCACACCCCCATTCCCACTAGCCAGGGGCCCTGTGGGGCAGCTGTGCTTGGCCTCCAGACCCCACATGGGCTGGCAGGGCATCCCTTGTCAGAGTCCTGTCCCCACAGGCCGCAGTGCTGCCCCGTCCCGCTGCCACAGAGCCTGCTGCTTGGAGCAGCCTTGGGAAGAGCTGGCAGCAGGTTGCCATGGCACCCGGCCTGCGGGCCCCATGTGCTGAGGCTAGGCAGGTAAACACAGGAGAGTGGCTGGAAGGGGCTGGGGCTGGGGCTGTGTAGCCCTGCCTCTCGCCGCCACCTGCTGCTCATGTCCCCTCGCAAGAGGGCACTGCTGGGTGGGATGGGCAGGAGGCAGAGAGGTGCCACCCACAGCTAGTGCTCCCAGGGCAACAGAAGCCCTGGTGGTATTGATGCTGGGCTGGGATGGATGTAGCCACCTGCACAAGGATGGGATGAGAATGGGTCTGGACCAGCCCTGGGCTTCTTCCCCCTCCCCCAGCTCTGCCCCTCAGGTGCCCCTCAGTCCTGACCCATAGTCCCCTCCATACTATTCCAGCCTTGTTCCTCTTCAGAGAAGATGCACATCTGTGCTGAGCTGTATGTTTGTTTTTTGATGTGGCTAAAGGATTTCTAAAACTCACCGTGAGCTCATCACCCTGGTATTATTGGTGACACCAGTCTCTGAGCCCAGGCTTGTGCCACCTACCTGACCAACCCCGCACACCAGACGCTGTCCCTCCACAGTCATTCATGGCTGGACTGCAGCCACTCCACCAGGGCTGGGCTATGCACAAGCAGCAAAGGTGACTGTTTGAGGCCTGGCTCTCCCCATTCCCTGGCTAACCAGATCTCTCCCGCCAGCCCAGAGACAGCTCCCTGCCTGATCCCCACCCTCCTGTTCATGCCACCAGCCTTGGGCACGGGGGAGGGTCCCTGAGGTCACCAAGTCTCCTGTGGTGCTGCAGAATGAGTGTGAATGTCTCCATCCCTGGACAGAATGTTTCTTCACCTGCCATTATTTCCCGCTCCTCGTGTGGGCGTCTGCAGTTCCTGCTGTGCAGTGCTAGAGAAGCGCAGCGTGTGTTTGCCAAGGGCTGCAGCAGTCGAGCCGCTGCAGCCATCCCCATGCCGCCCCCAGCCCTCTTGTCTCACCACCCCCTCGTCTCCTCTCCGCGTGCGGAGCTAGGCTCACTTGTCTGTGCTGTGAGCAGCAGGTGAATGGAGCCGCAACACTGAGCCAAACTGCTCCTTTCTTTCGCTGCCAATCCCCCGAGCAGCAGCGCAGAACTGGGAAGCGGATCCATGCACCGGATCAAAGGTAATGCCATGGGCCTGGGGCTGGCAGCGAGGCTGTGGGGCCATGCTGGGAGGACACATGCCACCTGTGGCACATGCCACTCTAGCCCCTGGGATTCAGCGGGCACCTGTATACTGGCTAATCCTTTTCCTCCCCAGCAGATGTATCTCTGGGCTCTCTTGCTGTGGTGATCTGCAGTTCGCTGGGTGGCACTTGCCTGTCGGGGGCCGAAGGGCACGTGGTACTGGTAGAACAGGCTCCCAATGCAGTGCTGGGGAAGCTGAGAGCTCTGCGCGGTTCCTGTCTGTGTCAGCAGCACCCAGTGGTATCATACCTGGGTGCTCAGTGCCAGGTGTGCTGCAGTAGCCCAGCAGGGAGCACTGGCCCTGCTCCTTCTCTGGCAGGACTCTGTGTGAGGAGGCCTTTGTGCCATTTGTTACAGGGAGCAGGCCAAGGCAGACTATCATCTCTGCAGTAGAATCACGGGGGTGCTGGCCTAGGGCATCATGGTGGCCCAGGTCTCTCTGGGGTGAGCCCCAGGGGCCCACTCTCCACAGCCAGACCCCCAGCTGAGCTCTCTGACTGGCAGGAGGGCTGGTGTGGTTAGACATGGTGGCTTTGTAAAGTCTCCACAGGACAGTTGCTGAGGATTTGGGCCAAGGTCTTGACACCAGTTGAATCTCCTGGATGGTCACTGTGCTCTGACAGGGCACGTGCCCTGGCCTCTGCCATTCAGGAGCGTTACGTTTGCCATCTGTACCTTTAGAATAAAAACACCATGTAGGAGGGGCACAGAACAAGGTGTGTGCCCCCCGGAAGGCTCTGGCAGAAGCACTAGAGTAACTTCCCTGTGCCTCAATCAGCCGGACGGCCTTGCTAACCGACGCTTTGGGCTGGTATGAGAAGGTGCTAGCCGGGTCCGTGAGGATGTCCAATGCAGCATGTCAATTTCAGCTTCATCCTGCTGAGCAGGGTGGGGTTTGCACTGGCCAACTGGAAAAGGAGACACTCTGGGGGACGTGGGGGCCTGGATTTGCTCCCTCCTGTGGATGTATTCAGGAGGAGTGATGCTGCCAGTAATGGTCGCACTGGGGGAGGTGAAAGCCAACTCTGCTCTGTGGGCGTCACAGTCGGTAAGGACTGGCGCACGCCCTGAAATGGGAAGCCAAAGGATTTGCCTGTTGCGGACTCTAAAGGCAAAATTTTGGTTTCCTCAAGTAAACCCTCTGTTCCTGTGCAGTAAACGGCTGCAGGGTGGTGGGGTTACTCTGCATTGCAGCACATAGATTATATGGTCTGTTCACCTGGGCAATGGGCCCTGGGCGCCTGAATGTGAGAGTCTGCGGCAAACCAGCCTGAAAACAGAAATTGAAATTGATACCTTCTGTCACGGAGTCACCGGGTGATGCTCTGGAACTGCTCCCCGCCAAGCCAGTCAGGACTTTGGGGAGGCTCCTCTCCCTTGGAGCAGACTTGTTCAGGGCAAGAAGCTCACACGTCTTCACCTCCTGGGTCTCTCCTTGGAGCATTCAGCATCCTCTGCCCCTCCGTGCGCTTCCCACAGCGAGCCCGCCTCAGTGGGGTCCTGAGGAAGCCACCGGGTCCTGCACCCCCACTTTGCAGTCAGACATGACTCTTAGCCACCCCGTAAAACAGAGGTTTATTCGATGACAGGAACAGGGTCTAAAACAGAGCTTGTAGATACAGCGAACCGGACCCCTCAGCCGGGTCCATGCTGGGGGGCAGTGAACCAGACCCCCCACATCTGCACTTCACACCTTAACCCCAGCCAGCTCCAGACTAACAACCCATCCAGCCCCAACTCCTCTGCTCAGCTCCTTTCCCGGGACACGAGGTCACCTGATCTCTTTGTCTCCAACACCTTCAGCTGGCACCTTTGCAGGGGAGGGGCCCAGGCCATCAGTTGCTAGGAGACAGAGGGTCAGGCATTTAGGTGCACTGGCCCTTTGCTCTGCCAGATACTTAAGAACTGCCATGGGGACACTGAGGCACCAACACAGTATTCAGAGAAAACATTAAGAACATTCCTAGTTCATCACACCTTCCTCTTCCCACCCAGCAGGGAAGGGCAGGAAGTGAGCAGCCTGGTGGGTAAGGATCCACTTGATTGGGTGAAGGAGGGGGGTCAGTCAGATGGGAACTAGATGGTCCATGTGGAAGATGCTGGGGTAGGGCAGCCTTGGCAGGCAGTGAAGTGTGAGACCTGTTCTCTCCCTGTATCTCGTTAACAAGGCATCCGTCCGTCTGTAACTCAGGCAGAAGCTGAGCTGGTCTCTGCCATTGCACTTTGTATTAATAATGGACAATGCCCAGTGTCTGGACTGGGGTCCTCCAGCCCCTTTGCCATGGGCACTTGGGGGCTCCCACCTGCTGGAAGTCCTGCCCCAGGAGTGCCTCTGATGGAGGGGCCTCCCAGGAAGGTGCCGAGCCGGAGTTGCTGGCTCCTGTGGCACCAGGGGTGGGACAGAGCGGGAGAGGGCATTGCCAGGATGTGTCACAGCCCTAGCAGTCAGGCTGGGGCACATTGCCTCCCCTCTCAGGCCCCAGGCTGGCATGGACATTCACACACATGCTGCGGCGACACCAGAGCTTTATGCATGGCACAGGACTGGCACACTCTCCTGAGCAAAGGATGAATGAGAGAGAAATGTCCTCAGGAATGAGCTCAGTTTCTGCGAGTGCCAGGTGCTAATGCTCTCGCTGCCCTCAGGAATTCACCCCCAGAGCAGAGACCAGCCCCTGCTTCATAGAGCGATCAGCTGGGAGGGTGGGCACTGCAGCAGTGGATCCCCCACCCCTACGGGCCTGGTGTTGTCAGTACCACCTCTGCAAAGATGGTGTGAAATGCTGCTGTCACGGAGTCCCTGGGCGATGCTTTGGAACTGCTCCCTATGAAGCCAGTTAGGACTCTGGGGAAGTCTCCTCTCTGTGAGCAGACTGTCTTCAGGGCAAAAAGCTCACACTGCTTCCACTTTCCTGGGTCTGACCTTGGAGCATTCAGCAATCTTTGCCCCTCCGTGTGCTTCCCACAGTGAGTCCGCCCAGGCGGGGTCCTGGGGAAGCCAGAGGGTCCTGCACCCCAACTTCGCAATTAGATGTGACTCTTAACCAGCCAGTAAAACAGAGGTTTATTAGATGACAGGAACATGGTCTAAAACAAAGCTTGTAGGTATGGAGAACAAGACCCCTCAGCCGGGTCGATTTTGGGGGGCAGTGAGCCAGACACCCACGTCTGCACTCACTCCACGTCCCCAGCCAGCCCCTAACTGACTCATCCTCCAGCCCCTCCTCCTCTGGGCTTTGTTCCTTTCCCGGGCCAGGAGGTCACCTGATCTCTTTGTTCTCCAACACCTTTAGCTATCTCCTTGCTGAGGGGAAGGGCCCCGGTCATTAGTTGCCAGGAGATAGAGTGTTGGCCATTTATGTGCACTGGCCCTTTGCTCTGCAACACTCTCGCCCCCTAGAGACTTAAGAAATGCATAGGGGAAACTGAGGCACCCACACAGTATTCTGAGGAAACATTAAGAACAGTCCCACTTCGTCACAGCTGCCAAGCCATTGCCCTCCACCCACATCCTGGGCGTGTCGCTCATCTGCTCTGCACAGGTGTGAATGGCGACACAGCGTGCCCGGTGGGGCAGGATTGGGCCTCAGGGTGGGGGAGGGTTGGGCCCGCCATGTACCATCGTGCTCTGTGGGCTTAGAGGATGAACCAATTACGCCCACCCTGTTGCCTCACATTAGCTCTTGCCTTTGGTTTCAGCTCTTTTTTTAAAAGGAACAAATGCCCTTTTCTCCCCCACCAGCTAATCCCCCTCCCATTGTCCCTTTCTGACCCATCTTGCCCTCCTGCAGCTAATAAATAACATAGCAATAAAGCCCTTTAATTCACTCCTAAAGCTGCCTTCCCCCAGCCCCTCCATGTGTGGTGTTGCTGTGTGCTGTTGCTGCCCTCCTCCCCAGAAGTGGCTGCATTTCACTCACACTGAGTGTATGCAGTGCAACCCTTACTCAGGTGAAACAATTCTGAGGTTTGGCCAGTTCTGCATGTAATTCTGGGGTTGGGAGGGATGACCATGAATGCAGCGGTTCTTGTGCTAGCCTAATGGTACTACAGTTCCCTGCATGCCCCTGGGCCCTGTCACTACCCTGTCTGAATGTTCTACAGGAGACCCTGACATGCTAGGTGGGAGATAGCAGAGCTACACATTCACTGACCTGAGGGCTGAGTGGAGTCGTGCTCCATTCCCGCAGCTCCGAGCCATGGGATCTGAGTGGGTGTCTCTTCAGCTGTGCTGGGGTTTCTCTGGGAGTTCAGCAGTGATGGAAGAGTCAGGGTAGGTGTTGTAGAACCCTGGCTTGGAAAGGGTGTGTTGTGGGGTTCAGTTTCCCACACCCCCAGGAGGTGCCCAGATGTGACCCATGGTGGCAGAGAGCAGCGTGCTGCGCCAGCATGTGGAAAATCAAGGATTTAGAGTAGCTGAGCTCACAGCTAATGTTCTGTGATTGCAACGAGGAGGGGAGACCTAGCCAAGCCTCTGCCACCCATCTCATCCTCCATACAGACATGGTTAGAGCAGGTTCTTTGCATCTCGAGCCCCATGCAGGCCTGGGAGTGCGCTCCCTAGGATGCTCTGGCAATTCTGCAAGACGAAGATTCCCTCTGCGGGCTGTGCTGGGCAGGGGCTTGTGCGTAGCTGGGACTCTGGTTAGGGGGGCTGGGAATGAGGAACCCCTCTCCCAAAACACCAATCAGAGGGACCTTCTGGGAACGTCTCTGCTTGGCCTGGGATCACTGATGTAGCTAGGGTGTCATTGAGCAACCAGATGGTGCAGGGTGGCTGGCTAGGTGGGGATCACACAGGAGCTATAGGCCATGGGCAAGGAATGGCTCAGCCCATGTGTGCTCACATCATATGGATGGCTGCACCCTGCACCCTCCACCCTCAGCCCCCTGGCACAAGGCCCTTTCCCAGGCCACTGGATTAGCATCACATGTGGGGAGAGCGATGGAGAGCTTGTCTCCATTCCGAAGGGAACCCGAGTTAAGGTAGGGTATGAGTTTAAAGCACTGTAGCTGTTCCAGATGTGCGTATGTGTGTGTATTCCAGATGTGTGTGTAGCTATTCCCGATGTCTGTGTGTAGCTATTGCAGGTGCAGAGGGGTGTGTGTTTGTATCTATGTGTCTGTCTGTGTAGCTATTCCATGTGTGTGTGTGCGTGTGTATCTATTCCGGATGCGGAGGGGTGTGTGTGTATATGTGTGTATAATACAAATGCAAGTGTGTGCATGGGTATAGCTATTTTGTGCGTGCGTGCATTGTAGCGTGCATGTAGCTGTCCCGGATGCAGAGGGGTGTGTGTGTATTCCAGATGCGGGTGTGGGGGGGGTATAGCTATTCCATGTGTGTGTGTAGTGCTATTCTGGATGTGGAGAGTGTGTATGCGTGTATTCTGGGTGCGATCATGTGTGTGGGTATAGCTATTCCCTATGTGTGTGAGAGAGACACACACCATGTGGATCAGGCAGTGCTGGGAGGCAAAGGACCCTGCCAGAAGCTGCTTCCAATCCAGCTGTCTGCTGGAGAGGGCTCCGGCTGGGTGGTCTGTCTCTCCCCCGGGTGTCTCTCTCTCTCTCTGCCTGGCTCCTGGAGTGGAGGGAGACATGAAGGGCTTGCCTAGTTGATTGTCAGGGCAATGGCGCTGTCAGCCTGGCACAGGCTTCCCAATGCACCTGGCTGGAGGGGAGCCTGGCTGGTCTGTGGTTGGGGTGCTGGGGCTGGGGGGAGGTAGAGGGGGAAGCCTGGCCATCATGCTGCCCAGGGGAAGGAGATCAGTGAGTCTGCGACATCCGTGTTTGTGGTTCCAGGGGAAGAGGTGAGGAAAGACCCCCTCCACCCCCTGAACACCTACTGAGGACATAGTGGAGTGGCAGTGCTTGGTATGGTGCCAGGCTCACCAGGGACCTGTCACTGGGTAGTCTCCCCCCATGCAAGAAGTGATTCAGGATTATTTCAAAAAATTGGATGAGCACAAGTCCACGGGGCCAGATGCACTGCATCCGAGGTGTGCTAAAGGAGTTGGCAGATGTGATTGCAGAGCCATTGGCCATTATCTTTGAAAACTCATGGCGATCGGGGGAGGTCCCGGATGACTGGAAAAGGCTAATGTAGTGCCCATCTTTAAAAAAGGAAAGGAGGATCTGGAGAACTACAGACCAGTCAGCTTCACCTCAGTCCCTGGAAAAATCACAGCGCAGGTCCTCAAGGAATCAATTCTGAAGCACTTAAAGGAGCAGAAAGTGATCAGGAACAGTCAGCATGGATTCACCAAGGGCATGTCATGCCTGACTAACCTAATTGCTTTCTATGAGGAGATAACTGGGTCTGTGGATGAGAGGAAAGCAGTGGATGTGTTATTCCTTGACTTTAGCAAAGCTTTTGATATGGTCTCCCACAGTATTCTGGCTGGCAAATTAAAGAAGTCTGGGCTGGATGAATGGACTATAAGGTGGATAGAAAGCTAGCTAGATCATTGGGCTCAACGGGTAGTGATCAATGGCTCCATGTCTAGTTGGCAGCCGGTTTCAAGCACAGTACCCCAAGAGTCGGTCCTGTTTTGTTCAATATTGTCATTAAAGATCTGGAGGATGCCGTGGACTGCACCTTCCGCAAGTTTGCAGATGACTCTAAACTTGGAGGAGTGGTAGATACGCTGGAGGGTAGGAGTAGGATACAGAGGGACCTGGACAAATTAGAGGTTTGGGTCAAAAGAAGGCTGGTGAGGTTCAACAAGGACAAGTGCAGAGTCCTGCACTTAGGACAGAAGAATCCCATGCACTGTTACAGACTAGGGACTGAATGGCTAGGAAGCAGTTCTGCAGGAAAGGACCTAGGGGTTACAGTGGACGAGAAGCTGGATATGAGTCAACAGTGTGCCCTTGTTGCCAAGAAGGCTAATGGCATTTTCAGCTGTATAAGTAGGGGCATTGTCAGCAGATCGAGGGATGTGATCATTCCCCTCTATTCGACATTGATGAGGCCTCATCTGGAGTACTGTATCCAGTTTTGGGTCCCACACTACAAGAAGGATGTGGAAAAATTGGAAAGAGTCCAGCGGAGGGCAACAAAAATGATTAGAGGGCTGGAGCACATGACTTATGAGGAGAGGCTGAGGGAACTGGGAATGTTCAGTCTGCAGAAGAGAAGGATCTGATAGCTGCTTTCAACTACCTGAAAGGGAATTCCAAAGAGGATGGACCTAGAATCATAGATTATTAGGGTTGGAAGGGACGTCAGGAGATCATCTAGTCCAACCCCCTGCTCAAAGGGGGACCAATCCCTAAATTGCCCCCTCAAGGACTGAACTCACAACCCTGGGTTTAGCAGGCCAATGCTCAAACCACTGAGCTATCCCTCCCCCTGATTGGTCTCACTGGTAGAGCAAGGAGTAATGGTCTCAAGTTGCAGTGGGGGAGATTTAGGTTGGATATTAGGAAAAACTTTTTCACTAGGAGGGTGGTGAAGCACTGGAATGGGTTACCTAGGGAGGTGGTGGAATCTCCTTCCTGAGAGGTTTTTAAGGTCAGGCTTGACAAAGCCATGTCTGGGATGATTTAGTTGGGAATTGGTCCTGCTTTGAGCAGGGGGTTGAACTAGATGACCTCCTGAGGTCCCTTCAAACCCTGTTATTCTATGATTCTATGCTAGACCAGGCACTGCAGTCACCAGCTCGCTGTGCTGCTTGTGCCTGTCTCCCCAGTGGCAGGCAGGGCCAAGGCTGGAACCTGGGGTCAGGGGCATAATTAGCTGTGGGAACAATATACCCAAGAGCAGCGATGATGTTCTGTCCAGCTCGGCTATCTTTCTGCAAGATCTGCTCAAGGGGATTACAAGGGCAGCAGGATCACAATGGGCCCTCCTGGCCTTGACCTCTCTGAGGGAGCCAGCAAGAGAGCCAGAGACTCTCCCATCTGGGGCCAGCTCAGCCCACCTGGGGGCACTACAGCCTGGACGCAGTTTGGGGTGGCACCAGGATACAGTATCCCCCAGCATCTGGTGAAACTGTCGGTCTCATTGACTCGCCCGTTGTGACCTGCACTGTCCTTCCCCACACCTCTCAGCCCAGCGGACACTTGTCTCTTTTGCCACAGGACCCTCTGGGGCAGGCCCCTCTTGTGGTGCTTGTAAAGCCCCAGGCACCAGGCCCCGCTCCGAGCACAGCACCACCGGGGAAACGTGGAGCCATACCAGCGAGTCCAGAGGAGGCTTGAATCACCCTCCGGGGATGAGCTGCAGCCCTACCAGCTGCAGGAGCAGCGGTCCAGGGAGCGATGTGCCCACCAATTGCACCAGAGACAGGCCTCCTGCAGGAGGATGTCTCCAGAGAGACTGCAGTGGTGGGAGCTCTGAGTGTAACTAAGGGCTGTGCTGCATCGGGACCCTGCTCCCACGGGGAAGAGTTAATAATGACTCAATTTAAACCTTCAGGACTCTGACCTGACTCTATTTACCAGTGTCCTGAAGCAAGGGGCATCTCTCCACAGAGTACCAAGCACAGTACACCCACTGGCCCTGCGCCAGGCAGCAGGCCCAGCTTGGACATGCATACAGAGGGCATTGGCTGGCGGCACAAAGTGGGGATTAAGCAGGAGTTGGCTGTCAGGCTCTGCTAGCAGCAACACGCTGAATGGGGGTGAGTATGTGCTCCAGAAGAATAGGCTTTTCTTCTCGCATGTGCGTGTTTGTCGGGGTTGGGTCCCCTCCTCCGGAGAGGCTCCGTGGGTACTGAATAGGCGGTTGTCAGACAGAGCAGCCTGGCCACTGGAGACCTGGTTGAGTCAAGACACAGCACATGGGGTGACAGAACACTGATCTGCATAGATCTACCAGGCTCGCTGCCTGGCCAGCCTGGGATGCACGTGTCAGGGGAGCAGACTGGCCATGTGTGCTCAGGTGGATCCTGGACTAAAGGTACTTGTGTTTGTGTGCAGATCTCTGTGTATGTGCAAGCACATGTGCGGGTCTGTATGTGTGTGTGTTTGTGTGTGTAGATCTGGGTGTGCAAGTGAATATGTGGGTCATTGTGTGTGTGCAAGCACAGGGGCAGTTGTGTGTGTGTGCAAGCGCATGCATGAACGTGCAGATCTGTGTGTGTGTGTTTGTGTGCAGATGTCTCTGTGTGTATGTGTTGATTGCCAAGAGGCTTTAACCCAAGTGCCTGTTGTAGGTACAAACCCGGTCTGTTGCTTTGCGGTGCCAGATGAGAGTCCCCTGTGCTCTGGTGAGTGTGAGCAGAGTGGCCCCTCAGCAGCCTGGTGACTCTGAGGAACTTGAACAATAAGGAGATTGCACAAACAGGGGCCCGACCCACAGCCTGGCAGCATGGCTGGGTGGGAGTCTAACGAAGGTGGAACAGAGCCACAAGCAGGAATGAGCTAATTCCCTCCGTTAACCCAGCAACACAGTTGCCGGTCTCACAACTCCATGAGGCATCAAAATACTGAATTGCTTTCACGGCGCTAGCAGGGTCGAGGGTGAACGCATCTGCAGTGTGCCAACTGCCCTGGAACCAG
The DNA here is from genome assembly GCF_025201925.1 of Gopherus flavomarginatus. Classification (NCBI taxonomy): domain Eukaryota; kingdom Metazoa; phylum Chordata; order Testudines; family Testudinidae; genus Gopherus; species Gopherus flavomarginatus. Next base: position 43,899,843 of record NC_066624.1, on the reverse strand, counting down.
GAGAGCAAGACTGCTGGAGCCCCCCTAGGGGGATACTGAAATCAAGAGAACACTGCAGCAGGTCAGTGGGGGTGTACCCTGCTGGGACATGACCAGCGATGGCAGGAGGCCAAAGACTGAGTTTCCATAATTGATAAATGGTAACAGGTTAGCAAATGACCCAAGCACATGTTATTCCCCACCCTAGGAAGCGGAAAGGGTTTCTGTAATAGCCACTGATGGGCAGTTCTTCTCCCCTCTCTGCACCTGGGATTGTCTTTGCAAATGAGTGTCAGACCCGGCTGCCGGGAGAAGTACAGAAGTGTGTGTGTCTGTCCAGCATGCTCAGGGGGAAAAGGTGCCCAGCCAGAGGCATCCAGCACAATGAATGTAATGGAGCTGTGCCAAAGTCATCGTCCTGATTTATGAACTAAATGCAGGTTCCGCACACTCATGGTGCGAACACGCACACACTTCCTGTGTTCGTGCAACAGGACGGGAGATTCTCCCAGCATTGAAGTCTGGGAGGGGAGAGTTGTGGCGGCCCCTGTTCTGTGTCCCTCATGTGCAGATATTTGTGTGGCGCTAGGTAGGGTCACTATGTCCTTGATGCAGGGGGGCTGGACTTGAGGACTTGTCAAAGTGCCTCCTGGCCCCGTGTGTCTGTGGCTCTGTGTGCGTAAGGGAGTGGGAGAAGCAAAGTGTGTGTGTGTGTACCGGAAGGTGTGAGGATGTGTGCACAGAGGTGCAGAGTGGAGGAGTTCTTTGCTGGGTGTGTACGGAGTTGTGTACTCCATGGGGTGCTGAGTATTGTGTATGCGCAAGCTTTATTCCCCTTTTGTCTTGATGGCTCCCCTTGCACCTGTGCACACTGCAGTCCGGGACGGGCCAGCGCTTCCATTTAGGCGACCTAGGCTGTCGCCTAGGGCACCAGGATTTGGGAGGGCGGCATTTTGCGACCCTCGGCAACAATTCGGCGGTGGGGGGGTCCTTCTGCGGTCCGGGTCTTCATCGGCAATTCTGCGGTGGGTCCTTCACTTGCTCCGGGACCCGCCACTGAAGTGCCCCAAAGACCGGGAGCACGGAAGGACCCCCTGCTGCCGAATTGCCGCCAACTGGGAGCGCGGAAGGACCCCCGCCTAGGGCGCCAAAAACCCTGGCGCCGCTCCTGAGTCCAGGAGAGGCTGGGGGCACACACGGGCAGGTACTGACTGGCCACCTGTGTCTCGGACACAATGCTGCGCACGCTGTCCCTCGAGCTCTCTGGACAGCAATGGCCCCCTACCCCAGCCCAGCTCCAGGGTTCTTCCCATTCTCCCTGTATTTCCCTGGTGCTTGTTTTCAGTGACAAAGGCCACCCTGCAGGAGGGGCCAGGCAGTCTTGTGTTGGGGGGAGCTCCTACCTCAGCTCAGCTGCACTTGCAGCCATTGGGAGCAGCTGCAGTGGGGTGGCTCCCACGGACCCTGCTATGACTGGGACTGGAGCTGGGACAGGCACCACACAGAGCAGTGGCAGCTCTTCCTCGCAGGCAGGCGGATGGGGAGAGGTTGCTTTGGGTGAAGCCAGGTGCCCCTAACGCATCACAACTCTCACTTCATGCTGGCGGGGTCAGATCTCACCAGCTAGGTGGGGTTTGGGCCCAGTTCGTGCCTAAGGACAGGCAGTGGGGTGGGTATCCGACAGGGGGCATTTCTCCACATTGGTGCTGCTTCACCCTGGTTCTTGGGAAGCTGTGCTGCAGGTGATGCCGGGCATAAAGTAAGAGGTTGAATCAAGGGCCTGTCTGCCCATGATCATTAAAGATCCCGGGATACTTGCACAAGAGCTGGGGCTGTTTGTCCTTGGCAAACCCCAGCACTGGTTATTATGTTCTGTCCCCCTAAAGTCTGCTGTAGCATCGGCTAAGTACAGTCTCAAACTGGTGCAGTGTTATTGTGCGCTGCTGAACAGCTGCTGTGTGGTGCTCCAGAGGCAGCTGTATTTCAGCGGTGCATGCCGTAATCCCAGTCCCTCTAGGAGTGCTTTGGGGTCCTGTGGGGTGACAGGTGCTAGGGAAAGGGCAGGTGATGTTGTCCCTGGCAATATGCTGCCCCGGGGCTGCAGAAAGGGCAGCACCTGCAGGCAGATGCCATGGCCCAAGGCCAATGCCATAGGACTGAGTAGCTGTGTGTAGCAAATAGGCACCTGCCCCATGGCTGCTCCCAGGCTCCCACCTAGTTGGGTCCTGGGGAAGCTGAGTTTGGAGTGTTTCCTATTTGGGCTGGAAGGACCCTCCCTCTCTGAGCAGGAAGCTTCTCCTTGCTAGCGGCGCCTCTCCAAGTAGCAGAAGGATCAGGCTGAACATGTGGGACTGAGCCTAATGCAGCAGGGACAAGCAGTTAGGTTGGTTTAGTGCATTTGGAAGGGACTCACAGAGCCAGGTCCTGATGCGCCGGTGTCACTCCATGTGTCAGTGACTCGCCACACTACCCTGCCATACTTGGATCTCAGGGAGAATCCTGGAGGTCTGAGAGGCTATCCCCAAGGGCTGGGCTGTTTGGGCCAGGGACATGGATAATGCCCAGCACTCTGTACCATGCCTAGATAGCAAACCATGGGTTGCCCCAGCATTGTGTCCGTTGTGAGGCACCTCAGCTTAAGAAATATGCGGGATTGCTGAGACTGAGAAGAGCCAGAGGGCTGGTCCAGACTCCAGGCCGGAGTTATTTAGCAATCAGGAGGAGAGAGGGAGAATTCAAGGTTGCTTGGCAATGCAGGGGAGATCAAGGGGGTTTCAGTGTTATGAGTTGGTGGAACAAATGCTGCTCAGGGTCTCCTCCCTGTCATCCCCTGCCCATGAGAACAAGAGGATGTAGGATGAAATGAATGGTGGGGACGCTTGTGACGAACTGGGAATGTTCTTAATGTTTTCTCTGAATACTGTGTTGGTGCTTCAGTGTCTCCTATGCAGTTCTTAATATCTAGGTGGTGGAATAAGAGTGTGTGATTGCTGCAGAGGAAGGGGCTAGTGCACCTAAATGCCTGGCACTCTGTCCCCTAACAGGGCTAGCTCTAGCCATTTCGCCACCCCAAGCATGGCGGCACGCCGCGGCGGGGGGGGGCCGCTCTGCCGCTTGCCGGTCCCGCAGCTCCGGTGGATCTCTCGCAGGCATGCCTGCGGATGCTCCACTGGAGCTGCGGGACCAGCGGACCCTCCGCAGGCACGCCTGCGGGAGGTCCACCGGAGCTGCCTGCCGCCCTCCCAGCAACTGGCAGAGCGCCCCCCGTGGCATGCCGCCCTAAGCACGTCCTAGGCGCGCTGGGGCCTGGAGCCGGCCCTGTCTCCTAGCAACTGATGTCCTGGGCCCCTTCTCTGCAAAGGTGCCAGCTGAAGGTGTTGGAGACAAAGAGGTCAGGTGACCTCCTGGCCCGGGAAAGGAACTGAGCAGAGAGAAGGGGCTGGAGGGGGTTGTTAGTCTGGAGCTGGCTGGGGACAAGGAGTGAAGTGCAGATATGGGGGACTGGCTCACTGCCCCCCAAAATGGACCCGGCCGAAGAGTCCAGTTCGCTATATCTACAAGCTCTGTTTTAGACCCTGTTCCTGTCATCGAATAAACCTCTGTTTTACTGGCTGGCTGAGAGTCACGTCTGACTGCAAAGTGGGGATGCAGGACCCTGTGGCTTCCCCAGGACCCCGCTGGGGCGGGCTCGCTGTGGGAAGCGCACGGAGGGGCAGAGGATGCTGAATGCTCCAAGGAGAGACCCAGGAGGTGAAGACGTGTGAGCTTCTTGCCCTGAACAAGTCTGCTCCAAGGGAGAGGAGCCTCCCCAAAGTCCTGACTGGCTTGGTGGGGAGCAGTTCCAGAGCATCACCCGGTGACTCCGTGACAACGCTTAGACTAGATCAAAAGAAGTGCCGTTTTATGCAGGGGTAGTAGTCAGAGCTGTGGAACTCACTGCTGCAGGGGGAATCAAGTCAAAGGACTCCACTGGAGCGACTATTTCCTCTCAGCTGGCTTTGAAAAGGGACTGGATAATGGTGCGATTAGTCATGGCTTTGGTAGCTGAACAAATCTCATGCTTCAGGGTAGCAGAGTGATTGCAGCAGGGATCAGCAAGGAATCTTTACTGAGGTAGTTACCCCTTCCCTCCAATGGAACCAGGATTCTGGACTCAATGAGCCAGTGTCTGAAGCAATGTGCGTGCATGCTCCCATGCTGTGTGTGGTGGCTTCCAGGTCTGAACTGGGGTGGCACAGCCCACTTCTTTGTTCCCTGGGGGAGGTCAGAGGAAGGACTTGTGTTCCCCCGCCCTAGGGCTGGCAGCTGGACCCAGGCCTGATCACGTATCCCCAGCCCGTACAGATAGACTGGATGGTTAACTCGCACTCCTGGGGCCAAGCCTCCTGCTGATGTAAATCAGCCGAGCCCCATAGACCTGTGCCCACTTACACCAGTGCCTTTGTGAATGTGGCTGAGGAGCAGCTGTCTCATGCATTAGGTCCAGTTGGTTGTGCAAAGGCACGTGTGACCATGACACATGCATGGCCAGCACTGCGTGATGGGCATGGCGGGCATCATGTGTACAGCACCACTAGTGTACCTGGCGCTGTGTGCACCAGCAGCCCGAGGGTTGGACAATATACGTGAGGCACAGCTCAGGCGAGCATGTTGTGGGTCCAGCAGGGGAAGCTCAGGAGGGGCACCCAGTGGGCTTTAGCCTTCTTCTTTGTTTGGGAAATGTTGCATGTTACTGAAGTCTATTGAAATGTCTGGCTGGGCTGGTCTGTCCTTGGCCTGGAGCAAGTGGCATGAGATGGGTTGGAGCTGGGCTTGCTGTGCTGCTAATGTGCAGCCTGCATTTATTGTAACGTGGCTTGGAGCCTTCCCAGGCCATGTGCAACAGAGTGTCTAGTTCCCCGCTCTCAGCTGCGCAGCGCTGGGACCAAGGCTGCTGCAGGGTTACAGGCAGATGCCTGTGATTAGAGCCCCAGCGCAAAGGGAGAGAGGGAGCTGGCAGCTCCCGGTGTGTGAAATCTGCCTGCCTGTGCTAGCGAACATCTGCCATGCAATTGGATCAGGCCGATGGCGCGGGGAGGGTTTGTTTGCCAGATATTCCTCACCCAACCCCAGGCAAGGCTGAGCTCTTGGGGCCAGGACAGTGGGCCAGGAGACTATCCAGTGCTCAGCTCAGTCATCACTGGGGATTTGTCACCGGTCCTGCTGCTGCTGCCCTCCTCCTTCCCCCTGGTGCTTCCCCCCTTAGCCAGAGATGTGGGAGTAGGAAGGCCCATGCGGTAGTGTCAGGGTGTCTTGCAGCTCCATAGTAACTCACCTGGTGCCATACCAAAGAGAAGCTGCTGTCTCCTTGAACAGTCAGTAAACAGAGGCTCCGTGTGAGCCCTGTACAGGGTCTGGCTGGGAAGGGGTGAATCTGAGCCTGCCCCCAACTGCCTCTCCACAGCAGGCATCTGATGCCAGAGCTGGGACAGCTTAGCTCCCAGCTGGGCTGCAGCTCTCAGTGCAGGAAACTGCACCCCCCCACACACCCCGGGCAAGGCAGGTGGGCAGCTGGGGCATTGTGCAAACTAGGTATGCTCCCCCCAAGGTCTAATACCAGCTGGCATCACCCAGCACATAAAGCGCTGCAGGGTGAGTATCAGCCCCTATGGCCCCACCTTGGAAAATACCCTCAGCCTGAGTGTCCCTCTGCAGGAGATGGGTCCATGCAGAGTGAGTCCAGGGCAGGAGAGTGGCAGCTGAGTCCCCAGTCCTGTATCACAATCCTGAGGGAGAGCTGCCAGCTTCCAGTTCAGTTCCCTGAAGTGTCATCGGCAGCACACGAGCGCTGGCCAAGGGTACAAGAGAGAGACTCTGCAGAGACGTCTGTCTCAGTCTCCTCTGTCCTGCTGGCTCCTTGCTGGGCTCAGCCTGGCATTGCACCTCCCAGCTGGCACCTCTGCTCGCTGGTGGCACTGCAGGGAGGCTGTCTGCCAGCGGGACAGTTCAATGCAGGGAACCGGACCAGAGGAGCCGCACTCGGCAGGCCCACAGGAGTGAAGGTGCCAGCTACCTCCCTTCTGTGCCGGTGCTGTCCTCAGTGCCAGTCCTGTGGTGAGTCTGGCCCTAGCAGAGTTAGGGAGGGTCCCTGAGATCCCAGGAACAGTTTCCCCCAGCCGCCCCCATGTCAGCTCCATCCCCCTGTGACCACCTCCCCTGAAATGCGGGGACACTCAAACCCCTGTCAGTAGCCGGGTGGTGGTGACATGTGTGAAGTACCCCATCACACTGACCTCCCTGCACATGCTGCCAGCAGTCACTGATTGTGCCGGGGCTGCACCCACAGGTCTGCAGCAGGGCAAGCTGCCTGGGCTGGCTTGGGGGAGCCCTCTGTGGGCCGGGGGAGGGCCCAGCCTTCTTGCCCTTGTTGCTGAGTGCCAGTCAGATGCCAATCTGTGTTTGCTGCATGTTTGGTGACACAGGCACCTGCCTGCTGGGATGTGGGGGCGTTTGGCTCGCAGCTGTCCCAGCTGTGGGAGGGGTGGTCTCTGGCTCAGGTGGGAAAAGGGAGTCTCCTGCTCTGTTGAAGTGGAAGTGCTGCTTGGTGGGGGTTTGGAGACTATGTCCAAACTGGGTGCTTAGGGTTCTTGCTCCCGGGCTAGGAAATGGAACATGGCAGGACCCTCGTACGGGCAGCCATTTCTGTCACTGACCAGCTTTGCTGGCTGTGGAGTGGGTGCTGTGCCTGCACATCACATTGGTCACATGTCCTGCCGTGGGCTTTGCTCGCACTTCACCAGGGAGGCTTGCTTATCATTGGGGGGGAGGGATAGCTCAGTGGTTTGAGCATTGGCCAGCTAAACCCAGGGTTGTGAGTTCAATCCTGAAGGGGGCCATTTAGGGGTATGGGGCAAAAATCTGTTGGATGATTTAATTGGGGATTGGTCCTGCTTTGAGCCGGGAGTTGGACTAGATGATTTCCTGAGGTCCATTCCAACCCTGATATTCTATTTCAGACCACCCCCAGTCAGCCCCACTCTGTAGAGAGCTCAAGCCCAGATCCCCAGTCCAACCCCTCTGAACTCCAGGCTGGGCAGAGACAGACCCTAGGGCTGCAGCTGGCCTGGTCCAGTGTGGCCCCATCGCACCCAGTGACACACTGCCAGGAATGTGATCAGCTGCTGCCACCTACAGGAGAGGATCTGAAGGGCAGCTCTTTGGCACCAGCTGTTCTGTTATGGGGACAGTTCCATTCCTTGGCATTCGCTGGCCTGTCTCCTGTGGAGGGCATGATGGATGGATGGGAGGCAGGCACAGGAGAGTACTGGCTTGGGGAACTGGGCTCTTAGATGCACACACATGCCTTGACAATGCTTGGTTTGTGGGGGAGGCCAAGCTAGACTTACTTAGCACAGAAGGCAGGACGTATTCCCATTAGCTAAGGCCTGGTCTACACTATGCGTTTAAACTGATTTTAGCAGCGTTAAACCGATTTAACACCACACCCGTCCACACTACGAGGCCCTTTATAAAGGACTCTCTACATCGGTTTCTGTACTCCTCCCCGACGAGAGGAGTAGCGCTGAAATCAATATTACCATATCAGATTAGGGTTAGTGTGGCCGCAAATCGACGGTGTTGGCCTCCGGGCGGTATCCCACAGTGCACCACTGTGACTGCTCTGGACAGCAGTCTGAACTCGGATGCACTGGCCAGGTATACAGGAAAAGCCCTGCAAACTTTTGAATTTCATTTCCTGTTTGGCCAGCGTGGAGCTGTGATCAGCACAGGTGACCACACAGAGCTCATCAGTACAGGCAGCAATGCAGTCTCCTGAGAATCAAAAAAGAGCTCCAGCATGGACTGCACGGGAGGTACTGGATCTGATCGCTATATGGGGAGAGGATTCAGTGCTAACAGAACTCTGTTCCAAAAGACGAAATGAAAAAATATTTGAAAAAATTTCCAAGGCTATGATGGACAAAGGCCACACCAGGGACTCAGTGCAGTGCAGAGTGAAAGTTAAGGAGCTCAGACAAGCCTACCAGAAAACCAAAGCAGCAAACGGAAGGTCCGGGTCAGGGCCGAAAACATGCTGCTTCTACGCTGAGCTGCATGCAATTTTAGGGGGCTGCGCCACCACTACCCCACCCCTGTCCGTGGATTCCGAGGTGGGGGTTGTAATCTCAACCATGGCTGAGGATTCTGCGGAGGGGGAAGATGAGGAGGAGGAGGAGGAGGAAGAGGAGGACGACCTTGCAGCGAGCACACAGCATTCCGTTAGCCCCAACAGCCAGGAGCTTTTGTGACTCAGACAGAATTACCCTCCCAGCCCTCCCAAGCCACTAGCCCAGACAGTGAAGCCATGGAAGCGACCTCTGGTGAGTGTACTTTTGTAAATATAAAACATGGTTTAAAAGCAAGCGTTTTTTAATGATTGATTTGCCATGAGGGCTTGGGCTGCATTCACGGCCAGTAAAATTACTGGAAAAGTTTGTTAACATGTCTGGGGATGGAGCGGAAATCCTCCAGGGACATCTCCATGAAGCGCTCCTGGAGGTACTCCAAAAGCCTTTGCAGAAGGTTTCTGGGCAAGGCAGCCTTGTTCCGTCCACCATGGTAGGACACTTTACCACGCAATGCATGTAGCAAGTAATGGGGTATCATTGCATGACAAAGCATAGCTGCGTATGGTCCCAGTGATTGCTGGCATTCAAGAAACATCCGTTCTTTATCTCGCTCTGTTATGCTCAGCAGAGTGATATCGTTCATGGTAACCTGGCTGAAATTCAGGAATTTAATTAAGGGGACAGAGATGGGCATTTTCCTACTGGGCTGTTGCTTAAAAGAAATCCTTCCTTGCACGTAGCCAAGCAGGGGGAGGGGAGGAAGGATAGCGCTAAGCTTTTTTGCATTTGGCCAGCAGGAATCGTCCCAGCTACCAGCCACGCAGTGTGGGGCGGAAAGGGGGGTGATTAGCAGTGATCTTCCATGATACCAGCCATGCGGTGGGGGGAGGGGTAAAGCAATCATCCTAGAGAATTGGATGTGGGGGTTGGCTTCTGCTGCTGCATGTTAACAGGAAAGAAGCATTAAAGGGCACTGTGTATCTGAAGGCTGGAGAAGCCGAAAGACAATGGCTTACCATGGCCGCATGCAAGCTGAATTCTGATGCCCAGACCTGCATCTGTGAGATCTGTAACACCAGAGCCGCAGGCACTCAATATTAAGATTCAAAATGAGACCTTGTAGTGAAATCACATGTGCTATGTAAGGTGAATAGTGTTGTTCACTGTGAAAGAGTTTAATCATTGTTCTGTAAAATGTATATTTTTAAATACTTTTCTCCCTTTTTTCCCTCCCTCATGCAGCTGCACATTTTTCAAGCCTCCCTACTCCATCCCGAAGGCTGTCTCAGATAAGGCGGAGGAAAAAGAAGACGCGAGACGAAATGTTCTCTGAAATCATGGAAGTAACCCGCAATGAAAGAGCTCATCTGAATAAGTGGAAGGACATGGTAGCAAAGTACAGGAAAGAAGCCAGTGAACGTGAGGACAGGAGGGACGAACGTGAGGATAGGAGAGACGCTCGAGATGAGAGGTGGCGGCAGGAAGATCAGAGGTGTAGGCAGGAAGATCAGCGGTGGCAGGATGCAACGCTGGAGCTGCTGCGTGATCAAACTGATATCCTCCGACATCTGGTGGATCTTCAGGAAGAGCAGCGGGGTCACAGAGTGCCGCTGCAGCCCCTGTGTAACCACCCTCACCACTCACCATGTTCCATATCTTCCACACCCAGATGTGTAAGAACGCGTGGGGGAAGGCTTCGTGCACCCACCCACTCCACCCTAGTGGACAGTCCAATCAAAAGGCTGTCATTACATTGAAATGTATTTAATGGCCTTTTCCTTCCCTCCTATCCTCCTCCCAAACCACACCCGGGATACCTTGTCAGTTCTCTGCCTCTTTTTATAATTACTTCTTAATAATGAATACATAATTTTTAAACGATAGAGACTTTATTTCCTTAAGCAAGCTGTAATTGAAGGCGGAGGGTGTGTTGCTTACAGGAAAGGAGTCAATAAAGGGGAGGCATTCATGAAGGGGAAACAAACACAGCAGTCACACCGTACCCTGGCCCGTGATGAAACTCATTTTCAAAGCTTCTCTGATGTGCACCGCTTCCTGGTGTGCTCTTCTAATCGCCCTGGTGTCTGGCTGCACGTAATCAGCGGCCAGGTGATTTGCCTCAGCCTCCCACCCCACCATAAAGGTCTCCCCCTTACTCTCACAGAGATTGTGGAGCACACAGCAAGCAGCAATAACAAAGGGGACATTGGTTTGGCTGAGGTCTGAGCGAGTCAGTAATGTGCGCCAGCGTGCCTTTAAACGTCCAAATGCACATTCTACCACCATCCTGCACTTGCTCAGCCTGTAGTTGAACAGCTCCTGACCACTGTCCAGGCTGCCTGTGTATGGCTTCATGAGCCATGGCATCAAGGGGTAGGCTGGGTCCCCCAGGATAACTATAGGCATTTCAACATCCCCAACTGTTATTTTTTGGTCTGGGAAGTAATTCCCTTGCTGCAGCAGTTTAAACAGAGCAATGCTTCTGAAGATGCAAGCATCATGAACCCTTCCTGACCATCCCACGTGGATGTTGGTGAAACGTCCCTTATGATCCACCAGTGCTTGCAGCGCCATTGAAAAGTACCCCTTGCGGTTTATGTACTGGGTGCCCTGGTGCTCCGGTGCCAAGATAGGGATATGGGTTCCATCTATCGCCCTCCCACAGTTATGGAATCCCATTGCAGCAAAGCCATCCACTATGGCCTGCACGTTTCCCAGAGTCACAACCTTTCGTAGCAGCAGCTTAATGATTGCTTTGGCTACTTGCATCACAGCAGCCCCCACAGTAGATTTTCCCACTCCAAATTGATTCCCGACTGACCGGTAGCTGTCTGGCATTGCAAGCTTCCAGAGGGCTATTGCCACTCACTTCTCCACCGTGAGGGCTGCTCTCATCTTGGTATTATGGCGTTTCAGGGCAGGGGAAAGCAAGTCACAAAGTTCAAAGAAAATCCCCTTATGCATGCGAAAGTTTCGCAGCCACTGGGAATCGTCCGACACCTGCAAAACTATGCGGTCCCACCAGTCTGTGCTTGTTTCCCAGGCCCAAAATCGGCGTTCAATGGCTAGAACCTGCCCCATTCCCGGCAGGATCTCCAAAGTGCAGGGGCCCGCGGTTTGAGATAATTCTGTGTCCGTGTCCTCATCACTCTCGTCGCTGCGCTGCTATAGCAGCCGCCTCCTCCTCGCCTGGCTTTGCAGGTCCCGGTTCAGCATAGACTGCATGAGAATGCGCGAGGTGTTTACAACGTCCACTATTGTGGTATTGATCTGAGCAGGGTCCATGCTTGCTGTGCTATGGCGTTTGCACAGTTCACTCAGGAAAAAAGGCGCGAAATGGTTGTCTGCTGCTTTCACGAAGGGAGGGGTGAGGCTGTACCCAGAACCACCCGCGACAACGATTTTTGCCCCATCAGGCACTGGGCTCTCAACCCAGAATTCCAAGACGCGGGGGAGATTACGGGAACTATGGGATAGCTACGAGATAGCTACCCACAGTGCAACGCTTCAGAAATTGATGCTAGCCTCGGATCATGGACGCACACCGTCGAATTAATGTGCTTAGTGTGGCCGCGTGCACTCAACTTTATACAATCTGTTTTATAAAACCGGTTTATGTAAAATCGGAATAATCCCGTAGTGTTGACGTACCCTAAGGCCATGCCTGAGGGATTGGTGCTGCTTATCTGGGCAGGGGGACTCTTCACCTCCAGGGGTGCAACTCAGGGCATAAGAGGCTGCGTAATCTTCTGGAGAAGCACAAATCTCCTGGGAGGAAAGGCCTGGTCTAGAGAGAAGACCCACGGGAGCCAATGAGCAAGGGTGAAACAAAACTACTGTTCTCTCCAGCTGATCACTTGCTGTCTAAGAACTTGAGAATGGGTCATACCAATGGTCCATCTAGCCCAGTGTCCTGCCTTCTGACAGTGGCCAATGCCAGGCACTTCATGGGGAGTGAACAGACCAGGGTAATTATTGAATGATCCATCCCCTGTCCCAGCTTCTAGAAGTCAGAGGTTTAGGGACATCCAGAACATGAGGTTGCATCCCTTCCCATCCTGGCTAATAGCCATTGATAGATATATCCTCCATGGATTAACTAATTCTTTTTTCAACCCAGTTATACTTTTGACCCTCACAATATCCACTGCCAGCAAGTTCCACAGGTTGACTGTGCGTTGTGTGAAGAAACACTTCCTTTGGTTTGTTTTAAACCTGCTGCCTGTAAATTCCCTTGGGTGAGCCTTGGTTCTTGTGTTATATGAAGGGGTAAAGAACACTTCCTTGTTCATTTTCTCCACACCAGTCATGATTTTATGGACTTCTGTCATAACCTTCTTAATCATCTCTTTTCTAAGCTGAACAGTCAGGGTCTCTTTAATCTCTCCTCCTGTGGAAGCTGTTCCATACCCCTGAGCATATTTGTTGTCCTTTTCTGCACCTTTTCCAATTCTAACATACCTTTTTTGAGATGGCATGACCAGAACTGCATGCAGTATTCAAGGTGTGGGCATAACATGGGTTTATATAGTGGCGTTGATATTTTCTGTCTTATTATCTATCCCTTTGTCTGCCTAGCCAATGTTCGCCCTGCCACTCCCAGGCCTTCCCACCAGCCTCATCCCCTCTTAGTGACACTGGTGTAAATTAGGAGTCACTGCTCTGGACTCCCACTTGGGTAACGTCTTTGTGAGAAAAGACTTGGTGCTAAGCCCAATCCTCTGTGCCCCTCTGCTCTTTCTCTTGCATGTCACACACCTAGACCAGCAACAGTAGGCAGCCCAGTCTGGGGAGGTGAATGACCCTACACTAATGCACAGTCCAGGACGCAGCCTGTGTGTGAGTGCCCAGCAACTCTACACGCTGCCCCAGCATGCACTGCCTTGCTGCTGCTAGTGCCAACCAGGACCAGCTCTACAGTTTTCGCCGCCCCAAGCAGTGCACCGAATTGCCGCCCCGGGCTGCTGGGGCAGTCCGTGTGCCCTTAGGGCGTCAGGCACGTTTCCGCGGCAGCAGCAATTGGACGGCAGCTTCTATGTTTAGCTGAAGCCACGGCGTACAGCTAAATATAGACACTGCTCTGGAATTGCTGCCACTGCGGAAACGCATGTGCCGCCCTAAGGGCACATGGACTGCCCCCGCTGTCCGTGGCGGCAATTCGGCGCGCGCTGCTGGGGGCAAAACAACAGGGACTGCCGCCCGTTGAAAATTGCCGCCCCAACACAGGCTTGGAATGCTGGTGCCTGGAGCCAGCCCTGGTGCCAACACACGGAGCTGATCCTGGGCCAGCCAATTGTGCCTGACACTGATGTGGGGAAGGGAGGCCACTAGAGGGTGCAGTATACACAGCTATTAGTGCCAGAGGAACAGCTGGTCTGACTCATAGATTCCCAGGCCAGAAGGGAGAACTGTGATCACATTTATGCCTTATTTCCAGTCTGAATTTATGTAGCTTCAACTTCCAGCCATTGGATCAAGTTAAACCTTTCTCTGCTAGACTGAAAAGCCCATTATTAAATATTTGTTCCCCATGTAGGTACTTACAGACTCTTACAGACGTCTCCCCTTAACCTTCTCTTTGTTATGCGAAATAGATTGAGCTCCTTGAGTCTTTCACTGTAAAGCCTAATTCTGTAGTTGTTCTTGTGGCTCTTGGCTGACCCCTCTCCAATTTATCACCATCCTTCTTGAATTGTGGGCCCCAAAACTGAACACAGGATTCCAACAGTGGTTGCATCAGTGCCAAAGATAGAGATAAAATAACCTCTCAGCTCCTACTCGAGATTCCCCTGTTTATGCATCCCAGGAGCTCATTTACTCTTTTGGCCACAGCATCTCTCTGGGAGCTCATGTGCAGCTGATTATCCATTCCCACCCCCACCCTCCCCAAAATCTTTTTTAATCCCGGCTTCCCAGGATAGAGTCCCCCACTCTGTAAGTATGGCCAACATCCTTTGTTCCCAGCGGTACATATTTACATTTAGCTGTATTAAAACACATATTGTTGCTTCCACTCAGTTTTCCAAGCTAGCTGCATCGCTCTCTATCAGCAACCTGTCCTCTTCATTATCTACCAAACCCTTGATTTTTGTGTCATCTGCAAACTCCTTCAGTGAGGATTTATGTTTTCTCTGTTTTATGACTGAATGACTGTGAAGCCAGTTCCTTAGTGTGATTTGGTCTGTAGCAGATGCCAACCAATACCCCATCTTGTGCTTTCTCTGGTAGGACATTGACCCATAAGCATTCAGGATCTTTTTCTTCTGAGTTGTCAGACACTCAGAAACAGGTACTGTAATGCCGTTTTTGACAGAGTGCCCCTCCCCCATCCCTTTTGCTCTCGATCCTTCCTAAATAAGTTGTAACCATTGATTTTAACACTCCAGTCAGGGGAATCCTCCCACCAGATTTCAGTAGCACCAAGTTATCCGGTGGTTGCAATGACCGGGACTGGTTAAACTTTGAACTATGCTCTCAGATCTCCAGGCGTCCCCTGTGCTGCTGCCTTGTCCTCCAACAGGAGTTGGCAGTTCCATGCTGATAGGAACCTCCTGACCCTGAACTTTCCTTCTGAACCAGGAGCTGGGATTTGAAAAGATGTATCCCAGGCTTTACCCTCAGTCTGTGACTGCATGGCATGTCCATTCCAAGGATGTACAGTCACAAGAGGACCTGCTGTATCCAGTGGCCTTTAAGGAGGCCAAAGATCCCATCAGTTGCCTTCTCCTGGCCATGAATGGCAGGCTCAGTACTGGCACAGGCAGACTGCCACAGCCCTCGGATCTGAACTTGTTTGTTCCCAGTCTGTGTTGCTCTGAGAGGCTGGGTGGTGTGCATCTCTGCTGGGCAGGAAGGGCTGCACCTGTCTGCAGCTCAGAGATGGCTGGACATGATCCAGACATAACGTATTGAAAGAAAATCAGTCAGATCCTGATCCACCATGGCAGCACACAACAGCCAGCTCTGGCCAGAGTTGGAGTCATACAGCTCTTCCCATATACACCCGGCTTCCCCGGGATTGGTAGTAAGAGAGAAGTTGGATGAGGTGATTGCTCAGGCTGGAGGTCTAGAGGCATTAGCACAGGCACTGATGGCCTGCAGCATCTCCTCAGTGGTGCATTTCGTAGGCACAGGAAACATGGGCATTTCAGTGAGGCCAAATGGGACATTCCAGGGGTCTCCAGTTGTGCCAGGACTTCGGTGTTACAGTTCTCTTTGGGCTGAGATGAGCAAGCTGCACCTTCTTGAGGGTGTGCTCCATATCTTCATTTACTCCCAATAACACTTTTGGCGAGCACCTTTCATCACAAGGGCTGCCAACAACATCTCCCACCAAAATGCTCCCACCCCTGTGTTGGAAACTGCTGCTTGGGACACAAGGACCTCTTGGTGCCAACTGGGAGAGGGCACAGGGGGATACAGGGATACCCTCGGGTTCAGGGCTTTGTAGCAGAGCTAGAGCACGAAGCAGCTCCAGAGCAGTGAAGCTGCAGGTTTTTGCCTGGAGCTGGAGCGGAGCACAGCTCCAAAGCCCTGCTTGAGTTCACCAAAAGGAACGTGCAAGGTCTCTGCTGAAAGCTTGTGTCACACTGATCATCATAACCATTGTGAGACATCTATATGCGAATACATGAGGGGTTCTATATGTATGCTGGACATTATGTTCTCTAGGCCTTGTAGTTAAAGGCAGAGCACTCGAAGGCAGCATGCTTTGAGACATGCTCTCCAGATAGGAAAATGGGAGACACCTTTCTCCCTGTGGACCTTTGTGTATTGGTGCAGTCTATTAGCATGCTGAGTTACATGCTAACGAAGAGCTTGAAGTGACTTCAGAAGGAAATGAACAAGCACAGTTGACCAGCAAGAGGTAGTGGAGGAAGAATCTAATTTTCAGGTGAAGCTCAGTGGTCTGGTGTGATGGAGTAGGGGCTGTCTGTGTGGGGAATGGGAGAGCAGGGGAGGACTTTAGGGGATGGACGATACCGGAGCCTGTAACCTGAGCTAGGTAAGGGAGGGGAAAGGTCAACACCTTTGCCTGGGAAGGAGGACAAAGGAAGGGAGTGGCAGGAGGGAAGCAGTTTTTGAGTTTGGGCTTGGGGCTGTGTGGGCAGAATTCAGGGTATCCTAGCTAGGATCCAAGCACCCTGAAAGCCCAGAAGGACTCGATGGAGGTGTCCTGACTTTGCCTGCAAGCTCTGCTGTAACCTGTGTTCCTGTTGTCCAATAAACCTTCTGTTTTACTGGCTGGCCAAGAGTCACTGTGGGTCCCAGGAAGAGGGGTGCAGGGCTGGACTCCCCCACACTCTGTGACATCTGGTCTGGTCTTTCTAGGGTACATATGAAACCCCAGGTATCCTTCAGTCTGTGAAGGCAAGCCACCAGTGGGCTTGATCTTATTAAATGGGGATCTCAACCTTCCTGGCTGGAAATTGCTGGGAAAAGGACTTGGGTAAAGTATCCTGTAGGAGACAGAGTAGAGTCTTGTGAGTATAACCCTTCTGCCAGGTGGAGTCAGCAGTGACAAGGGTCGGGTTCAGTATGTAGAGGTTCCTTTTCAACAATACAACACAAAACCAGCTTGAGCCCCCACCCAGTAACCTGGGACAATTACACACCATCCCTGGGCACCTCTGAGAGGCAGTGCTTCACCTCCCATAAGCACAGAGTCTAAGTGGAGAAAAGAAAGAAACACCCCCTGTGTGTAATTCTGACAGCCCCCAGGTGGCAGTAGCCAGGATCAAACCTGGTACCTGGGGAGCTTAATGCCTGCACCGCTACTACAAGAGCCACAAGACACATCTCTCTTACCTAATGCTGTAGCAGGCTCATCAATCATTATCTGGTCGAGCTGCCACTAGAGGGGGACAGAGCACCACACTGAGCAGCCATGGAGGACATGAGTTAAGTTTATGCTGTAGAAAGCGTGTTATGATTTTGTTTATATGTAACTTTGTTTCCAACATTCTCACTTACTCTCATTTGCTCTTTGATAACAATCTCAGGCTTGTTTTGCTAGAGGTGTGTCTAAGTGTTGTGTGCTAAGGGGAGTGGGGATACTGGGGTGTACTGTACCCAAAGGAGTAGAAAATCAGTGAGTTCTGTGTGGGCTGGGCACTCCAGTGGGATGCTGGAGGCTGGCGTGTGCCTATTGCTACCTGTGCAGACAGTAAGGCCAGTGAGGCCCAGCAGGAAGCACTTGTGCCAGAGGCTGGTGGTGTCAGGGTGATGACCGCCCCCCCCCCAGCAGGCACAGACAAGGGCAGGTGCTGGCGAGGTGCCCCACAGCCCTGGGGTCCCCAGGAAGCATCACCTTGCTCTTTGATGTGTGGCAGGTCCAGACTGGGGGTGCAGGGGACTGTCAGAGCCTGAATCTGAATCTGGCCAGATGATGGAGCTAACATCCCCATTCCCAAGGACAGCACCATGGTATCATTAGAGACCAGGGTCTTGGCTGTAGGTCTCCTCTGAAGAAGGCCCATGCTGGATGATGTCAGGGTGTTGTCTCCTGCCTGGTTTTACCTGCAGTGTTTTCTCACTTGTCCTGCCCCTCTCCTTGCCAGTTGCTCTCCCTCCATTGCTCCCCCTCAGCCTGGTGCAGTGGCACCAAACCCCTGCAGGTCATAGTGTGCCGAGGTGAAGCGCATGACAGCAGATTTACAGCATCGCCCATGGCTGCGAGGAGCTGATCAAGCGAGCTCAGCTGGCAGCTCTCTCCTGTGCACAGCTGGCTGCAGGGCCTGCACCACTGCTTTGGGCACCCCACGTGCAGGCTGCAGGGTGGCAGACGGGAGGGTACTGAGGCACAGACAGGGTCTAGCTGGCTGCCCAGGTGGGGAGTTGTGAGGAGAGGGTGGACAGTGGTGGCGGCCCGGCATTATCCCCTCTGGCAGCACAATAGGCCTCAGTCAGTGGGTGTGACCGGCCGTGTCCGGCTGCCATGCTCATGCCAACAGCCCCTGAGCTGCAGGGCCAGCCACGGCTACAGCGTGTACTCATGCAGGCTCTGCAAGCCCGGGGCTGATCCAGGAACGCACCATGCTGGGAGGCCCCTGCAGTGCTGGAGGAAGCCTGGCTTGTGTGCCATCGAGGCAGACGGGGCTTGACTGACCTTGGCACTGTGCAGGAGCCATTGTGAAGTCAGACTGCAAGGAGATGGCAGCATCTTACCCCCTGCTCTGCTCCTCCGAGTGAGGTAGGGCACAGTGTGCAGGCAGCCTCCCTGCGGGGAGCCGAAGGCTTGCAGGAAGGGCTGTGGAGGAAATTGCCGAGCAGCCGAAGTTGTTCTCAGGAAAGTGCTTTGAAGCCAGCCAGGAGTGAAGAGCCTGTGTGGGGGCAGAGCTGAGTGGGGGAATGACAGGATGTGCCCGCGCAGGGAGATCATTGTTGGCACGGCCCCTGGAGGGTTAACCCCTCGTGCGTGGGAGGCATTCTGAGAGCCAGGAATGGAAGTGCTAAGGAGAGGCTGAGAACCCAGCATGGGCCCTTCTCGACTCCAGCTCCCTGGGTGCTGTGGTTCCCCAGGTTCTTTCCCTTTCTCTTCTTGCAGGCCGAGTTCCACCTGCTTTTCTGCTGTCCTGGTCCATCCTCAGCCCCTGCCAGCTCCCCCCCCCGCCCCCGCCCCCGGCTTCCTGTGGTGTCAGGGCCATCAGTCCAGTCCTCTTAGGGCACCAAAGAAACCAGCCCACATGTCCCGTGCCTCCTTTCCTCCCAGCCTGGTTCCCATGGGCCCCACGGACACTGGAGAGTCATGCAGGGTCACGGTGGGCTAGAGGGCCCTGAACCGTCCAGTGTGAGGTTGGGGGCTCTCAGTGGCTGCTGCTGTCAGGAGAGGCTGCCCTCCTGCTGGCCTTCTGTTAGCCTAGCTCTGAGCAGTGTGTCCTCATCCCGGTGGGGTAAACAGGGGAGGCTGCCGGCTCTCTGGGTGGTCCCTCCAACAGGGAAGCTGTTCACGGGGATCTGTTTGTGTGGGCCCAGCTAGGTTACGGCATGCGCAGGGAGGCCAGCCAAAGTGGCCCCTGACAGCTGGAGTTGTGTTCTGAGAATGGCCTGTCTGGTGGCTGTGCGGCGGTGGCGGGGGTGCAATGGGGTGGGGGCAGCTAGGGGAACAGACAGCTTTGACCCATGTCGTTTCTGGAAGGTCAGGCAGGAGAGCAGCAGCTCTGGCCAAAGCTTCTCCCCAGAGGGCACAGCCCCTAGCCCTAGGTGAGAGACCTTGGCAGTCAGCTGTGGGGACTGGGGTCCCTCTGCGACAGGGGCTGGGGCTGGCTTTCCCTGCCCTCTGGGAAGAAGACACAACCCCGACTGCTTCAGGTGTGGGGGGAGGGTGGGTTATAGCCAAAAAGAAGTGTTGAGGGAGGTCAAACAGAGGGATGAAAGCACGGCGCCCAGCAGGGCTGGCTTTAGGCCAATTCAACCAATTTTTCTGAATCGGGCCCTACCCCTAAGAGGGCCCCGTGCCCAAGCCCCAGTATGGCGTACAGGCAAGAGCCGGTGTGCTGTACCGGGGTGGCCTGGCTTCCCTAGGGGGCAATTTAAAGGGCCTGGGGCTCCCAGCAGGGGCTGGAGCTCCAGGCCCTTTAAATTGCCACCAGAGCCCCACTGCTGGAGCCCTGGAGTAGGGCTGCGGGGCTCTGGGGGCTATTTAAAGGGCCCAGGGCTCCCCTGCTTCTACCGCCCCGGCCTTTTAAATAGCCACCAGAGCCCCACCGCTTCCCCAGGGCTCCCTCGGCTATTTAAAGGGCCAGGGCAGTAGAAGCAGGGGAGCCCTGGGCCCTTTAAATAGCCCCTGAGCCCCGGGCTGCTGCTGTACCCAGGTGGAGGAGGAAGGAGGAGGGGGCACTCACCATACCCCCCCGCCCCCTGTACCTGCACCACCTGCCCGCACCAGCCGCACACCCCCTGCGCTGCCTGCACCATTTCCTGTCTGCAGCCAGCCCATCTCCAGCCAGCCCCGCACCAGCCCCTGCCCACACCAACCCCGCACCTCCTGCCCTGTCTCCAGCCAACCCCTGCTGCACCCCCCTGCCTGAAGCTAGCCAGTCCCACACTCCTTTGTCTCCAGCCCTGCCAATCCATGCTGCACCCCCGTGTGGCCCTGCCTGAAGCCAGCCAGCCCACCCCACCCCACACACCCCTGTCTCCAGCCAGCCCCGCAACCCTTGCCCTGCCTGCAGCCCGACCCTACCTCCAGTCAGCCCCTGCCCTGCCTCCAGCCAGCCCTATGTCCACTGGTGCCCTGCCATTCCCAGGGCAGTAACCCTGCACACCTGCTTCAATGAGGGGGGCAGGGAGTGACTGGGACCCACACATGTGCACACTGGGCTAGGGTGACCAGACAGCAAGTGTGAAAAATCGGGACAGGGGGTGGGGGGTAATAGGATCCTATATAAGAAAAAGACCCAAAAATCAGGACTGTTCCTATAAAATCGGGACATCTGGTCACCCTAGCACACCCCCAGGAAGCGGTGGGGACCCACACGTGAAATGGAGCTCATTTCTAGTTCGGGCCCAACTTTTAAAAAAGAACTTTAGGTAGGGTTAACATACATCTGTATTTTCCTGGACACGTCAGGCTTTTTGGTTCTTAAATCGCCATCCGGGAGGAAAATACGATGTATGGTAGCCGTCTTGGTACAAAAAATACATACTGTGGCACATCCCTTAAATCAGAACTTTTTATAGGGAACCAGTTGCTAAGAAATGAAAGGCTTTTTTTAGCATGTGTTTTTTTTTTAGTTATCCCTGCCGGGGCCCTGCGGAAAATGTTTGAATTGGGCCCTGCACTTCCTAAAGCCGACCCCGGCGCCCAGCAGCTACAGCCCATTGTCGGAGGGGCATCGCAGCTCACAGCCTGGGGAAGGCCTTTTACCAGCACGTCCAGAAGTGGGCGCTGAAACTGGGTGCCTGGCGTAGGGCAGGGGCAGCCTGTAGAGGGCTGAGCCTGAGGGTGCAGCAACTGCTCCTCATCTCTGACTTGTCAGGCCTATGAAGGTGTCTCAGGCTAGGCACCTAAAATCTGACCTGCTGAGAACCCTGTTGGAGAACACTGCTCAAGGTCCCAGAGGGCCCAGAGTCAGAGCCCACGCTGGAGCAGAGATGCCCTGGCTCCCAGCTCTGTGTTAAGCAACCACTGCTCAGAGCCATTCACTGGGGCAGCAGGCATGTTCTTTGTAGGACAGATGGTCCTGTTTATAAAGGGTTAATGAATACTGAGTAGCCATTATAGGCACCGTTGCAGACAGGAACAGAGTGTGGGCAGGCAGGGTACATGTGAATAGGGTGCAAGCAGCTCTTGGCCCTCCAAAACACAGTCTGGGCTTTTCGAAGCAGAGTGGCTGAGCTAGAGGAGCGAAGGGAGAGAGGTGTGTAGACAAGACTTTCTGGGACACAGTAATGCGCCCCCAATCCAATTCAGGCTGTTGAGGAGGAGAGATTTAACTGTGGCGCGGTGGAGCTGGAATGCAGTTCCAATACTGTCCACTTCCATGTGAGGAGAGATTAAAAAGACTGGGACTGCTCAGCTTGGAAAAGAGATAACTGAGAGGGGATATGATAGAGCAGTGCTTAAGTTGTAATGAAAGAGGTGCTGGGGATCAAGCAATTTTTTTACATTCATAACTGATGCAGCAAGCCCAGATGTGCTGGGGCTCTGAACTGCCAAGCCCAGAGGTGCCTAATTAAGCACTGGGATAGAGGTCTATAAAATTATGACTGGTGTGGAGAAAGTGAATAGGGAGGTGTTATTTACCCCTTCACATAACACACAAACTGAGGATCACCTGATGAAATTAACAGGCAGCAGGTTTCAAACAAACAAAAGGAAGTATTTCTTCATACAAGGCACAGTCAACCTGTGGAACTCATTACCAGGGGATGCTGTGAAGGCCAAAAGTCTTAACTGTGTTAAAAAAAAGAGTTAGGTAAGTTCATGGAGGATGGGGCCATCAACAGCTGTTAGCCAAGATGATCAGGGATGCAACCCCCATGCTATGGATGTCCCTAAACCTCTGACACTGCCCGAGGCACCTAGCACTAGTCACTATCAGAGACAGGACAATGGGCTAGCTGAACCATTGGTGTGACCCAGTATAGCCATTCTTATCTTGGATGTTATAAGCACATCAGCAGAAGGGCTTAGAGATGGTTGTAAGTGACCTGTTGATTCTTCCTCTTATCTTGGTCGACTCTGTCCCTAGCTCTTTGATTGGAGTGAGGGAGGGCTCTTGTTCTCCATGTTCCCACCAGGCTGGTGCATGTTACAGTTTGCAGAGCACAGGGTTGTCCTTGTAGATGGTTAAATCTGGCAACTGGAGGGCCATGTGCAAAAAATGTGTGTGCAAAAGGCCAGACACACCCTGCATGAGCAACAAGATTATGTATGTGCAGATGACTGCTCAGGCATCAGGGAGTTTGTCCATACAATGCCGTTTTGCACTCACTTTTTTTTTCCCGCCTCCTTCAGAACTGGGCTTTGTATTTCTAAGCATGTTTCTAAACATCACTGCCAGTGTCTAGGTAACAGAGCCAGCTGGGGTCAGTGGCCTTTATCATCACATACACTTTCCTGGGGCTCTTCTGACTCATTCACAATTTTGCTCCCATCTCATTGATCATCTATCAGGTGTCTCTAGCCTCCAATAGAATTATCCAATGAATCTGCCCCAGGGATCCACCGAGATCCGGTAAAGGGCACACCTGTCTGTAGTACAAATGACTCATGGCCTGCAGTTGGGATCAGATTAAAGGAAGAATCAAAACTGTGATTGTGGAAATGGTTCCTCTCAGCATGGCCACCCACATCGGGGACTTCTGAGCCAGGCAGATTTGGGGGTTCGGCTAAAATGCCCCCCCAGATTGGGAACTTGCCGGAGGGATCCCATTGCAGACTAGCAGTGTGGGCTTTTCCAGCTCAGCTGGCAGGGGAGTTGGTATTTGCATTCAAAATAACTGAAATAGCAAAGCATGTATTTAAAATCTTCCCTTCTGTTCCCTCTCCCTCAGTGTAAAGGCTGATTTCAGTCTCTAAGCCAAATGTTTAGGTTTGGGAACTGATCTTCAGGCTGGGGTTAGTGACCTTTCCTGACCATTCCCAGCTGGTCCCTTTGGAGGAACAGAGACAGGAGGTTGGTCCTAGCTCGGGGAGCAGCACTATAAGCGAGAACAGTGACCCCCACAGCAGGGGCGGCTCTAGGTATTTTGCCGCCCCAAGCATGGCAGGCAGGCTGCCTTCGGTGGCTTGCATGCGGGAGGTCCCTGGTCCCGTGGATTTGGTTGCATGCCTGCAGGAGGTCCGCCAAAGCCATGGGACCAGTAGACATTCTGCAGGCATGCCACTGAAGGCAACCTGCCTGCCGCCCTCACGGCGACCGGCAGAGCGCCCCCTGTGGCTTGCCGCCCCAGGCACGTGCTTGGTGTACTGGTGCCTGGAGCCGTCCCTGCCCCTCAGAAAGCCTCTGCCTTTGCTGGGGCATGCCACACTGCTGGGCAATAGCAAATGCTAAATAAATGGCTGATTATTATGTGTATTACCATAGTGCAGGTCATGGACCAGGACCCTGCTGTGCCAGGCGCTGTACAAACAGAACTAAACGACGTGCCCTGGCCCAGAGTTTACAGTCTAAGTATATAAGACAAGAGACAACAGATGGAGATAGACAGACGGTTGGGGGAGTACAAGGAAACAATGAGGCAATATTGGCAGTCTCCACACAGCAGCAGCCTAGCTATGAGCAGCTCTCACAGCAAAGGAGACTTTCCAGGAGAGAGTTAAAGGAGAGTAATGAGGTGGCTTTGCAGCTGCTTACAGCGAGCTCCTCCCAAGCGGGAGGATCAGGAAGGGAGAAAGCACGCAGGGGCTTGTTGGAGAATTTAAGAAGTGGGCGATGGAGGCTGGTGTCATGGGTGGGAGCGAATGAGAGATGGTCTGTCGGGTGGGGATTGGTTGCGAAGCGCTTTGGAAGTGAAGAGACATGGCTCACATGTGATGCAATGGCACAGGGGGAGCCAGCGGAAGGATGGACAGAGAAGCATGGCAGTGCCATTCTGAATGGATGTGAGTGGGACAAGGGTGCCTTTGTCAAGGCCGTTAATGGAGACATGAGTTGCTGGGA
Source organism: Gopherus flavomarginatus (assembly GCF_025201925.1). Classification (NCBI taxonomy): domain Eukaryota; kingdom Metazoa; phylum Chordata; order Testudines; family Testudinidae; genus Gopherus; species Gopherus flavomarginatus. Next base: position 43,875,647 of record NC_066624.1, on the reverse strand, counting down.
GTTTAGCAGGAGATGAGAGAGCCAGTGGAGCATTGATGGGCATCCCCAACATACGTCTGTCCCTGCCCCTGTGTGACAGCCTGCAACCCTGTCATCAGCCTCAGTCACAGACCTGCTACCCTCAGCCGAGTGAGGCTCCCACCCTCACCTCAAATGGCAGCACCCCCAGCTGAGGCCAGCCCAGCTGAATCACACTGGGCTCTATGGGCTGTCCCCGTGGCTTATGCTGAGATGCGGCCCTTGGGCACTACAGCAGCCAGCCTGTGATGCTTCATGTGGACATGAGCAGGCACCCACTGGCAGCCTGGCAGTCAGTGTGCAGTGGGAGGGGAGATGCCAGCATTGCCTCATGAAATCTAGAGCTGGAGTAAGGGCAGCATGCACCGAAACCGGCACTGCTCCCATACTTGGGTTGTGTATTTTGTAAGGGTGGGCAACACTGTGCAGACTGTGCTGTTTCCTAAGCCTCCCGTGTCCCTAGATCCCCGCACTGCTAATGAGGTGTGTGGATGTGCCATGTGCCACTACCATCATCCATGGCTGGGGCTGGCCTGGGGCGCGCACTGCATGGAATTTGCAGCCCATTCCATCCAGGTCATTATAGCTCGGATGGGCAGGACAGTAAACACAACAATACTGTACAAGGAAATTGCTCCTTTCCTGTTTACATGGGGCCTTTGGCTAGATGGATGCAGCCTCAGCAGCTGCTGCTGTGCTGAAAGGAGGCAGTGTGCTGGGGAAAAGTGCCAGACAGCTGGAGGCCTCTGGTCATCCCCAGCAGAGCTAGGATGACCAGATGTCCCGATTTTATAGGGACAGTCCCGATTTTTGGGTCTTTTTCTTATATAGGCTCCTATTAACCCCTGCCCCCTGTCCCGATTTTTCACACTTGCTGTCTGGTCACCCTAAGCAAAGCAGAGTTCATGTAGCAGCATGCCAGCCCTGACTGGCAGGGATATGGGTTAGGGGAGAAGGCAGGATGGTCTCCAGGATCTGCTCAGGCCTTGCTGGCCACAGAGACTGCCACTGCAATCATGTGCAGAAGCTTTTTCTCCACCGGCAGGGTAGCCTGGTGGGGCTGTTTGAACGCAGCTGAGGGGCACTCAAACGGGTGTCAGGCTAGTGAGCATGGGCTCAAACTGTGTGAGGAGAGTGTTCAACAAACATGCTCCAGTCTCTGTCCCCACCAAGCTGCCATAAGGCAGCTTGGGCCCATCTCCACGGCCAGGCCAGGCTGGGTTGGAGCCTTCTTTGCCAGCATGGACTTTTAAGCTGTGCTTCAGGCAGGTGTGAAAGTGCAGGTGGGGCTGTAAATGGGGGCCGAGCCCTGTGGTGGCAGAAGCAGGTTTGCTCACCCTTTCCCAGGCTAGACTAGACTGTGATAAGAAATGCATGGGAGATCACAGCTTTCAGCCACTGCTGCCCAGAGTCCATTCACTCTGGTGTCCTTGGGCCTGATTCTCCTGCCCCATCTTACCCCTTGTGTCGTCACTTCCACCAGTGCAGAGCGGGTGTGAACTGCAATCTCCAGGGTGAGTGGAGAATTCTGCTGCAATTTGCCCTTCCCTATGCTCTGCATGCAACCCACAGGGGAGAAAGCCAGTCTGCTAGAACCTGAAGGCTGAGTAGCCTGTGTCCAATCCCAGACACAGCCAGCTCGGCAGGACGCCCGGTGAAATAAGGCCACTTCTGCTCTCAATATTGTCCTGTTTCCAGATACCATTGTCACAATTCTGGAGTTCTTCAGGAGCCCTATATCTCCTTGTGTGGATGGGCTGTTGCTTTGGAAGGGATGATGTGTCGTGCCATTATAAAAGAAAGCCCTTTCTCTACAAGCTGCTACAGTGGGGTGATCTGGAGCAGATCTCAAGACCTGATCTCAAATGCTCTGTCAAGACATAGGAATGCTGCGGGGAGTGGGGGATAGGGGAGGTCGAAAGGGGCTCAAAGGTGTTTTTAAACTCTGTAAGCTGCCAGCTGCCTGTCACCTTGGTCAGGCAACACAAGTGTAATGAACCAATGTGCTGAGACCACAGACATAATTACCAGATAAGCCACCGATGCACATCCACCCACTCCTGTGCTGGGAGCCGGCACTCAAACGCTGATCCTTCACTTGCCAAAGCACAGGCCTCTAACGCACAAATTAGAGGTTAGCACTGCTCTGAGCTGAGAGCAAAAGCAGAATCCCAGTCCTTTTGGTGGGCTGAGCGACATCACTCATGAAGACATCCAGAGCTACTCTGCACCCCAGGCTGGTTTTGCTTCCCAAGCAGGGCTAAGATGCTCTGAGCCTATGCAAGGACTGCTCTTCAGGTGTGTGCATGCACACAGGTGTACAGCATGGAATGTGCATATGGCTGTGCGCACACGTGCGTGGGAATGTGCGTGCATTCCCCTGCATGCACTCATACAATAAACTTGCATGCAGCTGTCATGTTGCAGGTGCAGGAGCACTGCAGTGTTAAAGCTCCCAGGAAGTAGAAAGGCATCTCTCCTCCACCCACAAAGTGGCATTTTACTCCTACAGCACCATGGGGTGCGTGTCTCCCCCTGGAAACCCAGTGCCCCCAGCAGAGGTAGCTCTGCCATGTGCCAGGCTGCATTAGCCACTCCTGGAGGTGTTAGGTGGAAACTCCCAAGACACTCCCTGACTGTTTGCATAGATGATTCATTGGGCAATTGTTTTTGCACTTCTCCCTTTGCCCCAGAGCCCCCTGGACAGGAGGCTTTCCCTGGGCACCAGTGTGGTACTCCGAGTGCTGGAGTCTGGGCCTGATGGGTCTGAGGCAATTGTGTATTGTGTCATGAGAACAGTGGCCCTGCCTGCGAGGATCCCTTTGAAGCACCGGCTCTAAGCCCATTAACCCCGAGATGTGGGGGGATATGTGGGGGTTGGATGTGGGGTATGTGTGGAGTGGATGCGATGGCTGTATGGATGCAGTGTGACACATATATGTGAAGGGTAGGTGAGTGGGCAGTGTGGGGGGATAAATGTGGATATGGTGTGGGGGGGATGTGTTTGTGGATGTGGGGGAGAGGATGGTGTGGAAGGGGGGACGCTGGGGAAGTTGTTATGTGGTGGGGGGAGAATGTGGTTTGGTGTGGGCAGAAGGATGTGTGTGTGGTGGTGGGGAGGATGTGTGTGGTGTGAGGGACGATGTATGGGAGGAGGATTGTGTGGTGGTGGGGAGGATGTGTGTGATGTGGGGGGACAATGGGTGTGGGGAGGGTGTGGTGTGGAGGAGGATGTGGTATGTGTGATTGGTGGGGAGTACGTGGTTTGTGTGGTGAGGTGGGGAGGGTGTTTGTAGTGTGGGGGGAGGAGTGTGGTGAAGGAGGTTGTGTTTGTGGTGTGGGGGGAGGGATGTGGTGGGGAGGATGAGGGGTATGTGTATGTGGTTGGAGGGTCTGGGGTGGTTGGGGAGGATGTGGGGTTGTGGGGGAAGATGTGGGGTATGTGTATGTGGGGGGAAGGGTGTGGTGTGTGGGGGAGGGTGGGGGAGGATGTGGTATGTAGTGGGACAGGGTGAAGGGGGAGTGTATTTGAAGGGAAAGTGGGGATGTGGCATCTGGCTGATCTCCTGGTGTCTGACTCTGGTCTGTGTGGGGATAGTGGCTGGCTGGCGCGTGACCCTGGAGGGAGTTTCTGTTCCATGTCAGCCATAGCTTTTGTTTTGTTCTGTTTACAGCCCCAGGGTAGGCGGGTAACGTGCCACTCCCTGTGGTGGGGCTGTGTGACACCAAGGAGAACCCCAAACTCATTGCCTGGCAGTGTTGGCAAGGGCATGCTACAGGGCAGAACTCAGCCTTCCTTTCAAGAGCAGGGACCTGATCCAGTAGCCCTAGGGCCTGCGGGGCTGCTGCTATGCATGGAGCAGAGCGGACACGGAACGGCATCTCCAGAGCTCCTGTGCGTGCATGCCTATGCCGAGTTCTGACATCCTTGGAGCCTGCTCTTCCAGGGCACCCCAGGGAACTCGTGCGGGCAGGGCATGGTCACCATGCAGGGATACTCAGAGGCCTCCGAAGTGCCAGCCACAGAGTGCATCTGCTTGGAGAGAGCCCCGCTGCCCCAGGACGGCTGCTGGGGGCTCTGAGCCTATGGGTTGGGGGACGGGACTCTGAGGGGGTCGCTCTGTGGTCAAATCCACACTGATGCTGGGCTGCAACCTACTTGGCCATTCCCTTGAGCCCGAGTGGCTTAGGCACGGTCATTCCCCAAGGCGAACACAGTTGCCCTGCTGGGGTTGAGCAGAAAGAGAATCCACAATCCATTCCACACCCAAGCGCTTCTCTTCAGGAAGGATTTTGGCACTGCAATAATGAGGGGGAATGCAGGGGCTGTGGGTCTGGATTGAGGGGCAGTGGCAGAGCTGGAGCAGGCGGGGAGCTATAGATCAGGACTGCAGCAGGGCATTGATGGAACAATAGGGGATCCCAGGAATGGGGACCTGCAGTCAAAATGAGCAGCACTGCAGCTGTGAGTAAGGCCCCAGGATGGGAGCAGCAGTGGAAAGGCACATCGCCCTGGCAGAGCTGGGGGGGATAACAGGGAGCAGCCTACCCATCTCCTGCCAGCCCTTACCAGGCAGTGGTCAAAGCAGCCAGCCCCTCCTGCTCCTGGTCACTGAAACGCTGCAGAACAAGGCCCAGGAATGATGATGCAGGGGCAGGTTCATCTCTCCCATTGTGCCCTGGGGACCTGCACTGAGTCAGCTGGAATGTTGGGCTTCTCTGCAAGTGGCTCAAGGGTGACCAGCCCCTGCTAGCGTGGATGGTGGACAGGCTGGCATGGAGAGGCCGCTCATGGCTGGGCTCACTGCAGCTGCCAGGCAGGGCAGGTGCAAGGATGTTTCATGCCCTAGGCGAAACTTCCACCTTGTCCCTCCACCCCCCGAGTCCTGTGGCAGCTCTTCGCCCCCTCCCGCCCTAAGGCGCCCCCCCCAGCAGCTCCTCCCCTCCGCCCTGAGGTGTCCTCCCCATGGCAGCCACCCCCGGCCCAGCTCACCTCTGCTCCACCTCCTCTCCGAGCATGCCATCGCCGCTCCACTTCTCCTGCCTCCCAGGCTCGCGGCGCCAAACAGCTGTTTGGCGCCGCAAGCCTGGGAGGGAGAGAAGCAGAGCGGGGCGGTGTGCTCAGGGGAGAAGGTGGAGCAGAGGGGAGCTGGGGTGTGGAGTTCCCTTGTGTGCTGCCCCCCTGCCCTGACTTGCTGCAGGCGGCCCTCCCCGCGCTTCCCTACCCCAGCTCCCTCTCCCTAAATGCAAACAACGACCCAGGCGGCAGAAGATCCAGCCACCGCTGAAGGACCCAAAATGCCGCCCCCCAAATGTTAGTGCCCTAGGCAACCGCCTAGGTCGCATAATGGGTTGCAATGGCCCTGCTGCCAGGCAGTTCATTACCTTGTGAGAGCCTCGCTAGGATCTCGCCTGTCCCCCTGCCCTCAGCCCAGAGGGCTGGCTTTAGTGCAGCAGCACTGGGGCCAGGGCCGGGCTGGGCTCTGTGCAGCCCCATCTCTGGCCTCCCGAGTGCGTGGCCTCTGCTGCTCAGAGGAAGGCTCTAGAGGCCTTCGGGTCAGTTCTGGAATTACCTGTCCTGGAGAGTGTCCTCTTTCCCCCTCCCCAAGTGTGGGGATGTGACGAAGTGGGGCTGTGCTTAATGTTTCCTCTGAATACTGTGTGGGTGCCTCAGTTTCCCCTATGCATTTCCCAAGTCTCCAGTCTGCATAAATTGCTGACACTTTGTATCCTAGCAATAAATGGCTGGGGCCCTTCACCCTGCAAGGGAATAGCTAAAGGTGAACAAAGAGATCAGGTGACCCCCTGGCCCAGGAAAGAAACAAAGGCCAAAAAGGAGGGGCTGGAGGGGGTTTCAGTTTTGGGCTGGCTGGGAACAGGAAGTGAGGGCAGACGGGGTTATCTGGCTTGCTGGGCCCCAGAATGGACCCGGCTGAGGGGTCTCGTTCTGGATCTATAAGCTCTGTTTTAGACCTTGTTCCTGTCATCTAATAAAACTCTGTTTTACTGGCTGGCTAAGAGTCACGTCTGACTGCAAAACAAAGTGGGGGTGCAGGACCCTCTGGCTTCCCCAGGATGCCACCTGGGTGGACTCGCTGTGGGAAGCGCACAGAGGGGCATATACTGAGTGCTACAAGGAGAGACCCAGGAGGTGAATCCATGTGAGCTTCTTTGCCCTGAAGACAGTCTGCTCCAAGGGAGAGGAGGCTCCCCAAAGTCCTGAGTGGCTTTGTGGGGAGCAGTTCCAGAGCATCACCCGGGGACTCTGTGGCAGGGGCAAGGGGCTGTGTTCCCTGGATGGAGCCTGGGACCAAAAGCCAGGGCCCTGCCTGCTCCTCCCGCCATCCTAGCAGGGACTGGGGCAGTGTCTGAGCTTTAGAAGCTGCCCCCACTCAGTGCCCAGGACAGAAATGGCAGTGGTGGCCTGGCTGAGCTGTGGTTCTCAGGCCTGGCCCTTGTGGGAGGCATCCATATGGCCACAAGCCCACACTCACTGCCTGGCCCCCTGCAGCATTGGCCCAGGGAGGGGCCTCGGTGTTAATGAGCCATGGAGCCTAAGCTGCCCTCGTCCCTCGGTGGCCAAGTCACTGTCCTGTGCCACAGAGAGAAGCCGTCAGCAACACTGAACTGGCTGATCAAGGGGAAGGGGGACATCCTCCTCCCTGCCCCCGAGGTCTCTTGCAGGAAGGGCTAGGCCCTGTCAGCCCCCTGCCCTGGGCTGCGTGGCTGAGGGCTGTGGACCATGGCTAACTGCTGCTGGCCTACTGGCTCCTGCTGAGGCTGGCTGCTCTGTGTTGGGGGGAGGCAGGTGCAGGGGGCTGTAATGACAGACTTAATGGCACTGGCTCTTCCCCCTCTGGCATCTCCAACCACAGATGCCAGCGGGGACCACCTGAGTGTGAGAGGCAGGGCTGGCAGAGGGAGAGAGGATGCTGCAGTTTGGCGTGAGTTGCATGGGGGTGTGTTGCAGGATGCTAGCTCGACCTCCTGGCTGGATATGGAGCCCGGCATCAGGCCCTGGCAGGGAGGCGTTCTGGCTGGGGCAAAAGTCCCCTCTCTGGTCCTGTTACTGGATCTGGTTTCCTGGGATGCTAGGCCAAACCCTCAGCAGGGCACTGGGCTTGCAGGCTTGCTTGGGTCTCCCCCTAGATGGAGGTCAGGGCTGGATGAGCATGCAGTTCTCACGGAAATGCTGCCTCTGGGCTCCAGTCACAAGCAGCTGGGCAAAGTCCCAAGTAAATAGCTGGATCCTGCTGCCTGATCCCAGTTTATTAAAGGTGATGGGGGAGGGACACTTCATGCTCACAGGGGGAGGGTGCAGTATGACGCTTCTCAGGCTGGCATGGTAATGCCCTGCATGGACTGGTCTGGGCAATCTCTGGCCACCTTCCACTTACCCTCATCCTCTCCCCTCCTCTCTCTCCTGAGCACAGACCTACCCAGCCTTGTGAGATGTTGACAAGGGCACAACATTCAACTATTCACACATGTTTTCCATTTCACTAGTACCTCTGCAGGATGTTAAACAGAAGCTACTAAAGTCAGACATTTATATATCAGCAGGTTCAAAAAATTTGAATCCAATAATTTTAAAAGAGCTGCCCAAGGTGCTTGCCAGACCATTAATGTTGATTTTCAATAAGTCTTGGAGCACTGGGGAAGTTTCAGAAGACTGGACGAAAACAAATGTTGTGCCAATATTTATAATGGGTAAACAGGATGACTGGGGTTATTATCGGTCTGTCAGCTGAAAGTTGAAACTAGACAAATTCAGTCTAGAAATAAGCAGTACATTTGTAACAGTGAGAGTAATTAGCCATTGGAACAACTTACCAAGGGTCATGGTGGATTCCCCATCACTGACAATATTTTAAATTGTTTGAATTTTTTTTCTAAAATACCTGCTGTAGGGATTATTTTGGGGCAGGTCTCTGTGTTATCCAGGAGGTCAGACTGGGTGATCACAGTGGGCCCTTTTGGCCTTAGAATCTATTGGAGTAGTATCGAAAGGCTGACAAGGGCTCCAAGCTGCTCTCCCTGTTTGGCTTTAGACATTTTGGCACTACTAGGCCCTGAGCACACTTGGTATAAAATCCATGGAAAAGGTCCCAGGTACCTCACTGGGAGCAGCCTGGGGTCCATAGCCAAAGCATTTCCCCAGTCAAGCTTGTCCAAGAAAATTCAGGTGTACTTTCTGCACGCGGCCAGTGCAGAAATACATTCCTGACTTCCAAGCGGCACCCTCCAGGGACGTGCTCAGCAGCAGCAGGCACTGTTGAAGCTGGTGACCGGCAAAGGGTAAACTTCTCTGTGCTGGCTTCTCCCTGCAGCACCGTCCATTTCACCTCTGCAGATCCTTTTGGCTCTGGGCATGGCTCATAGTACTCATGTGGCCCTTGCAGGCCTGTGGCACGGTGCATGAGTGGGCTGTCATGACAGAGCAGGGTCCAGTGCTGTCTCTGGCTGTATGTGCCTGTGCTGGTGGAAATGCAGAGGCTATATCTTTAAGAAGGGCCTGGGCTAGGGGGTGGGGGAATCAATTTCATGCAGTTTCCCTTAAAGCAAATCTGGATTGAGTTTAGGAAGTGAGCAGAGGGGATAGAGGCGCTGTGGCCGCTCCCCCTCCCTGCGCTCAGGCATGGTGAGCAGCAGCCTGCTGCTTCTTTGCATAGGCTCAGTACATGGCCCAGGGTCAGGTGGTAGGTACGTGAACCAGCTAGGCGCAGGACAGCCTCTTCCCCCTGCTGCCACTTGCTGCCTGTGCCGGGTTCCTGGAGGGGAAGTTGTTCCAGAAGCTGGGTATGTACAAGTTTTCTCCTCCTCCCCTGCCTTCTGAGACTTGGTCTGCCAGATCTGTGAACGAATTCCGGCCATGACAGAGCAGTTGGCACAGGCGTAGGGCAGAACCACTGTGCCTCACACCTATGGGCACGGGGTGAGACCTATCAGCCAGTCACCCTTACAGAGGGGAGGGGGCACCACGCCCTGGCTTTGGGGCTCCATGGTGGGGTCTGGGTGCGTGCAGAGCTGCTTACTCTGGTTTCTTACATGTTTCCTGTGTGCTCCTCACAGAACTGGCATGTGTGAGAGAGCTGAATGGGGATGGAGGCTGGTGTTGAGGGGCTGTGCAGGACTCCGGCAGTGTTGGGGCTCACGTAGGTTGCAGTGGGGAATGGGAGGAGCTATTGTAAAGCGCTGGGCTGGAGAGGAATAGCTGGTTGTCAGGGTTGTGGACGTGGGAGGATTCTTACCTAGCTGCTGTGACGACTTGAGTCTCCTTACAACAGAAGCTCCCAGGCTGGGCTGGGCTGCACAGAGACCTAAGTAAGATGGGGCTTGAGAGTGATCATAGAGGGTCAGGTCTGTCATGTTAACTCAGCTGCTGCTGCTCAGGGAAAGCCGTGTGGCAACATCCACACATCGCGTGCCAGAGATCAGCCCCACCGCCACATGTGTCACAGGGAGCAGCCTGCACGGCACATTCCTGTTTCAAAAATAATCCTGCTGTGCGCTTGTGATGAACTGGGAATGTTCTTAATGTTTTCTCTGAATACTATGTTGGTGCCTCAGTGTCCCCTATGCAGTTCTTATATATCTAAGTGGCGGAATAAGGATGTGTGATTGCTGCAGAGTAAGGGCCAGTGCACCTATATACCTGACGCTCTGTCTCCTAGCAACTGATGGCCTGGGCCCCTTCTCTGCAAAGATGCCAACTGAAGGTGTTGGAAACAAGGAGGTCAGGTGACCTCCTGGCCCAGGAAAGGAACTGAGCAGAGAAGGAGGGGCTGGAGGGGGTTTTTGAGTCTGGAAGTGGCTGGGGATGGGGAGTGAAGTGCAGACGTGGGGATCTGCCTCGCTGGGCTCCAGAATGGACCAGGCCAAGGGGTTCGGTTCGCAGTACCTACAAGCTCTGTTTTAGACTGTGTTCCTGTCATCGAATAAACCTCTGTTTTACTGGCTGGCTGAGAGACACATCTGACTGCGAAGTGGGGGTGCAGGACCCTGTGGCTTCCCCAGGACCCCGCCGGGGCGGGCTTGCTGTAGGAAGCGCACGGAGGGGCAGAGGATGCTGAATGCTCCAAGGAGAGACCCAGGAGGTGAAGACATGTGAGCTTCTTGCCCTGAAAACAGTCTGCTCCAAGGGAGAGGACTGGCTGACTGGCTTTGTGGGGAGCAGTTCCAGAGCATTGCCCAAGGACTCCGTCACAACTGGTGGCAGAGGTGGGATGTACTGCACCTCGTGAATGGCGCTGCTTGCAGTAAGTGATTGGGGAGCAGTAAAACAAAGGAGGGATAATGAGGACCAGGTGTGCTGAAGGCTCGGAGAGGGACAGTTTCAGGGAGCGGTTAACCTCTGGGAGTGTGTGACCGACAAGAAGGACTATTGGAGTAACGGGGTCCCCCTGAGGACTGCAGCGAGCAGTCTCGGGGCAGAGGAGCTTGCCACTCGACCCTGGGAGAGAGAAGGATTTTTGCAGTAGCAGGGTTCCCCTGGGGATTGAGGAGCAGTCCCAGGGGCGGGGGAGTCTGCAGCTTGACCCTGGCAAAGAGGTGGTAATCACGAGAAGGGCTGGCACACCAGGGGTTCTTCCTGGAAACCATGGGGAAGTCAAGAGCATGCAGGCCTGTGAGTCCAGAGCAACTTGGGAACTGTGAAGAGATGGCCTATCACGATCTCCTTAAGGAGAACATTGTGATCCTGTGCACAAAGAGAGGGTTACGCATGGGGAAGTTCACCAAGGCACAGTTAATCGTGCAGTTGGAGGAGAAGGACCTCTCTGAGGAGCAGATTCCTGACCCAGATGGGGCTACAAGAGGATCTGGGAGCAGCTGGAGTAGCAGCCAGGCATCCCCGAGAGTCTGGTCCCCAACCAGATGAGGGTCTTCACAATTGGGTTCCCCATCAGGGGATCGGAGACGGATGGTATGGGAGCAGAGTCCGAGAGAGCAGGAGGACCGTGAGAGAGAGCAAGAGCCCAAGGAAAAGCTGCAGGAGAAGCAGCAGCAGCATGGACTGGCGATGGTGAAGCGGAGAAACATAGGGGGCATACCAGGGGTCAGTGAGGAAACACGCCTGGGGTGGCAAGATCCAGGGACAGGGAGAGCTGTGGTGGTGCAGCCGCAGATGCTGAGGGCCTGAGGGACCTGCATGAAGGTCCCCGGGGTGAAGGAGATGTGATGGAGTAGGGGCTGTCTGTGTGGGGAATGGGAGAGCAGGGGAGGACTTTAGGGGATGGACGATACCGGAGCCTGTAACCTGAGCTAGGTAAGGGAGAGGAAAGGTCAACACCTTTGCTCGGGAAGGAGGACAAAGGAAGGGAGTGGCAGGAGGGAAGCAGTTTTGGGTTTGGGTTTGGGGCTGTGTGGGCGAAATTCAGGGTATTCTAGCTAGGATCCAAGCACCCTGAAAGCCTAGAAGGACTCGATGGAGGGTTCCTGACTGTGCCTGCAAGTTCTGCTGTAACCTGTGTTCCTGTTGTCCAATAAACCTTCTGTTTTACTGGCTGGCTAAAAGTCACTGTGGGTCCCAGGAAGAGGGGTGCAGGACCGGACTCCCTCACACTCCGTGACAACTGGTGGCAGCGGCGGGAGATACTGCACCCCGTGGACGGCGCTTCCTGTAGTAAGTGACTGGGGAGCAGTAAAACGAAGGGGTGGTTAACCCCTGGGAGTGTGTGCCCAGTGAGAAGGACTTTGCAGTAACAGGGTCCCCCGGGGGATTGCAGTGAGCAGTCCCAGGGGCGGAGGAGTCTGCAGCTCGACCCTGGCAGAGAGGTGGTGACCTCAAGGAGGGCTGGTGCACTAGGGGTCTCCCTGGAAACCGTGGGGAGCGGCGAGCACCCCGACCTGTGAGTGGCCAGCAGGAAGATGTATGCCAAGCGGCGCAAGTGTGACCTGCTGGAGCTGTGCAAGCAGAGGGGGCTGCGCATGGAGAGGCTCACCAAGGACCAGCTGATTGCCCAGCTGGAGCAGGGAGACCGCATGAATGAACGGAGCCCTGTCTCTGAGGGAAGCAGCCGGGCAGATGCAGTGCAGGCACCAGTGTCTGTCCCCGCTGGGAGTGGTCAGCCGGTGGACGAGGGCTTCCTGAGACCCCCCCTTCCTAGGCCTAGGGGAAGGGCGGGGAGGAGCCCAGTGAATACCGAGGGCACCGTGACCCCCCCCGGCCAGCAGGGGATCCTGCCAGCAAAGCTCACCCCCCAGTAGGCGATCCTCCTGGCGACGCTCGGCATCCGTGGAGCGGATGCTGCTGGAATATGAAAGGGAGCTGAGACGGGAGGAGCTCGAGTTAAAGAGGCAAGAGCTAGAGGAGAAGGCGAAACAGCGTAAACATGAGGAGAACCAGCGCCAGCGTAAGCGGGAGGAGAAGGAGAACCAGCATAAACATGAGGAGAACCAGCGCCAGCGTGAGCTGGAGGAGGAGAAACAGCGTAAACATGAGCTGGACCTGGCCCGGTTGAGGAGCAGTGAGGACCCGGCTGCGGTGAGTGAAGGGGGACCCAAGCCTACAAAGAGCTTTGATAAGCACTTGCTGCCCCGGCATAAGGAGGGGGAGGACATAGATACCTTCCTGATGGCCTTTGAGAATGCCTGCGAGCTGCACAGGGTTGACCCTGCAGACAGGATCGCAGTTCTCACCCCCTTACTGGACTCCACAGCCGTGGAGGTGTACAGCCGGATGAAAGAGGCGGAGGCAGGGGACTACGAACTGTTCAAACAGGCCCTGCTCTGTGAGTTTGGGCTGACTCCTGAGATGTACCGGAAAAAGTTCCGGAGCCAGCGTAAAACCCGTGAGGTCACATACCTACAACTGGTCAACCGGGCGCAGGGGTATGCCCGCAAGTGGACAGCTGGGGCCCAAACTAAAGAGGACCTGCTTGACCTATTCATACTAGAGCACCTGTATGAGCAGTGCCCGTCCGACCTGAGGCTGTGGTTGAGGGATCAGAAGCCGGAGAACCCACAGCACACAGGCCAGCTGGCCGACCAATTTGTGGACCGTCGGGCAGGGGATGGCAGGGAGGAGTCTCGAAGGAGCAGGCCTGCCTCAATGCAGAGAGAGAGTCTCTGATGCTGTGACCAAAGCAAGGAGCTCGCTGCCTGCCCGCACTGGGACAGCAAGGGCAGTGCTGAGCAAAGGGGAGCTGAGACACCAGCTGAGTCGGTGGACACCCAGGCAGGGCAGGTCGGCTGCCAGCCAGGCTTGCCTGGTCCAGATGTGCTGCTGGGAAGTGATTACACAGCAGGGAGGGAGCTACCAGGGACAGGGCTCAGGGGGTCTGTGACCCCAGGCCCAGCCAGCGAGAGAGAGCAGGTCCCACTCTCTTCCCCAGCAGCTGAATCCCAGACCGAGCTGCAGAGGGATCCCTCCTTGGAGAAGCTGAGGGAACTTGCTGGCCACAGCGCTGCAAACCCCCTTGGGGAAGGACGCAGGGACAGAGTCCTGCGGGAGAAGGGATTCCTGTACTTGGAATGGGCTCCCCAAGGGGAAGTAGAACTGGGGGGAATCATGAGGCAACTGGTGGTGCCCCAGGAATCCACAGGGTTCTTCCCTTTCGAGCTGCTGGATGGGAGGAAGGTGAGGGGACCCCTGGACCTGGAAGGGGAAGATTGGGAGGAGAAGGTGCAAGACCCCCTGGGGGATCTCTTCCCTGAGGTGGGAGCCAATCTCCACATCAGGTGTTCCCCATTCAGAGTCACTGGGAAAGCAGCCGAGAGCCTGGAGAGAGAGGTCAAGGACTTGCTGGCTTTAGATGTGATCCAGCCGTTCAACAGCCCATGGGCCTCACCCATGGGGCTGGTCCCCAAGGAAGACAGGATGATCTGGTTTAGTGGGGACCATCGGAAGCTTAAAGCCATCACGGTGTCCAATGCCTTACCCCATGCCATGGCCTGGGGAAATTCAAGACAAGCTGAGGAAAATGGAGAACTTGGCCCTGGCATACACTGATAACATGTGCATCTTTAACCAGACCTGGGAGGAACAGGTGTCCCAGGTGAAGAGGGTGCTGGGCTGCCTCAAAGAGGTGGGACTGAGGTAAAAGCTGGAAAGTGTAAGGTGGGGACGGCAAAGGTGTTGTATCTGGGCCACAACGTGGGGAATGGCTGCCCAAGCCCAGAGCTGGCCAAGGCCAAGATGGGAGCTCTTAACCAAGAGAGCCTGAATCGCAGCCCAGAGTGCTGGGAGAAGACCCCATCCCAGTTTGAACCCCAGGGGTATTGGGGGGCAAAAGGGTTCAGGCTGCATAAACCTTCCCACATGCGGCTTGCAAGTGCCATCAAGCACAACAGACCCACGAGAGGGTGTGAAACTGTAATATCCTGGTGTAACTCACACCAAGGAATGGGAGAAATGCTGGGGCATCCATGGAAACGTTGGTGGGTTCGAACTTCCCAGGTCACTGGCTGAAGTGATCTCGTTCAGTTCAATCTCGAAAGGGGGAGAGATGTGACGAACAGGGAATGTTCTCAATGTTTTCTCTGAATACTGTGTGTGTGCCTCAGTGTCCCCTATGCAGTTCTTATATATCTAGGTGGTGGAATAAGGGTTGTGATTGCTGCAGAGCAAGGGCCAGTGCACCTAAATGCCTGACTCTCTGTCTCCTAGCAACTGATGGCCTGGGCCCCTTCTCTGCAAAGGTGCCAGCTGAAGGTGTTGGAAACAAGGAGGTCAGGTGACCTCCTGGCCCAGGAAAGGAACTGAGCAGAGAAGGAGGAGCTGGAGGGGGTTTTTGAGTCTGGAGGTGGCTAGGGATGGGGAGTGAAGTGCAGACGTGGGGGTCTGCCTCGCTGGGCCCCAGAATGGACCAGGCCGAGGGGTCCGGTTTGCAGTACCTACAATCTCTGTTTTAGACTGTGTTCCTGTCATCGAATAAACCTCTGTTTTACTGGCTGGCTGAGAGTCACATCTCACTGTGAAGTGGGGTGCAGGACCCTGTGGCTTCCCCAGGACCCTGCCGGGGCGGGGTCACTGTGGGAAGCGCATGGAGGGGCAGAGGATGCTGAATGCTCCAAGGAGAGACCCGGGAGGTGAAGACGTGTGAGCTTCTTGCCCTGAAAACAGTCTGCTCCAAGGGAGAGGACTGGCTGACTGGCTTTGTGGGGAGCAGTTCCAGAGCATTGCCCGGGGACTCCATGACAGCACTTTCAGCTGCCATGGGCAGCGGCATCAGCCCGTTGCACTGATGTGACCCCCAGGGGGAAGGGACATGCCCCAAGTCACACAGCATGTCACTGGCAAAGATGGGAACAGAACCCAGGAGTCCTGACTCCCGGGTCTATGGTCTAACGAGTAGAACCAACTTCTATGATGGGAGGTGGGGGATCCTCTGCGTTCCCATGGCACTTTCAGTGTAACATACCCTGGCACCCTCAGGCCTGTAACGGGTTTATGCCATGCTGCTTCGTAGATACTAGTCTGTAACAGGCGACTCTCATGAATCCTCTGCAAGACTGGCTCAATCTCCCCCTCCCCCCACCCCATGCCCTGTCCTTGCTGAGGATCCCTTTCTGACCCATCCCTGGGAGGGGACAGGAAGCCCCTCAGCACAGCTGCTGACATTGCTGCCTCCCCTCCCTGTGGCTTCAGCGAGCACAAGACTAGCTCCTGGCACACATCCTCCATTTCCAGATGCTCATCAGTGGGGTCTTTCAGCAGTGCTGGGCTTCCACCAAGAATGCGGCACATTCCTGCATTTCTCCCTCGTTGCAGAGGGGCCCTGTGTGAGTCCTAGGGGGCTGCATGCTGGGAATCCAGGGGGCTCAGGCACTAACACCAGCAACTGGCATGCATCTGGCCTGCCCTGGTACCTGCAGCAGGACTGACTTGGCCATGGGCACTGGCCTTCTGGTGCATGCTCTGCAGGTCAGGGCTGAGGCTCGTTGGCAGGGGACACTGGGGGGAAGCTGGTGGACAGAGGGCCTGGCTCTTGGTAGTTGGAAGTGGCTCCTGGCCCATGTGCTGGAGTCCCAGTTGCTCTCTTGCAGCCCCCCAGGCTGATGGAATCAGGCTGTGTTTCCTGCTGTTCAAATGCTGAATGCAGGTGACCTGCGTGGGTGCTGTCTTGCAGGGGGGTGACAGGGTGAGGTACTGCCTTCCTCACATCCCAATGGTCATCCGAGGTGTGCCCGTCCCCAGAGGGGGAAGGTACAGCTGCACCTAGTCAGCAGCTCAGGGGATCTATGCACTACCCCACCAGAGAGAAGCTTATCGGGGGGTGGAATGGGGTGTAGAGTAAGTCTCAGCGCAGGGAGGGGGCCGCATTATCACAGCTTTATGCCTGAGGGGCTGAGTGCCTCCATCCCCCAGTGGGGGTGGTGGGAAGCTGTCTCTGGGGAGTATGTGGGTGGCTGAGTATGGCACGGCCCTGTAGCTGCGAGTCCAGTGGCGATTCCTAGTGCCAGCCCTTGTCACTGGGCTGTGAAGCCTGGGGGCGAAACAGGAACAGCTGTCACCACCATCAAAACAAGCTGGGATTCCCATTAGCGTCATGCCCTGCAACAGCTGGCTGGGTCTGTGCCTCCCATATATACAGCCCCCTTCTGCGGTTACAGACACCGTTCACCACGCAATGGGCCCATAAACCCCAGCCTGACTGGTGATCAGATCGCGGTAAGCTGTGTGAGTCAGGGTCTGTAATTATTTTATTTGCCTCAGATTTCACAGTACGTTCATTATTCCCTGGCAAGTGGCAGCTTTAGCTGAATGGTTGGATCAGATGCAGGGTTATTAGCAACCTATCACAGCAGAGACAATTGACAGCTCTGTCTGTGCCTAGTCTTAGCTGTGCTTTATTTACACTAGCTAGGAGACAGGGTATGGGGGCTCTGGAGCTTCATGCATCATCATCAAACATGCATAGTCCACAGACAATTGTGCCAGGTAGAGCGACCACGGCAGATGGCGTTGCACCAGGCATCCTGTAGTAAGGTTCCCAGCTCTGGCTCAATCCTGTGACTCTTTTCTTTGGGGTGGCCGTGCAGGCGGCCCCAGACAGAGTCAGGGTGTGTGCCCTTTTGCATGCTGATGGAGCGTTTGAGAGCACAATGTGCTGGGTATGCAACGTCACTTTTGAATATGCTGAGCGACTGAAGGAAGGCCAGAGCTCTGTGAGACTGTAACATTTTGCACAAAGTCAAACCACTTTATGTTCAGGATTTGGTACTGATGGCTCCTCTGGAGTGCCTCTAGCCACGCCAAGCCTGCCTGTAAGAGGATTCAGGTTTCTGACTCATATAGCAATACAGGAGCCTGGCTTTGGGGTGTAAATAGATCCTCAGTTAGGATCAGGGAGGAACCCCTCCTTGTATACTGCACATATATGGGGCTTCTCCATACACAAAAGCAGCCAGATGATTTCAGCATGAATGACTTTTATTTTACATTAAAAGAATGTCAGTCAAGTCTGGATGAAAGAGAGCACAGTGTGTGAACAATCTGGGCTGAACTCAATGCAATGGGGCTGCCTATCTGCAGACAGCAAAGGCCTTAGAGATTTAAAGGCCACAAACAAAAAAATAATGAAACCAATCACAGGGTTAAATAGACATGAACTATGGGAAGCTGATAGCATCAGACACTGGCCATGGTCAGTGTGGATGAGTGGTCTGCTCTGAGATGAATCTACATTTCCTTTTATCCCAAATACCCTGTGACCTAACAGCAGGGCTGTCCCTACAAACAGCTGTCAGAAGAAGTACTGAGCCTGGGGAAGTTCTCTCCAAGTTACAGAAACAACCCTCTTACTGGTCCCTGTTACTGGCTCCAGCTGTGCATGCTGTCCACCTGGTCATGAGGTCTTGGACACAAGTATAAATGGCCACTGTGATACCCAGGGGTCTCTGAAGTCTCAGAGCCCTAATTCAACTGCAGTGAACCCCAGAGGATATGCCTGTAGGCTCTCTCAGACAGGGGCTGGCCAGTGATACTGATCAGGGCTTCTAGGTACTATTGTAGTCATCAGCATTCTTATTACCGACAATCATAAAATTGCAAAGCATTTGCCAGCTGAGTCAGTGGCTCAGTCCCAGGGCCGGCTCCAGGCACCACCTTAGCAAGCAGGTGGTTGGAGCGGTGCTCCGGAGAGGAGCGGCAGGTCCAGCTATTCGGCGGCAATTCGGCAGAGGGTCCCTCACTCCCAGTCGGAGCGAAGGACCTCCCGCTGAATTGCTGCAGATCATGATCGCGGCTTTTGTTGTTGTTGTTGTTATTGTTGTTTTGTTTTGGCTGCTTGGGGCAGCAAAACCCCTGGAGCCGGCCCTGCTCAGTCCATTTCACAGACAAGCAAAGAAAGGCAGCAGAACAGCTCATTCCTGGGAAACCACCTCCAGATTTCTGGCCTGAAACCTGTTTTCCCCCGTAATAAATATTCTGTCATGTGATAATTCAGTGAGGTTGTTCCTGAAATGGATGCAGCCTGTAGCTGCATGTTTGGAACATGGATATTTTCCTCCTCTTGCTAGGATCTTGTCTAGTAAAAAACCAAAGCAAATTGAAAACAGCTGCAGTTTGCAAACTCCTTCGGAGATGCTTAAAGCAGGACTGGTCTTGGGGCAAGGGAACAAGGGGCTGGCATGGAGAAGTGGCCTCAGAAACGTGAGGTGAGATCCCATCTCAGATCACAAGTGAAGCAAGTTTGGCAGTCCTGGTCTAGTCACTAGTGGAACTGTGTCCGTGTCACTAAAGCAGCATGCCATCTGGTGTGATTAGAGTTCTCTGTTCAAGAGAGGCCCTGGACTGGAATAACAGCTATTAGATGCTATCAGGAGTGAGGGGCATCAGCAGAGCTCTGGGTGTAGGGAGCCCAGGGTTGGGATAGCAGAATGGGGCTGTGAGTTTGGACTGCCAGGTATCAGCAGAGTTGCATGGTGCTGGCATTTGCAGGACTAGGGCAGCAGGGGTGCTGTCAGGGTCACCTAGCAAGGTAGCACTGCTAGTCCTTTGCTTACTTCAGCACCAAGTCCACAGAGCTTTCTTTCCCCTCCCATTGGCACTCCTGAGACACCTGGCATCAACCAGAACACCCCAAGTTCGTGAGACACATGGTGTCAACCAGAGTGGCCCTAGCTTGTGAGATACCTGGCATCAACCAGAACACCCCTAGCTCCTGAGACACCTGGCGTCAACCAGAGCACCCCTAGCTCCTCAGACACCCGGCGTCAACCAGAGCGCCCGTAGCTCCTGAGGCACCTGGTGTCAACCAGAGCGCCCCTAGCTCCTCAGACACCTGGTGTCAACCAGAGCGGCCCCAGCTCCTCAGACACCTGGCGTCAACCATAGCGCCTCTAGCTCCTCAGACACCCGGTGTCAACCAGAGCGCCCCTAGCTCGTGAGACACATAGTGTCAACCAGAGCGCCCCTAGCTCCTGAGACACCCGGCGTCAACCAGAGCCCCCCTAGCTCCTCAGACACCCAGCGTCAACCAGAGCCCCTCGAGCTCCTGAGACACCTGGTGTCAACCAGAGCGGACCCAGCTCCTCAGACACCCAGCGTCAACCAGAGTGCCCCTAGCTCCTCAGACATCTGGCATCAACCAGAGCGGCCCCAGCTCCTCAGACACCCGGCATCAATTAGAGCACTCCTGAGACACCCTGTAAGGGTGTGTTCACCCGCACACACACACACCCTGGAGGGGTTAAAATGGCTCAGGAGCAGTGACTTGACAGGATGGGCTACCCATGGGTGAAGTGTGGGCTGGATATTCAGCCCCAGCTGGGCAGTTAGAAGCCAGAGAAAGGAGAGCAGAAGGGGGCGGTGGGGGAGAGCGTTAGCCCTCACTCTCACTAGGAAGGAGCCGAGGGAAAACAGCAGCAAAGGTTAGGCCGCAGGGGCGTTAGCTACTGATTGTAGGGTCCCCAGTGCAGAGGGCCGGTCTCAGTTCCCTCCAGCCATGGGGTCTGGCATGGGACAGGCCAGTGGACTTTGCAGGCTGCTTCTTGAGGCAGTTTATTTAGAGAGACTTTGATACCACACAGGGGGGAAACTCTAGTGACCCACTGGGGGGGGGGAAGCCCTGGAGAAGTGCTGCGACTCATGGTCAAGAGAGAAGTGCCCAGGGAGAGATTGGGACAAGGGGCAGAGAAATGCAAGAGACAGTGTCAAAGCAGCGGTGAGCTAATCCCCAACTGTACCACAAGGAGATGCCACGGTGGGGAATGGTGTGAACCCCGTGACGCCCCCCGTACCTACACCACGGTGAGAGACTGATGCCTGGGGACAACCTGGGAAGCAGCTGCTTCAGTTGCTGTGTCCCCAGCAGCACGCAAATCCTGCTGCAGCTCAGGGTGCCCCTGGCAACCTGCTTTTTGCTCACTCTTGTCCCCTGGGAATCCCACGGCTCTGTTGAACTTGGCCAGCAGTCAGGGCTCTGCTGGTGGAATAAACCTGGGGCTGGGGACCGACTAGCTAAGCAATAGTTCTGCAGAAAGGGACCTGGGGATTACAGTGGATGAGAAACTGGATATGAGTCAACAGTGTGCCCTTGTTGCCAAGAAGGCTAATGGTATATTGTGCTGCATTACTAGGAGCATCGTCAGCAGATTGAGGGAAGTGATTATTCCCCTCTATTCAGCATTGGTGAGGCCACATCTGGAGTATTGCATCCAGTTTTGGGCCCCACCCTACAGAAAGGATGTGGACAAATTAGAGAGAATCCAGGGGAGGGCAATGAAAATGATTAGGTGGCTGGCGCACATGACTTATGAGGACAGGCTGAGGGAACCGGGCTTATTTAGTCTGCAGAAGAGAAG
The DNA here is from genome assembly GCF_025201925.1 of Gopherus flavomarginatus. Lineage (NCBI taxonomy): Eukaryota > Metazoa > Chordata > Testudines > Testudinidae > Gopherus > Gopherus flavomarginatus. The sequence continues at coordinate 43,854,881 of NC_066624.1, read as the reverse complement.
AGTGAGGGGGGATTTGATAGGAGCCTTCTGTGATGAAGTGGGACTGTTCTTAATGTTTCCTCTGAATACTGTGTGGGTGCCTCAGTTTCCCCTATGCATTTCTTAAGTCTCTAGGGGGTAAGATTGTTGCAGAGCAAAGGGCCAGTGTGCATAAATGGCCAACACTCTGTCTCCTGGCAGCTAATGGCCGGGGTCCTTCGCGCCTGCAAGGAGATAGCTAAAGGTGTCGGAGAACAAAGGAATCAGGTGACTTCCTGGCCTGGAAAAGGAACAAAGCCCAGAGAGGAGGGGCTGGAGTCAGTTTGGAGCTGGTTGGGGATGAGAAGTAAGGGCAGACGGGGTTGTCAGGCTCGCTGGGCCCCAGAATGGACCTGGCTGAGGGGTCCTGTTCTCTGTACCTACAAGCTTTGTTTTAGACCGTGTTTCTGTCGTCTAATAAACCTCTGTTTTACTGGCTGGCTGAGAGTCACGTCTGACTGAGAAATTGGAGTGCATGCAGGACCCTCTGGCTTGCTCAGGACCCCGCCTGGGCGGACTCGCTGTGGGAAGCACATGGAGGGGCATATGCTGAATGCTCCAAAGTCAGACCCAGGAAGGTGAAGCCATGTGAGCTTCTTGTCCTGAAGACAGTCTGCTCCAAGGGAGAGGAGGCTTCCCAAAGTCCTGACTGGCTTTGTGGGGAGCAGTTCCAGAGCATCGGCCGGGGACTCCGTCACAACTGGTGGCAGAGGTGGGATGTACTGCACCCCGTGAATGGCGCTGCTTGCAGTAAGTGATTGGGGAGCAGTAAAACAAAGGGGGGATAATGAGGACCAGGCGTGCTGAAGGCTCAGAGGGTGACGGTTTGAGGGGGCAATTAACCCCTGGGAGTGTGTGACCAGCGAGAAGGACTTTTGCAGTAAGAGGGTTCCCCTGGGGATTGCAGCAAGTGGTCCCGGGGCGGAGGAGTCTGCAGCTTGACCCTGGCAAAGAGGTGGTGACCACTGAAGGGGCTGGCACACTAGGGGTTCTTCCTGGAAACCATGGGGGAGCTAAGATCACACAGGCCTGTGAATCCAGAGCAACTTGGGAACAGTGAGGTGATGGCCTATCACCATCTCCTTAAGGAGAACACTGTGATGCTGTGCAAAAAGAGAGGGTTACACATTGGAAAGTTCACCAAGGCCCGGTTAATTGTGCAACTGGAGGAGGAGAACCGCTCTAAGGAGCAGATTCCTGACCCAAATGGGTCTACAAGAGGATCTGGGAGCAGCTGGAGCATCCCCAACAGTCTGGTCCTCAACCAGATGGTCTTCACGATCGGGTTCCCCATCAGGAGATCAGAGATGGATGAGATTGGAGCTGAGTCCAAGAGAGCAAGAGGACCGAGAGAGAGAGCAAGAGCCTAAGGAAAAGCTGCAGGAAAAGCAACAGCAGCATGGACTGGCGATGGTGGAGTGGAGAGGCATAGGGGACTCCCCAGGAGTGAGTGGGGATAGACCCCGGGCTGCCAGTTCCGCAGGGAACCTCGACACTAAATTGCTGCCACTGGTTAAGGAGGGAGGGGATGTGGATGCCCACCATACTGCCTTCAAGCAGGCAGGTGATTTGAACCAGGGGGACCCTGCGTAAAAGCCCCGGTATCTAGCTCTTTGCTGGGTCCCAAGACCATAGACGCTGTCAGCCAGATGGGTGGTGGACAGACTCCCACTCCTGGCCCTAGCCTATATGTCTGTGTAGAGTCTCCTGGGCTCAGGCCCCTTGGACCCCCAGTGGGAGCGGAAGCTGGTGGTCAATGGGGAGACCTGCCTGGGGTGGCGAGACCCTGGGATAGAGAGAACTGTTTTCAGGCCCTGGGTGGTGCAGCTGCAGATGCTGAGGGGCTGTGTGACCTGGGTGAAGGTCCCCGGGATGGAACCATTTGCTCTGCCTATGGCCTGGATCCCCGTGCAGACACAGGAGGGGTCGGGCTGGCTGGTAGTTGGATTTCTCCAAAATATTGGTTGTGAGGTCCCTTTGAGGGGTGACTGTGTATTTGTGGGACAGGATCCAGGCCCTGCTCCTGTAACGGCCGAGGATTTGAATTTGAATCCAGGGAACCAATTTGCTAAGATGGAAATGGTCAGTGAAAACGCAAATGACCTGGCTGCAGGGCTCAGGATACCTGCCCACCTGTAACCAGACCCCTGGGGCTGATTGGGACAGAGAGATGCTCCCTGCCCCACTGCACACCGGAGAGGGGGCTCATGCTGGCTCTGATGCTGTAAGGAGAGCAGAGAACTCGCTGCCTGCCCCCACTGGGACAGCAAGGGCAGCGCTAAGCATGGAGGGAGGTGAGACCCCACCTGAATGGGGAGACACACAGGCAGTGCAGGTTGGCTGCCAACCAAGTTTGCCTGGTCCAGACGTGCTGCTGGGAAGTGATTACACAGCAGGGAGGGAGTTACCAGGGACAGGACTCAGCGGAGCTGTGACCCCAGGCCCAGCCAGTGAGAGGGAACAGATCCCACTGCCTTCCCCAGCAGCTGAATTCCAGACCGAGCTGCAGAAGGATCCCTCCTTGGAGAAGCTGAGGGAACTTGCTGGCCACCACATTGCAAACCCCCTTGGGGAAGGCTGCAGGGACAGAGTCCTGTGGGAGAAGGGATTCCTGTACCAGGAATGGGCTCCCCAAGGGGAAATAGAACTGTGGGGAATCGGGAGGCAGCTGGTGGATGGGAGGAGAGTGAGGGGACCCCTGGACATGAAAAGGGAGGGTTGGGAGGAGAAGGGGGAAGATCCCCTGGTGGATCTCTTCCCTGAGGTGGGAGCCAATCTCCACATCAGGTGTTCCCCATTCAGAGTCACTGGGAAAGCAGCCCAGAATCTGGAGAGAGAGGTCAAGCGCATGCTGGCTTTAGATGTGATCCAGCCGTTCAACAGCCTAGGGGCCTTACCCGTGGGGCTGGTCCCCAAGGAAGACAAGATGATCTGGTTCTGTGGGGACTATCGGAAGCTTAAAGCCATCGCCGTGTCCGATGCCTACCCCATGCCTAGGCCTGGGGAGATTCTAGACAAGCTGAGGGGGATGGAGAACTTGGCCCTGGTGGACATTGATGATATGTGTGTCTTTGGCCAGACCTGGGAGGAACATGTGTCCCAGGTGACGAGGGTGGTGGGCTGCAAGGAGCAGGACTGACGGTAAAAGCCGAAAAGTGCAAGGTGGAGATGATCGGAGATTGGCCCATTCCCCAGACCAAGAAACAAGTCCAGGCCTTTATCAGGATGGCGGGGTGCTACCGGAGGTTTGTACCCCACGTTAGCCCCCTAGCTGCCTACATCCTTGAGCTATTTGAGAAGAAGCCAGACGAGGTGGTCTGAACTGAGCAGTGCCAGAGGACTCTCTGTATACTGAAGGAGGCTCTAATCCAGGGCCTGGTAACTCTGGTAAACCCAGACTTTGCCAAGCCATTTGCAGTGTTCACTGATGACTCAGATACACTGAGGCTGGGCACGGTGCTGATGCAAGCTGATGCTGACGGGGGGGAGACACCCCATTGGGTACTTGAGCAAGAAACTGCTGCCCCGGGAGCAAACCTATGTGGCCTCAGAGAAGAAATGCCTGGCCATGGTGCAGGCCCTTAGAAAGCTGCAGCTGTATCTATTTGGGCGGCGCTTTACTGTGTATACTGACCACTCTCCTCCAACGTGGTGGCATCAAATGCAAGGGACTGATGTTGAGCTGTGGGTGACAGAAACACCTGTTTAGAGGGTGGCCAAGGTCAAGATGAGGGCTCTTAACCAAGAGAGCCCAAATTGCAGCCCTCCAAACTGGAGCGCTGGAAAAAGTCCCAATCCCAGTTTAAACCCCAGGGGCACTGGGGGGGCAAAAGGGTATGGGCCGCATAAACCTTCCCACATGCAGCCTGCAAGTGCCATCAAGCACAACAGACCCATGGGAGGGCCTGCAACTGGAAGGGCCTGATGTAACTCTCACCAAGGAATGGGAGAGATGCTGGGGCATCCATGGGAACGTTGGTGGGTTCGAACTTTCCCAGGTCACCGGCTAAAGTGACCCCGCTCAGTTCGGTCTCAAAGTGGGGAAAGATGTGACAAAGTAGGACTGTTCTTAATGTTTCCTCTGAATACTGTGTGTGTGCCTTAGTTTCCCCTATGCATTTCTTAAGTCTCTAGGGGGTAAGATTGTTGCAGCGCACAGGGCTAGTGTGCATAAATGGCCGGACCTCTGTCTCCTGGCAACTAATGGCCGGGGCCCTTCCCCTCTGCAAGGAGATAGATAAAAGTGTTGGAGAACAAAGGAATCAGGTGACCTCCTGGCCCGGGAAAGGAACAAAGCCCAGAGAGGAGGGGCTGGAGGGTGAGTCAGTTTGGAGCTGGCTGGGGACGGGAAGTGAGGGCAGACGGGGTTGTCTGGCTTGCTGGGCCCCAGAATGGACCTGGCTGAGGAGTCTCGTTCTCTGTACTCACAAGCTCTGTTTTAGACCGTGTTCCTATCATCTAATAAACCTCTGTTTTACTGGCTGGCTGAGAGTCATGTCTGACTGCAAAATTGGGGGTGCGTGCAGACCCTCTGGCTTCCCCAGGACCCCACCTGGGCGGACTTGCTGTGGGAAGCGCATGGAGGGGCATATGCTGAATGCTCCAAGGTCAGACCCAGGAAGGTGAAGCCATGTGAGCTTCTTGCGCTGAAGACAGTCTGCTCCAAGGAAGAGGAGGCTCCCCAGAGTCCTGACTGGCTTTGTGGGGAGCAGTACCATAGCATTGCCAGGGGACTCCGACACCTTCAACTACCTGAAGGGGGGTTCCAAAGAGAATGAAGCTCGGCTGTTCTCAGTGGTGGCAGATGACAGAACAAGGAGCAATGGTCTCAAGTTGTAGTGGGGGACATCTAGGGTGGTGTGACGGAGCAGGAAGCAGGGCGGATTTGACCTGGGAATGTTGCAGGAGAGTTACATTGGGGTGGGGGACGTCCCTTGAAGGAAGCTACCTGAGCTGTAACCTGAGCCAGGAGGGGGTTCGGTGAAGTGACACCTGCTGCCTGGGAGAGTGAAAAAAGGAGAGGAGGAGCTGGGGGGAGGGGGAAGAGAGCTGCTGGAGGAGTTTTTGTTTTCAGTCTTGGGCTGGGTGGTGCAACGCAGGGAACCCCAAGCTGGGGTCTAAGCTCCCTGAATCCCCAGAAGGACTTGATTGAGGGGTTATGGTTGTATCTACATGCTCCACTTGGGACTGTATTCCTGTCATCTAATAAACCTTCTGTTTTACTGGCTGGCTGAGAGTCACAGTGAATCTCAGGAAGAGGGGTGCAAGGTCTTGACTCTCCCACACTCCGTGACAGCTGGATATTAGGAAACACTATTTCACTAGCAGGGTGGTGAAGCACTGGAATGGGTTACCTAGGGAGGTGGTGGAATCTCCATCCTTGGAGGTTTTTAAGGTCAGGCTTGACAATGCCCTGGCTGGGATGATTGAGTTGGTGTTGGTCCTGCTTTGAGCATGGGGTTGGACTAGATGACCTCCTGAGGTCTCTTCCAACCCTAATCTTTATGATTCTATGATAATCCAGGAGTGCAGAACCCTAAAGTGGCACAAGGTGGCAGAGCAGCCTCTGCCTTTGGCTGCAGCTTCTCCTTCACCCACCTGGTCCCCTGCAGACTGGGCCAGATTTAGGGGCAGGTGACCTCCTGGGGTGCTGGGTTTGGGGGGCACCAGGCTCGGGGTGCTGTTTTTGTTGTACAGGTCCGGGGAGGAGGTTGGGGCATGGCCCTGAGGGGTAGTGTGGGACATGGGGCGGCCTTGGGGAGGTGGTGTGACACTTAGCCTGGTGGAGCCGGGCAGGGCTCCACCAGGCTGCTCCAGGTGGGTGCAGTCCAGGGAGGTAGTCTCTGATGGGGATAGCAGGGCGTGGCAGGGCACGACCCAGGGAGGTGGGATCTGGGGGCAGTGGCTGGGAGAGGCAGATTCTGGAGGAAGCAGGTCTGCCTATCACTCCCCAGTCTCCACCTCCTCCCCTCCACCCCCCGGGCGATGCCAGGTCTCACATCTTGGCCCCAAAGGCTGGAGCACGCTGGAGCATAGTCCTTTCCCTTTCAGGAACACGTGTGGAATTCTGCTTTCCAGGCTCTTTCTCTGAAGCACTTGGCTCATACCCCAGGCCATTGTTCTCCAAATGAGCTCATTTCACTCTGTTAGTTTTTAACATTGTTTCTTGGCAGAAAATTCTGCTTGTGCACATAGAGGGTGTTTATGACTTCTTCAAAGATATGGCTTTCTCCATCAGCTCAGGAGCCTGCAAGGCTGCTTTCCACATGGAGGGGGGTGTGTGTGTGTGCGGCGGGTCTCCTCTGGACATACTGACGTACAGAGGCAGACCCACCCACTCTTGCTCTATCTTGGCCTGGGGGTCCAGCTGTCTGCAGGGGAGAAGGGCTCTATATATGTCCTAGCTGCCAGGTGGGAGCTGTAGAGGGGATGATCTCTGCACATTCAGTGCAGTGCTGAAGTTAATACAACCTTAGGTCAAGATCAAGCGCTCAGATGTCAGCAGGACTGGCACTAGGGGTTTGAGCGCCCTAGGCGGACGGCAATTTCGCCGCTCCGCGCGCTGGTCCTGCGGTTCCGGTGGAGCTGCCGCAGTGGTGCCTACGGAGGGTCCGATACTCCGTGGCTCCGGTGGAGCTGCCGCAGTCGTGCCTGCGGGAGGTCCACCGGAGCTGCGGAGCACCGGACCCTCCGCAGGCACCACTGCGGCAGCTCCACCGGAGCCGCCTGCCGCCCCCTCCGGCAAAACGGCGCCCACCATTTATTCTGGCGCCCTAGGCGATTGCTTAGGCTGCCTAAATGGTAGCGCCGGCCCTGGATGTCAGGTAAGGTCCGGCCGCTCCAGGCCGGTTCATTCAGGCCTGTTGCAGTTTGCTATTCCTCTCCCTTGGCTACCTGCAAGCTGCCATTGGGCAGTGGAGTTCCCCTGTGCTCTGAGTGCCTGATCTTATGGCTTCAGTATTGCATTAACACCTTATTTGCACTTGGTTGGCTAGGTTGCATTACCAGGTAGGTAAAGGCTAGTGGAGAAGGCAAATCTGAAGCATCAGCGTCCGCAGCTTACTGACCTGTTGGCTTCACCATCACAGCGTGCAAATCCTTCCAGGGCAGAGAACAGCTCCCTCCAGCCAGGACTTGAAGTAGAGAGGGATGTCTGCCAGATGCTGGGTCACATGACCAAGAGTCTAACTCCAGACCCTGATTGACAGCTTCTCTCCTGAGCTGTGGGAATCCTCCGGCCTGCACCTGTCTCAGAGCACCCAGCTGCCGAGTTCGCCCAGCAGCTTCTGCCTTCCAGAGAGCCAAGAGCCTGGCCAGCTGTGAGGGGCTCCCCAGTCCTTCATGCGCATATCCCCTCACTCCAGCCACTCTTATTTTTCTGTGCAGTGATTGTATCATGCACAGTGCATGTTACATCCAAACAGCCTGGAGACATACTGGGTCTAGTCAGATCCCCACGTCAGGAGCCCGCAGTGCACGTTCCAGGGCTGGCCTCCTGTTCCCCTGCAGCAACAGCACTTTGGCTCCCTGCTGGCCCTCCCCATCACTTCTTCACTGCCGGGAGCCTGGCAGGATGCTGCTGCCCACCTGCTCTCCAATCTTGTCTCATCTCAGACACCAAGGCTGAGATTCAGACCAACTGTGCTCCCAAGCACAGGGCCTCTGGAGGTAGGGGCTTATCTGCAACCCCGTCCGCTGCCAATAAATGGCCAAGGCAACCTGCCAGGGGTCAGTGCTGCTGGAGACAAGGTGAGGACATGCTGACCCAGAGCGTCTCCCTAGCAGCTTCTGCAGCCAGGCCGCTTCCTTGGTACAAACTCCTGTGCAAGGGGCCAGGCCTGTACAGTAAAGGTGACTGGGCTGGACGGGCAGATGGGAGCTGTCTGCGTCTCATTCTCTGCAGTGCCTCTTGGCTCCCATGCTCATGGGCCGCTGGATAGATGAAGGCCAGGAGGAAATCTATTTTCAGATCAAACAGCCCTTCTGCAGACCTATCCCAGCAGAGGGCCTGTCTCCTGGCAGAGAACCAGCGGCTCAGGGACACCAGAGGAGGCTGGCTGGGTCAGGGTCATCTGAGCAGCAAGTGCCCCTTCCTGCAGGCAGGAAACGCCGATCTGTTGTGATCCGATTGTCCTTCCAGCAACTGGTCTCTAAGCCCCAGGATAAGCAGCCAGCTGAAGGCAGTAGGGTTTCCTGACCCATTGGGGCTCAGACATGAGCTTGGCACATTGCACGCAGGAGCTGTGTAAACACTGCACAGCCTGTGACAATCTGAAACAAGGCTAGAAAACTGTGGGTGGGCAGCCCTTTGCCTCCCAAACGCTGTCCTGCGTTCTCCTGCAGCCGCTAGAATGCAGGTGCACACAGAGGGAATGGCTCTGCCCTGCGGAGCGTTCCCAAGCACTGCCAAATGTGGACTGAGCTGCAGGCCCATGAAAATGGTGGATCAGCGCCATCCCACTTGTGGGGCCAGTAAAAATGGGCACAGATGGGTGGAGTGACCGGGCTGAGGCTGTGTGAGTTTTGGCAGAGCTGGAGTTAAAGCAGGGTCTTCTGACTCCCAGTCTTGTGCTCTGATCACTGGGCATTTGAAACAAATTGCTTGGCCTTACAGTGGGGTCATCTCTGGTGTGGGTCCCGCCTCCCTCTCATCCCTAGGCATTGCTGCACCAGAGCATACCCGCAGGGGCTTTGCTGCCAGTCCGCCGAGGTGCTCTCTTGGGGCTGGCATTGGGGCACCATCAGCAGGAAGCCCTCAGTCCAGAATTCCCTACCCCTCTTGTTCCCCAGAGATGGTTGGTCTGTTTCAGGTCATGGGATGAGGCATGGCCATTGATGCAACTTTGTGCCCCAAAGGGTGCCACGGGATGGTGTGCTGGGTCAAACTGGGGTGGACATGGCTCCTCGGATTCATGGCTGCCAGCGCGTTGTGTGCATCACAGAATTCTCCTCCAGGTGGGGGGCATCACACAGTCAGGGTTCAGGATGGGGAGGGGCTGAGCTCAGACCCTAATCTCATGTGGTATGTGATCTCCAACCTGTAGGGCCTGAAGGACCCATGGAGCTGGTCTTGGGCAAGCATGTGGCTAAATAGCACCAAAGTGCTGAGTTTACCTATGTCACAGGGCAGGGAGGGCCAAGGGCTGCATCTGAACCAAAGAATCTTTATTATCAGAGATGATGCATGAGCCCAAAATAACCCACCTCGGCTCTGATCCAAGCAGCGTTTGCACCCATACACTGAGTGTGTCTGATCTGGAGTCACTGGGCGGTGAGAAACTTGGAGGCCACGAGGATGACATTTATAGAGTCACTTATCAGAGAGCAGTGCATGCCTCAGAGTTTGTTGTGGAGGGGAAACAGGAGAAAGACGTTTCCACACTTTTCAGGTCCTTGGTTCTAAATGAACTGCCCCAGATGTGTCCAGGTTGTTTATCCTCCTGGAAGCCAAGAGCACACTGCGGGGTTCCAATGACCAACCAATTTTTGGTTTTCCCTGCTCCACCACCCGTGGAGATTGATAGATCCTAGTCGTTTTCTGATGTTCCTACAGTCAGTGAGTCCTAGTCTGTTCTATAGAGGTTCTCATACCGCACTCATCTCTGTAGTAGCCGAGCCCCTTTCTGCCATGCATTAAGCAATATGACTAATATCTGGCTAGTCTCTCATCCTCTGCCCAGTGGAATGTTTCAGTTTGGAATTTGTTTTTATAATGTAGAGCCACACACAGACTCTCACACGCGGAGAATCACACGCATATTGCTATGTGTTTAGATTAGAGGAGGCAAGGTCAAGGAAATGCACTTAGCTCTTGGAGTGGAAGGTGGGGAGGCTTAGAGTGGCCTTTGCTTCCTGGGGGAGTTTGTTTCCCAGTCTTGGACTGATTCCCAAGAAATTTATGGTAGAGAGTTCCATCAGATGAGCAGAGTTAGCGACCACAGTCTTCATCCTGGAGCTTGAGGCTCTTTTAGATCCTCTGGGCCTAGGCCAAGGAGTCCCTTGAAGATCAGGACCGAGACCTTGAGTTGCTATTCTATGGGGAGCCAGGGTTAGTCTATGGGAGGACAGCTCGGAGGAAGCTTGTGCTGCTGAGGAGATGCTCTGCAGAACTTTGTATTAGTTGGTGTTTCCTAAGTGCTGATGGCTTCCTGCCCAGGTGCTCTACATTGCTATAGCCCAGCCCAGTGGGGATGAAGGCATGAATGACTGAGGCTGGGTCTGCATCCGGCAGGACGGGCCGGAGCATCCTAGCCAACCGGAGGTGACAGAAAGCGTTCCTCGCGGGTGCTGCTATGTGAGAGCTCAGCACCAGCAAGGAGTCCAGAGGCCTCCTGAACTGCAGACTGAATTGCCCAATTGTGTGGGGTGAACCTTCAACAACAGGACGCTGCACCATGGCTGCAAACTCCTTAACATGCAGAAGGTTCACTCAGCTGATGACCTCGCAAGGTAGCGCGACTCTTTGCTCCTAGACTCTCCACAATGGGTTCCCTTGTGCCCTCTCCCATGTACATTACCCCCAGGGGTAGAAACCTGTAACAGACAAAGCATACAGGCCAGAGGGGAGAGCTCCAGTGGCGCGGCAGCTTCCAGAGGCTGATCAGTCATGGCCTAGAGCAATTGTCAAACTCTGATGATATGGGAGAGGCAGAAGCAGCTTCCTCTCCTCCACGCGAGCATCTGCGCAGGGTCATCTGGTTGGAGTCCCCCTAGATGCCAGACAGTCTGAAGAGTTGTGCTCCCCTCAACTGGAAGCAGATCTGAGTGTTCCTTGCTGTAAGGAGTGGCCAACTGGCTTGGGCTGAGATTGGCCTTGATTGGAACTGGTCTGAGCCTGCCTGCAGTGAGGTGAGTGTCTTCTCTGTTGCTCAGTCTCAAGGCCTGAGTGTTTAAATGGAACATACGGACTGTCTAGGCCCAGTGCCGCCTTCTTTCTGGGGAAGGGGGAAGATTTCTGCAAAGATGGGCAATTGTTGAAATCAAGCTGTACTGAAGTATCCTGGTGGAGCAGTGGTTTGGTGCAGCATGTCCTGTGGCTGGGTGACACTGCCGCACCCACACCCGGGTGCAGGGCTGCCATGCACACCTGCAGCCATTCACGCCCACCTGTGCCCATGTCAGTCAAAGAAGAAATTTCTTTTGCCAACTTATGCTAAGTACTGATTCAATTTGTTCCTGTTTCCATAACAACCTCCCAGTGCTTTCTGGTCCTTTCTGTTGTTACAGAGACGCTGAGATTTGGTGTCTAGGTGCTCCACAAAATTCATCACATTGGGAAAGAGAGTCAGGCTCTAACAAATGATAATTCACAGACCCTGCAGGCTGGGAATGGGCCCAAACTCTGCCAGTGAGCCACCGCCCCCCATCTCCTTGCCCTGTGGGGCAGTGCCAGTGAGTTCAGATCACTCTGGCTCAGCTGCTGCTGCACTGCCCACCTGGAAGGCATTAGTCTAGTTTTCTTCCCTGCATGCCTGAGTGGAGCTAACGAGTTTTAGAGATTGTGAAGATGGGAGGCTAATAGCAGTGATTAGTGCCCAGCTTTCCAGGGGTAGGGGCAATGGGAGCTTCCCTACCAACTCAGCACCCACCGTTCTTACCTGCAGGCCCCTGGGCTCCCCATAGCCCCCAGCTCTGTCATTGCCCCTCAGTCCCAAACCATAGCCCCTGCTATTCCAGCTCTGACCTCCCTCCCTCCAGCAGTGTGAGTGCTCCTCAGTCTTGCCTGCAGCCCCCCTGCCACTCCAGTTGGAGGGGCTGAGGGCAGAGTTTTGTCTGGTGTATTTTAACTCTGTAACTGTTGCCTAGGGGGTCAGACAGCTATTGGAAGTGGTCAGGGGAAAGTCAGGGCCACCCGGGGGGGCAAGTGGGGCAATTTGCCCTAGGCCTGGGCCGCACAGGGGCCGCCATGAGAGTTCTTCGGGGCCCCTGGAGCGGGGTCCTTCACTCGCTCCGGGGGTCCCGGAAAACTCTCACAGGGCCTGGGCCTCCGGAGCTTCTTCTGCTCTGGGTCTTCGGTGGCAGGGGGTCCTTCCACCCTGGGGCGGAAAGACCCCCAGCCACCAAAGTCCCGGGTCTTCGGCAGTAATTCGACAGCAGGGGGCTCCTGCCACGGCTCTTCGGGGCACTTCGGCGGCAGGTCCCGGAGTGGAAGGACCCCCCGCCACCGAATTACCGCCGAAGCAGGGTCCCCCCACTGCCGAAGACCCCAGGCCCTCTGAATCCTCTGGGCAACCCTGGGGAAAGTTAAACCCACTGGTGTTTGCATAGGCCTCCAGAGTTTCTCTGAGCATGGGGGTGTTTCTATCTGTGAAGGGGGGCTGTGTGGTGAACTATCAAATACATGAGTCCCAGGCAGTGACCGGGCTCCCCAGAGAGGCAAGTGATGTCTCTTGGGCTCTGTGCCCAGCTCACTGCATGACCTAGAACCCCCCTCCATCTGCATCCCCTATCTCTGAAGGGGGTGCTGATGCAGATCTTCCCAAGGGACGCTAGGAGGGTGCGCTCAAGAGCACTAAGAATTCCCATGCTCCGCAAGGCTCCTGTGCTCAGTGATCTGTGCTGACTGTCTTCTTCTAGCCCAGGTACGAGCTGAGCTCTTGGCTCACATCAGGTCCAGGGCGGGCAGCCTTGGCCATGCCTTTGACCAGTGACCCTGCTACAGTGAGGAGCTGATGAGGGTGCTGGCTGGGCATGCTCAGCACCAGGCAGGCTGGATGGCAGGAGGTTGGCACCTTTGAATGTGTTTCCATTGCTCCTGCAGCATGTGCTGGGCCTGCCCCTGACATCCACTGAGATACCAGGGCACCCAGCAACAGCACTAGTGTTGGGAAGGATAGACCCCAGGTGCAGTTCTTAGGGACCCTGGCACCCTGCGATTCTCTTCAGCACAGGCCCACCATTAACTCAACAGCCACACAGACGCAGGGGTGTCCTTTCTTATTTGCAGGGTATTTGCTCCCACAGGGAGAGAAGACTCCAGTGACCTCCAAACCCACCCACTGCCTTATCCCTGGGCTCATGGACTCAGCTCTTCCCTATGCCAGTGGCAGTACATCCTCAGGATGGGCTCCCCAAGACAAGGGGTAAAACCCCAGAGAGCCATCCTTTTGCTCTCTAGCTGCTGGTGCCCTTTGGCATGTGCTGGCCACAGAACAATCCTGCCATGCTGGAGCACTAGATTGGGCCTCATGACACCGAGCTCTATACGCAGGTCCTGTCTCCATTTCCCCTCCTTCTCTTTGTCTGTTAAACTGGAAGCTCTTTGGGGCAGGAGCACTGGCTGGGTGCCTGTGCTGGGCCCTGGTCTCACCTGGCTGCTGCTAGACAAATGATAAACATGGATACAGTGGTTTCTGTTCAGTCCCTAACTGGGCAACTTGATCCCTGTTCAATTCAGTTGTGCTTTTGCCCTAGGGGGAGCAGCAGGTGGGGCAATGGGACTTGCTGCAGGGTCACCACCGCCCTTTCCCGGGTGCAGCACAGGCATCTCCAAGACCAAAGTCTGGAAGTGTTAGGGAGCGGCCCAGGCTCGGGTCCTGCCCCCCTCTCCCACCAAGCAGATCTGCCAGGGGAGAGAGTAGCTGAACCTCCCAGCCCCCCGAGCCTACAAAGCCCGCAGCGGCCCCGAGGGAGCAGCGCTCTGTGTGGGGGTGTGCACACACTCCCACACGTTTACATTCTTAATGGAGCTGCTGAACGGAGACATGCCATTGGCTGCCAGCGATGCAGCTCCTGGGTATCCGGCTTCGCAGCTCCACGAACAGCAGAGACTCCCTCGGCACAGCAGTGACCTGCCTGGCTCCCCGGAGAGGGGCAGGGCCTGATTCCGATCTCAGTCCAGTTCCACACCTGATTCCCCTGGGGCTCCTCCCAGGTGTCCCTGACCGGAACGTGGTCATGGGGTGTCAGTCCGGAGCGGCTGCTCCGGCGCCAGGTGGCGAGTCCCCGGCGCCGTGGGCGTGAGCGCTGCAGAGACCCCCCGCTCCCGGCGCGAGTTCGGCCCGGCGGCAGGTCCCCATGGTGTGAACGTGCCGCGGCCGGGGAGCCGCAGCCTGGCGGGCTCCCTGCCTGGGTCCGGCGCGGGGCCGCCGACGTGCCGGAGCGCGGCGCGGGGGCCGGGGAGCGCGCCGCGGGCCACCCTGGCCCAGGGCGGCATGAGGGCCGGCTGCCCGCTCCGCGCCCCGGCTCCCGCCCGCCCCCGGGGCCGCTCCCCTCAACCCGGCGCGGCGCTACTGGACCCCCCGAGCGCGGGGATGATGGAGCCGGGGCACAGCGGCGCCGAGGCGCGGTGACCCCCTGGGGCGGAGCCACCAGCGCCCAGGGATGGGCAACTCTCAGCGCAAGGCGCCGCGGAGCCCCCGGCCCTGCAAGATGGACTCGGCAACAGGTACCGCCGCGGCGGCCGGACTGGGGGGAGCGGGGCCTTGCCTGGGCGCGCTCCGCAATCTCCGTTCCCCATCACACCCGCGCTCTCTGGATGTGTCGCCCCCAGCACTCAGTAGCCTTCCCCCCCTCCCCGTCCCGTGCTGCGAGTGCAGTGTACGCCCCTGCTCTCCCCCCTCCCTCTGGCATGAGCCATGCAGGTGGGATCCTGCACCTGCTTGGGGGAGGGTGTGGGCAGCACCACAATCCACTTCCCATATTCATAGATTCATAGATTCTAGGGTCAGAAGGGACCAATGTGATCATCTAGTCCGACCCCCTGCACAAAGCAGGCCACAGAACCCTACCCATCCAGTTCTATAACAAACCCCTTTGCCTCTGCCATGCTGTGTACCCAGCCCCCTGCCAGCCCAGCACCAGTGCAAGGTGAGGCTGCCCCAGCCTTAGCAGCCCAGGCTAGCCCCTGGGCTAGCTCCTTCTGCTAGCCCCCTGCCAGTGCAGTGCCAATGCAGGGTGAGCCTTGGCAGCCTGGGCACTGGGCTCCTACCAGGCTGCTCCTTGCCTACTGTGTGCTCCATGCCCTGCACCCTAATCCTCCTTCTACATCCTAGCTTGCCATCCTGTTGCTGTCACCTCACACATGCTCTTGCCAGGTCACAGGCGGAGCACTTCCTCCCGTTGTTTGGTGCCCTCCCTGGAGACCCCTCCTCGAGGGCCGCCCGGGGGGCGGCAAGAGGGGCAATTTGCCCCAGGCCCCGGGCTCCGCAGGGGCCCCCACGAGAGTTTTTCGGGGACCCTGGAGCGGGGTCCTTCACTCGCTCGGGGGCCCCAGAAAACTCTTGTGGGGCCGGGCCCCGGAGCTTCTTCCACTCCCAGTCTTCACTGGCTGGGGAGTCCTTCTGCTCCGGGGCAGAAGGACCCCCCGCCATTGCATTACCGCCGAAGTGGGACCTGCTGCCGAAGCACAACCCGGTCTTCGGCAGTAATTCGGCGGCTGGGGGCCCTTCCGTTCAGGGACCCGCCGCCAAAGTGCCCCGAAGACCCGCGGCGGGGGCCCCCCGCCACCGAATTACCGCCGAAGAGCGGGCTGCACTTTGGCAGCAGGTCCCGCTTCGGCGGTAATTTGCCAGTGGGGGGCCCCTGCCGCGGGTCTTCAGGGCACTTCAGCGGCGGGTCCCAGAACGGAAGGGCCCCCCGGCGCCGAACAGGGCCGGCTCTAGACATTTCGCCACACGGGGGGCCCCCTGCCGCTTGCCGGTCACACGGCTCCGGTGGACCTCCCGCAGGCATGGCTGCGGAGGGTCCGCTGGTCCCGCGGCTCCGGTGGAGCATGCACAGGCATGCCTGCGGGAGGTCCACCGAAACCGCGGGACCAGCGGACCCTCTGCAGCCATGCCTGCGGGAGGTCCACCGGAGCCGCCTGCCGCCGATGGCCCCAGGCCCCCGGAATCCTCTGGGCGGCCCTGCCCTCCTCTACCACCTCCTCAGACTGGGCAGGGACAGGTGGGGAGGCTGCCAAGCTGGGCTGCAGGCTCTGTTCCCTGAAGTGCTCTGAGTTGCAGTGGTAAGGGGCAGCTGACAATACATACTGAGTATCTGCAGGTGCTCTGGGGTTTGCTATAGCAACAGGAATGACATTGGGCTGTGTGCTCCAGGTTCTCCAGGGAGCATTCATTCCCTCTGGCTGTTGAGCCTGCTGCATGCAACCCCCCGTTCTAGCTGTGTCACATCTGGAGGAAGGTCCAAGGGACTTGCTCAAGGTCATGCAGTGAGTCAGAACCAGGACACCTGGGTTCTGCTCTTGGTTGGCCCAGCCGCTAACTAGAATAAGTCACCTCCAGGTTGTGTGTGCCCAAGTGCTGGCTTGCTGCTGCCCTCTATTGGCTGGAGTATAGGTGACCTGCTTCAGTGGCCCAGGGTCACCCATAACCAGCTCAACTATGTTAGACCGGTGGAGGGAGGAAGGCTTTTGGGTGTTGCACTGTAACGCTGTGTGTGGGAGAGAGAGATGCACTGCTGATGCCCTCTGGTTGGGCTTGCAGAGAGGATAAGGCACTGCTGTTGCTGCCTGCTCAGGGAGCTCTCCTATGTGTTTGGAGCTGACCAAGACTCATGCATTGGGGCGATGGCTATTCGGAAAGGAGTTGGGCTGTCTGCAGCACTTGGATTTGTTGCACATGTGCAGTGTGATGTGGGGTCCGTATCTCAGCACCCACTTGCCATTTGCAGGGAAACTCCAGATGGAGGGCATGGGGTCCGTTCTCTCCCCCCACTGCATGGGTGCAAGTCTCTTGCCGACTCACTGTGTCACTGGAAAGGCTCACAGGCAAGGAGGAAGTGACAAAACCTGCCCCCAAGGGGCCTGTGTGCAGGTTACCGGGATTCACTGCAGAGCTCGTGGACTAGCAAACTAGTCCAACCTCATCTAGCCCTGACCTTGCTTCATGCAGGGCTGATAAAACAAGTAGCACCTGTCTATTCACTTCTCCGCCCTCCCCTGGGCTGACCTCAGCAATTCAGCAACTTGGGAATCCTGTATCCATCTCTTTCTGATCCCTGGCTCCACGAGATATGAGGAGGCGCTCTGCACATGCCCAGATCTTGCCTGTTGCCCAGTGCTTGGGCTAACCTTGATCAGGTCTCCTCAGACTGTTCCACATTCAGCTCAGCCAATCCTTAGAGTTTGAAATGCTGCCCTGTCTCTTATGATACCTAGTGAATGGACATATGACGGCTCAGGGAGAACCCCATGCCTAGGAGTCCTGGCTGGTGCTAGCCCTGCAGAGTCCACAGAGCAGAGAGGGGGAGCTGGAGGCTAGTCTGGTAGATGCAGGAGAAGGGAAAGGCCTGGCTTGCCTCAGATCCCTGGGGAGCGTGCAGGGCCAGCTATTTAGAAAACAAACCTGTATCTCTTTACTTGTTAACTGAGCACATGTATCCCATGGAGTCATCCTCACTAACAGTGCTGTGATTTAATTTTGGGTAACTTCTCACAGCAAAGCTGCCCTTGGATCCTGGTCAATGTGCTATGCTGAGGGTTTTAGCTAAGTCATAATTGTGAATTTGCCTGTTGGACCCTAGAGAATTTTCACACTCATCTCATATGTAAAGTGGGGACAACTGAGGCACACCCAGTCCTGTTAGTGCTAGAAGGCTGTTAGGATTCTGATGACCCAGGCATTCCTCCTAGAAATGTACTGCCCTAAAACCTAGGCTGAAGGTGAAGCCTTATCTGCTCAGTAAAAAGCCATTGAAACTTGATAGCCCTTAGGGCCTCAAGTCCCCAGAAGAAACCAGGATTTGGTGAGTCCCCTCCCCAGACAGGTCAGAACCAGATCAAGTGATTGCAACACCTTAATCACAAGGCTGAGCAGTGGAACTGCAACCAGTCTCAGATAGGCTGGAAGGGCTGTGGAGGCTTCCATGGACTGGTTGGGTGGGGACACGTTTCCTGACCTAGGAGAGGTTTTTCCAGAAGTGTGGTGAAAGCCCTAAGCCAGCCCCTAGAAGCAGAGGAGAGAGGATCCATCTTGGGAGCAGCAGGGCTGGATGCATGGCTGGAGTCCGACCAGCAGTTGATCACTACCCAGGGAAAGTCCTGGCTAAGGGTAGGAAATGTCTTGGCTAGTCTCCCCTATCCAGTGAAGTTCTGTGCTCACACAAGCAGCCTGTGCTGTGCTTGCTCCTTGTGCTCTTCTCCTTAAACAGCATTTTGTTCTCATCAAATATGCATCGGTTCTGACTCTTCTATCCCCCAGAGAGCTTGTCAGTCACCTGCCTCCTTTCCAGCAGAGGTGGGGACGGAAGGGGCTAAGGCCTGCTGGCTGAGGGGAACCCAGGTCAGAACCGACCCCCCACCCATACCCTCAGCAGGTATGTGGTCTGACCCAGTATGGCAGGGGTGGACTGCACTGATGTTCTGTCTAACTCGGTGCGGGAGGGAGTGGCTGTGCCGATGTTCTGAGCCGGTGCAGGAGGGGGTGGCTGTGCCGAACTTCTGACCTGGTGCAGCAGGGGTTGGCTGTGCCGAACTTCTGAGCCGGTGCAGGAGGGGGTGGCTGTGCCGAACTTCTGACCTGGTGCAGCAGGGGGTGGCTATGCTGATATTCTGACCTAGTATGAAATTTCCTATGTCTTTATGAAGAGGAAGTGACTGGCAGGGAAAGGCCAAAGCTTTGAAGGGGAGGGGCTCTGTAGAGAACCGATCTCTCTGTTATAACTGGTCGCAGTAATATGGTCTGTGGGAGTTACTAACCATGGCTCCAGGACTCTCAGTAACATGCAGCCCCCGCCCGCCCCCCCCGCCCCAGTACTGTGCATTGACTGCCTGTCCACCAGTGTGAGGGCAGGGAAATGCTGGTGACATGTCCCCAAGGTTGTTTCATGGCCAAGATGAATGGCAGTGACATCCAGCACTAGGCGTCTGACCTCAGCCCCTGAGGAGGTCAGTGTTGCAATTCAGGTTGCATCGTGACCTTTGTGCAGTGTCTGTGAAATCCAGTGCTGCACAGAGTGACCCTGGTTACCATGTGTCACGGAGTGTGGGGGAGACAAGGCCCTGCACCCCCGGCTTCCTGCGATTCACTGTGACTCTCAGCCAGCCAGTAAAACAGAAGGTTTATTTAGATGACAGGAACACAGTCCAAAATAGGTCTTGTCGGTACAGACAACAGGACCCCCTTTAGTTAGGTCCATCTAGAGGCCCGAGGGAGGCCACAGTCCCGTTGGGAGGTCCAAGCCCCCTCGGTGCGCCCCTCTCCATTTCCCAGCCAGCTCTCTCCAGCCATCTCACTCAGCCGCCCCCGGCTCCTCCCCCAGCCTTTGTGTCCTTTGTCCAGTTTCCCAGGCAGAGGTGTTACCTGGCCTCCAACTGCCCCTCCTGGGTTCTCATGTTACATGCTCAGGTATCCTCCCTTCTCCAATGCAGACAGTTCCAGCAAAACTCCACTGCAGCCTTCCCAGGTCAACACTCCCCACTCATCATTCAGAGAACACATCAAGAACAGTCCCACTTCATCACACCATGTGTTACCTTGGGGACCTAGGGCTTTAAGGGCACGTCTGCACTGCGGCTGGAAGTGTAATTTCCACTCAGGCACATGTGCATGTGCTAATTCTGCTCATGCTAGCGCACTAAAATCAGCAGTGTGGCTGCGGCAGCCTGGACTAGCCACTGGAGTCCAATCCACCCTATCCATGGGGTACGTACTTGGGAGTCTAGCCTGAATCACCTGTGCTGCTGCGGCCACGCTGCTATTTTCAAGTATCAGAGGGTAGCCGTGTTAGTCTGGATCTGTAAAAGCAGCAAAGAATCCTGTGGCACCTTATAGACTAACAGACGTTTTGGAGCATGAGCTTTCGTGGGTGAATACCCACTTCCTCAGATGCATTTTCAGCGCTCAAGCAGAGCTTTCACAGGTATGTCTACCCAAGCTTGGAATCCCACCTCCAGCTGTTGTGTAGGTGGGCATAACTGTCCTGAGAGCCCCCAAAGTGAGACAGACCCATGGAGACTGGTGGGATGGGTGGAGGCCTCAGGTCTCTGGCCCTGATGGGTGAGTGAGTGAAGCAGAGCCGTTTTTTGCCTGTGAGGCTGTCATTTGTGGCTGGAGCTCTGGGCCACAGTTCACTGCCTAGCCTTGAGATGTCTTGGCTGAGCAGGCTGGAGATTGCTGACCTGACAGTGCATGGGGCTGGCTGCTCGGCTAAATGATAGACTTTGGGGCAGAACTGTACCACTGCAGTCAGTGGAGGTACACTGGTAGAACTGAGCAGGCCATCTGCATCTAGCCATGGCTTAATCGCTTACATTTGAAGTGCTTTACGGGGGGAGTGGAAGTGCACAACAACCTCTGCAGACAGCTCCTCTGTACATGCCTCACTCCAGGACAGAGGGCAATGCAGGAAGGAGTCTTTACACTATTGCAGTGGTTCTCAAACTTTTGTACGAGTGCCCCCTTTCACATAGCAAGCCTCTGAGCCCCCCCCCCCATCCCCTTTATAAATTAAAAACACATTAGCACCATTATAAATGCTGGAGGCAAAGCTGGGTTTGGGGTGGAGGCTGACAGCTCGTGACCCCCATGTAATAGCGTTGTGACCCCCTGAGGGGTCCCGACCCCCAGGTTGAGAACCCCTGCACTATTGCCACTCATGTTTACAGCTATTCCCCAGTAATGGCTGGCTTAGCCAGGAATACATGCTCAGACACAGCCTCCACAAGGTGAGCTAACGTTAAATACATATCCTAACTAAAGGTAAACCATAGGCCTTACAAGAATGCATTGGGGTTAAAAACCTTAGTTGGAAAGCCAGGACACTCTAAGATAGTGTAACATCTTAAACAAACGTCACTGTTTGGGACCCTCTGGTAACCTTAACTCTGCCCTTCTCCATTCTCCACCTCCCCATGTGTCCTCAGTATCCGGTAGAGAGAGGTCTGTAACAAGCATCACAGATTGGTGCAGGGCCTGATGGCCTAGTATACCCACAGCTCCTCCCCACTTCACCAGGAAGGGTGTGTGTGTGTGTAAGTCTCCTTAAATTTCTTAGTGTTTTTCACAAATTCCTCTGTGATGCCTGGATGGGTCCTAGGGTGCTTTATGAAGGGGGAGTGCCGAAGGACAGTCTTTGTAAGGGATTTAGCGTTACCAGGGATGCTGTGTGGATCTGCAGGAGTCCTTGTATCAGCTTGACTCTCCATCAGCTCTGCAGGAACCTCCCTTTGAGGTTCCACACACCAATCTGTTGTGTTGCAGAGGCTCCCTCTCCTTCTCACTTCTCCTGTACGAACCTGGAACTCCTCTCCTGCGTCAGGGTCCTGGATGGCACAACTTCTGCAGACAGGCTGGAATAGAGATTGGCCCGAGAGCCAAAGCCGATCAAATAATTTACATGCATCGCTGCCTTCCACTGGACTCAGCTCTGCCTGCTCTGGCTAGAATCTGTCTTCCTCTAGTCGCTGGAGGCCTGCGAAGAGGAAGAGGCTGAGTGAGAAGCCATTGGTTTTGGAGCTTGTGGCCTGGTTCTCTGGCTGATGTCATGTGTGCTGTTTGTTTGTGGATTTGCTAGTTTGTGCTGGGGTTGATTAGGGAAAGCTGCCTTTCTCCCAGACTGTTTGCAGTGAGTAATTTGTGGGATGAATTAGCCCCTCTTCCTGTTTGTGGATTAGCCCCAAACAGGCTTTGGTTTCAGGGATGTGTTGATTAATCCACAAGTGGCTGTGCAAACCTATTTCAGCCCGTGGAATGCTTGTGAACTCTTCACTGTCACTATTGCTGAATATTTGTGTGGTGAGGTTAGTCACAGAGTTGCATGGTATTGTTTCCACTTCCCAATTTGAGGGTTGCCAGACCTGCTAAGAACTTTTAAGCTGGCCAGGGGAACACGGCCATTGTGAATAATGATGCACACACCCTCATGTGCAAGTATGCCCGATGCTTTCAGTTTCCACAGGCTTCCTTGAGGACAATGTTTTGCTCACGCAAATGTGTGCAAAAAGTGACCGAAGAAGGTGGTGGCTCCCGGGAGGTGATGTGTGTGTTCTGCCTGATTGTCTGAGGATGCACTGCATCGTTCGCTTGCTGCCTGGGCGCAGGGTCGGTCAGTTCTAAGAGATTGATTGCAAAGGTAAGCCATGCAGCTGTGGAGCACGACGGCTCGTGCAGGGTTGGAAATGGAATTCCGGCACTGCATTGTGAGCTCTGCAGAGAAGTCTCATCCAGGGAGCCGCTTCCCTTCTCTGTATTTTTGACATTTTGCTTGTTATGTTAGTTGGTTCAGAGAAAACAAACAAAGAGCAGCAAGGAAGATTCAGTCCTGCAGCTACATGGCATGCCAGGCCTGCCGTAACCTGTGGAGCGATGCTGGGGACATGGCAGAAAACACTAGCTCAGCAACACTTAAGTCAGCAGCAAGCAGGGGCTGTGCTGAGAATCCATTCCAGGTGGGCAAAGGAATCCAGTTCCAGTCCCTAGTCTGTGTCCAGATGCATTGCAGGACAAGAGCCCCCCTTCGTGTCCCACACTGGCACAAATCCTGCTAACTAAACTGTTTGAGCTGTGATGGTCACATGTAAACTATGGCCTGGATAACTTGTGTCCATGGGAAATGGGTTCTGCCTGTATTTCCCCGCACCTTATCCACTACACTGGTATTTCTTTGTATTACTGTAGCACCTAGGAGCCCCATTGGTGGGGCAGGACCCCATTACGCTAGGTGCTGTGCAAACAGAACAGAAAGATGTTGTCTACCCCTGAGAGCTTCGAGTAGGCATCATGGCAAAGGAAAGCTGGGAGGCGGGATCTGAAGGAAGAGAAGGGGTCACTTATGCAGATGTTTACAGTGAGCGCCTCCCAGATGTGGTCACAGCAGGGGGGAAAGCATGAAGGGCTTGTTTGAACATGTAACCCGTGAGCAATGGAGGCTGGGTTCATGGCTTGGCTGGAGGTGAGCCTTGTCATGATGAGAGGTTGTGTGGGGATATTCTGTGGAGGTGTTTGGAAATGAAAACAAGTAGCTCCTGTCTGATGTAGTGGAGAAGGGTGAGCCCATGGAGGGATGCAGAGAGAGTATGACGTGGTCAAAGCTGCAGGCTAGGAGAAGGATCCTTGCAGCAGCGTTCTGAACAAGCATGAGTGGGATAAGTGGGCATCATTGGTCAAGGCTGGAGAGAAAGCTGTTGCAGTGGGTGAGATGCAAGATAAGAGCCTGGGCAAGGGTTTTAGCTATGCGGATGGCTAGGAAAGGCGTAGCTTAGACATAGCCTGGATGTGAGGACCTAGAGAAAAGGCCCTGGCAAAGATGACACCCAGGTTACAGGCAGGGTTGTGGTGTTGTCCACGGTGATTGAGCAAGACAGAATGGGGAGGGCTTGGAGGAGATGAAGAGCTCTGTTTCAGCCATATTGGGTGGCTAAACATCCCTAAGGAGCCATTAGAGACAGGCTGCGATGGCAGTTTGATCAGAAGGAGCCAGGTCTGGAGAAGAGAGGTAGGGCTGAGAGCTGTCAGCGTAGAGATGGGAGCTGAATTTTTGTGTGGATGAGATGACCCATGTCTCTAGCTGAGTCAGGATGTCCCTTGGGGCTGGGTGGCGGGGGGGATGCTGAATCTGTGGTGCCTTAAATCCCGGCTCTCTGGGAGATGTGATGCCCTGGCACCTCTTCTCCCGCTCGCTGTGGGGAAGTAGCAGCCACTCCCTGGTTCAGGTTGCAGTGGAGTTTCTGTCAGCACCCCCCAAGTTGACTCCTTTCTGAAACCCACAAACAAAGGAGCACTGGGCTTGATTTTCAAAGTGCCTGTGTAACTTAGAATCCACGTCCTGATCTCAGAAGTGACGTGGGCACTGAAAGGCCTAGCCGCCATTAAAGCCAATGAGATGTAGGTGTTGCAGTGCCCAAGTCTCTTTGGAAACAGGCCTTAGACACCTGAATCACTTAGGTTCTTTCGGAAATGTCACCTGTTGGCCTCACAGCTGGGAGATTGGTCTGTGGCTGTGGCAGGATCAGGGCAGGTTTCAGGCCACCTAAAGATAGAGGAGTTGGTCAGAGTTCAAAACTTCTTCTCCTGGTATTTTTTTGCTACTTGGTAGCAAAAAGCCCCATGAGAAGGCGGCTCCCTGGTCTGTGCCTGCTGGGACCAAGCACCCGGCCCGAGGCAATCAGAGACTAGGCAGTCGCTGCCCAAGTTATGAAATGGGAGCGTCATCCTAGGCAGCAGGACTGGAAGCAGGAGTCAGCCCTGCATGGGGGCACCACTGAAATTAGCAAAGGACAAGGCCCATTTGGTTCCTGACCCTGCCAGTGCAGGAGGATCCCTGACTGTACCAGGGGACTGCATTGTCCAACCTAGTTTGAACTGTCCTGAGCACTGAAACTCCTGGAAAGACTGCTCCTCGGCTGGGTAGGACTTCTCCAATATTTGGCCTAAATTTTCCTTTAGTTCCACCCTCCTGACTCACCCCAAATAATTTGTCTCCAATTCTCCGGCTCGCACCTTCCAGCATGTGCAGCCTGTTCCCATGTCCCTACTTAGCTGTGGGTCCTCCAAACTTGTATTGCCTATACACACAAACAGCTAAGCATGCACACTCTGCCTGGCGGGGATGTCTAGTAGCCAGGAAAGAACAAATACAAAGTTTCCAGAAGAGTGATTGAGAGCACAGTGTGTGTGTCACCCTTCCTGCACCCCCTCCCAAGTGGCTGTTCTCTCACATTTAAAGGGAAATTACACTAAAAAGTACACGTGCTCCGTGAAAGGATCTGAGTCTGCATCGCTTAACTTACACCCATTTATCAGTCACTCTGTATCTCTGTCACATGTGAGTCATGTGCTCCATGCCCATCCTCTACATCTCTGCTGTGAAAGTGATTGACAGATACAGAGCTGTCAAGGTCTATGCCCCTCTCTTCTCACTGCACAGAGCAGAGCAGGAAGCAGATTACCCCAAATGAAAGCGGGGAGGGGAAGGGGAACCTTTTTACTGGGTGCAACCAAACCCCAGGTCTGACTCTGTCTGGCTGCAGCAAGCTGGAATCCTGACCCAACTCAGCACCCCTCCAAGGGAGGCTTTTGAGCTCTGTGTTTGGATTCGGTCCCTTCTCTACTAATGAGCCACAGCTGGAGCTCAGATCCTGGCCCAGGGCTTGGACCCAGCCCTAGCTGCTGTTGGATGTAGCTGTTTGTTTTGCTGGAAGGTGAGCTGGGGTTCCTCAGCTCTTCCAGCAAGAAGATTCCAGGGTCCTTCCTGATCTCTCCACCCCCACCCCAAGCTGAGGGGCTGTAGGAGGAGAAAGTGCAAAGAGAGCTTGGGAATGGGCTCTGGGCCTCTCACTGCCCTGGGCCTGGCCTAGAGTGACTGGCTGGCTTCCACTGGAGGGCTGTTCTGATTTCTGTGGGAGCTGCGCTGGAGCAGTCTCCAGCCATACCTCATGCCAGCACTAATCAGGTTCTTTGGGGGTAGCATCAACAGAGAGACCAAGAACTGAACGAGCTCCAGAGTCGAGACTCCTACTTCCCCAGGTGTTATTCCTCAACAGAAAAGCCATGGAGGGAGGCAGTGTGTGCCCTGCCTGTGCTGTTCCTGCGCTAGGGATTCACAGGCCTTCCTTCTCCAGGGCTGGCAGTCTGGCTCCCTCCCCAGTGCTCAGTGCCTCTTGCAATGCAGTCACTCTGGGGTAAGGGGCCTGCAGGCTGGGTGCTGTTGGTAGGTGAATGCTGGTAGGGAGCCAGCTGAACACCCTGTCTGGCTGCCTGGGGGGTGGCAAATGGGCCATGTGATGTGGAGCTAATGAAGAGCGAGGGCTTGGTTCACTGCTCCACGGAGCTCTGGGTCCTTCTCCTCTGAGAGCTGCTCGCTTTTCCAACCGCTTCCTCCCTCAGCTGGATTACACCTAGGACAGGGCCATTTGGGTCATGGCCCTGCGTTTGCAGCATGCCTTTGGAGTGACTGGAGGGGGCTGTGACTGCCACCCTGTGTGGATGGACAGCCAGGCTGGCAGAGGCCCTGTGGTTCTCCCAAGTGGGCAGGACGCCAGCACCAGCTGTGCTAAGGGTTTGACAGGTATCAACCCCCAGCAGCACGCTCCAGGCAGAGGCCTATCGCTTTGGCAGGTCTCTGAACTTCCCAACTCCAGAGCTGCATGGAGGTCGAAGGGTCGAAGGTGGTGCCTGAATCTCTCTAGGGCAGGGGTGGCCAGACTGCGGCTCCCGAGCCACATGCAGCTCTTCAGAAGTTAATATGTGGCTCCTTGTATAGGCACCGACTCGAGGGCTGGCAGCAGCAGGCCCCAGCTGTTGCATGTGTGTGTGTGCGTGCGTGCGCGCGCTCACTGCTCAACTCCTGACTCTGCCACAGGCCCTGCCCCCACTCCACCCCCTCCTCCACTCCCTCCCCTGACCTGTTGTGCCCTCGCTCTCCCCCCCCCAAGCCCCTTGCATGCCGCAGCTGATTGGGAGGTGGGGGCAGGAGCGGGAAGTGCTGATCGGCAGGGCTGCCAGTGGGTGGGAGGCCCTGGGAGCGGGGGGGGGGGGGGGCAGGGGAAGCCGATGTGGGGGCTGCTGACGTATTACTGTGGCTCTTTGGCAATGTACATTGGTAAATTCTGGCTCCTTCTCAGGCTAAGGTTGGCCACCCCTTCTCTAGGGGCTGCCTCATGCTCTGCAGGCCAATAACCCATGGAGCAGGAGCCCTGAGCCAGGCTGGCCAAGCGAGCGCTGTGGTGCTCCCTGCTCCCTCCTGTGCCATGGACAGCCCGCAGGGAGGTCAGGCATGTGCAGATAGGGTGGGACAAACTGGGGTGGCCACAGGGGCTGAACCACTCGGAAGGGAAGGGGTGGTTGAGCTGCAATGCGGCTCCCCACATTGGAGTCACGTATGTCTATGTGCCAGTCACGTAGTCACCTGACTTCCACTCCCTACCCCATTCCCCGCACACATAGTGCTGAGCAGCCTCCTCTCCCACTGACTTTTGGGGCACCATTGCTGTGGCAGCTGGGTGTAGACAAATAGCCCTGGGAGTCACCAGTTGCATTTTGGGACAATGAGAGGGCTCCAGTTCCAAGGGTTGGCATTAACCTGTGGCTCTGGGAGCTGGCAATGGACTCCTTGCGGGAGAACCACAGGTCAGGAAGCATTGCCCAGCAGCTGGGAGGGGGAGGGTAACAGTTACTCTGTGGAACTTTGACCTAGACTCAAGGAGGAGGTAAAGCATTTCCTGTATCCCTGTCCCCCAGCCAAACTCCTGCTGCATAAGACAGCACCAGAGCCTGGTGCCTGAGTTGCAGGGAGTTGCCCCTTCATTCAAGAGTCCTGCTCCAGTCTTCTGAGAGTAGGGTGACCAGATAGCAAGTGTAAAATATCGGGACCTTTTTTGTTTTTTGGGGGGGTGGGGGGGGGAATTGCCTATAGAAGAAAAAGCCTCTAATATTGGCACCTTTGGTCACTTTAAGCCAGGGCTCCCTAACACAGCTCAGCTGACTCAAGTTCCACTAACCCTGCACTTAAACTGTGGTGCAGACTCACCCAAAGTGGCCACTGACTCTCCCACTTGGCTTTATAACCATCCCACCCATGCTGAGGGAGATAGTTGGGGTGGGGGGGTGCACATGGGAAACTGTCCCACATAGACTCATAGACTTTAAGGTCAGAAGGGACCATTATGATCATCACATCGAGGCACCCCCTGTCCCTGCTCTCTGCCACAGACCCCTCATTGCCCTTCCCGCCTCCAGCTGCTGAAGGCTGCAATCCCTGGCCAAATGCCCTTGTTGGGTCATGGCTGCTGGCGGGCAGCAGCCTGGGCGGGGTGGCTGCGTGGGGGCAGCATGGCAGGGGCCAGGGAGCTATTTACTGTGCTGGCGCGTGGAGCGCCCAGCACTGAACGGAGCCCGCGTGCCGCAGGGAGCTGTTTGCGTGGTGAGTGGGGAGCAGAGCTACACGGTCTGCAGGGCGGGGTGGTGCTGGGGCCCCCTCCAGCCACCCAGAGCCAGGTGACGGCGGTTCCCCCAGTGGTGCTGCGCCGCTGCGTCAGGGTGGGCTTCTTCCCCAGCTTGCAGCTGGGCTGGCTCACTGCGCTTCCTGGGGTAGCGGGAGCCTGGGGCGGCGCTCTTCGGCGCTCTGCACCGTGCACGGGGCCCCAGAGGGACCTGCCGGGGGGTGAGGTGGGGAGTCCCGGTGGGGCTTAACTGGGGCGCGTCCCGGGAAGCATCCAGCAGGTCTCTGGCTCCTAGGTCGGGGGGCGGGGCTGTCTGTCTGCTCCAGTGCCTGCAAGCCCCGCCCCTACAGCTCTGATTGGGCAGGAGGGAGCCGGTGCAGCACACGGAGACCCCCTCTGCCTCTGTGCCTAGGGGCCACCAGCACTGCAGGCTCCTGCTGGCGGGCGAACGTGCTGCCGGGAGCTGCCCCAGGAAGCGCCGTCACACCAGCCCCTGGACTTTAGCGGTGTTGGTGAATGGTCCCCAATATCAGGACAAAGGGCGTCCTGACTGATGTGCGGTCGGGATGCTGGACAAATGTGTTAAAATCAGGACTGTCCCGATAATATCGGGACGTCTGGTCACCCTATGTGAGAACATCTCTTCGCTGCAGACCCTTAGGGGACCTTGGAGCCATAGGACAGAGGAGGGAAAGAGGGGCTCCTGACTGAAGCACAAGTAGGGGTGGGAGGAGTCCTGGGTTCTAGTCCCAGTTCTGCCTGTGTGGCCTTGTGCAGGTCCCTGCCCCTCTTGGTGCCTTGGTTTCCCCATCTGCAACATGGGGACTCATGTCCCGGGGCATGGTACTGTTTGACATGTGAACCCCTCTGCTGACATTGCTAGGGAAGTGCTGCAGCGGGGTGGTGCTGTCCATGGCGCAGGGGATCTCAAGGGCATGCTCCTTGTTCCTGTGGGCACTGGCCCTGGGGGCAGCCCTGGGGTAAGCAGAGCAGGCCGCATCCCTGATCCTCTGCTGCGGGCTGGGCCAGCCCCTTAGTGCTGCTTCGGATGGGAGGTTTGATGTGGCTGTGGCAGGGGAGCAGGTGAGGGGCAGCTCTGTGCTATGGGTGGAGCTTCCCTGATTCCCATTGGCTGGGCAGCTGGCTATCAGAGTAGGACTGTGGTCAGGCCCAGCTTCGCGCAGGGGCTGGCTCCAGCTAGGGACCCTGGGAGGGGTTTCTCTGCCCGGGGATAACAACCCAAAGCAGGGTCCAGATGTGTCTGAGGAGGGAGGGCTGGGGGAGGGAGGGAGGGAGAGACTGCAAAGCAAGGCCCCTCCCCCGGCCTCCTGTGCACTTGGGAAGGAAGAGGGGATGGGGCCAGGACAATGGGCTGCAGGGAACTGACTCCAACAGCCGGTTCCTGACCATTTCCTCCCTCTGTCGCTGGAGCAGGGCGGGGAGACAGAGGAAGTTCACCCCTCGAGGTGTTTATGATACAGGACCCAGTGAGCACCAGAGGCAAGTGCCCTCCAGCCTGTGAGCGGAGCCGTGGGGACCCCCAGCCAGAGGAGCCTTGGCTGCCGGGGCCAGCTGGGGGACCCCCCCCTCCTCTCTGCATCTGGCTGGAGCAAAGGCACTGTTTGGAAGCAGAGTTGACCCGAGCCGTGGGGCGTGGCCAGGGGTCTCCGGCGCAGACTCTTCTGTTGTGCTTGGTCGGATGTTCCCATAATCTCTGCTCTGCCGCAGGGGGTCAGCACTTTATGTGGAGTCATGGGCAGCTGTCGTGCGACCGTGGACTGGTCCGAGTCGCTGGTCCTTTCCTGGCACAGGGCAGGTAGGATGGCATCGCGGTGAGCCCCATGCCAGTGGGGTGGAGGCCAGCTCGGCATTTGGTGAGGAGTACGGGCAGGGCACCAGAGAAACCCTGGAGCATTGGGGATGGTTTGGTTAGGTGCCAGTGATGATCTTGGCACTGGGCATGGCACATAAGGGGCATCTTGCTCTCCAGTGGGGCAGCACGAACTTGGGGCTCCTCCAAGAATTCTGGGGTAGACTCTGAATCTGGTGGGGCTTCGCCTCGTCTGGACTAGGCCCAGGGCAGAAATCACTGAACATGTCCTGCGTATTGGAGGCAGTTTCGAAGCCATCAGGCTGGTTTTGACTGCTGGTGTGAGGGATGCAGCACAGGGAGGCAGCTGTCTCCCCGCCTTTGCCAACAGCTTTTGGGGTTTGTGACATGGCACTGAGTCCTAATCCAGGGGTTCCCTTGGCAGGCAAGGGGGGCGTTGGTGTGCACAAACCAGTCCCTCTCTATAAAGCTGTTCTGGGGGTTACTCAGCGCTGGGCTGGAGTCCTGGGCAGGATGGTGCTCTGTGTGCTGAGGGCTGCACCTGGTGGTGAGTAGCTGGGATAGCGAGATAAACTTGATGCCAGAGGCAGCTTTGGAGCCAGGCATGAACATCCTGGTCCGCAGCTGCGCACCCAGCACGTCACCCCACTGCAGGGCAACAGGTAAATGAGACTGGAAGCCCCTACTCCTGGGGACACTGCAGAGCTACTGGGTAGACAGAGTAATAATGGCCCATTGCCTTGGGTGTTCTTCTGTCAGTGGCAGTGGGGAGAGTCCTGGATCCAGGTGCAGTGAGTGAGTCACACACCCAGAGTACAAACTGCCTCTGCTTCCTGCTGCCCCTCTAATCATGCCCAGACTCCATGAGAAGCCCTCACTTCACTGGCAGCCAGGGTGGGGAAGCCACCTGCCCTCAGCCTGGCTCGCCTCCATCTCTCCAATGGGCTGCTGTCTCCAGAGTGGCCTCTGCATTGGGGACTGTGGCCATGCTGACACACCATAACTTGTGTTCATTCTGCCCCACTGATCCTAGCAGGCGGGGACAGAGCCGGGATGTGGTGTGAGCAGCAAGGAAGTGCAGCGAAGCACCACTTGGAGAGTGTCCTCTCTGGCTGGGAACTGGCAGCTGTTCCCAGAGCCCCTTTCCTGCATATGCAATGGGAGAATCTCAGGGCCAGATGGTTGGTGGGGCAGGGCATAATACAGACTGCTTAGAACCAGAGCTAGAAGTGGGATGGTTGAACCCACCAGAGCCCAGCCAGGTCCATTCAGCTCCAACATTGCCCTGTCAATGGGCAGTTGGTCTGGCTAGTTAGCTTTAGTTATTGTGGGTAGCACTGTGCTGTGGACACTCAGGATTTTGAATGTTCCAGCTAAATGAGGGTGCATATTTAGGGTCCAGATGCTCTGGATTCTGTGGGGCGCTCCTTCATGTTCTGGTACAGGCCAGAGGCAGAACGTGGGCTATGTGGACCAGGGATCCAGTCTGACGTGGCAGCTGGTGGGGTGCAGAGCGGATAGACCAGGGGTCCCGTCTGACGTGGCAGCTGGTGGGGTCCAAGGCGAATAGGCTGGGAGTCTGACCAGGGCTAGACCACATGGAGTCTGGTCACTTGGCAGGAGGCAGGTTTCCAGTCCAGCTGTGTCAGCAATCTGATCGGGAATTGTCGGAGCTGGCTACTGGGCTGGATGGGCCAGGGGTCTGATCTATGCAGGAGCTGAGAGATCAGTGGGCATGGAGCAGCAATTAGTGCTTCATGTAGCTGCTGTGGTGCATCTTCTGGGTTGTCCATTGTGCCTTGGGGATGTATTTGGCGCCCAGGGCTTGCACTGATGGATGGTGCAGGGTTCTCCAGCTGTGCTGCCCTCCGGCCCTGTGGAACTATCCTCCTCAGCCAGGTGATGGGGCTGGTGCTTGGCTGTGCAGGCCAGCACTGCTGTAGTCCTTGCCCTGCTTTCTAGTGCTGCCCCCATGCCCCAGGGTTGTAGCTCAGTGCTGCCTTGCTGAACTGGCCAGGAGCATGAGGTTTTTCCTTCTTCTTCAAGTGCTTGCTTGTGTTTCCCAGCCCTTTGGGATGTAATTATTCTGCTAGCAGCTGTGAAACTGGCATGGAGCCCTGCGGAGCATGCATTTCCACCCATCAGCTAGCACTACAGCAGGCTCATGGGTGGGGTCTGAGAGCTCTGAATCAGGGTCTGGCTCCCTCCTGCACTCATGGCTTGTGCCATTGCACTGTCAGTACTGTGTGAATATGCAGTAAAGTACAGGGCAGCACCGTGACCGGGAGAGCAACAGTGACCGACTCAGGGACTCCTGTATCCAGATGAATGGGAGCACAGGGTGGTCTCTGCGCTGTGACCGATGGTCTGTGGGGCACGAGGAGGAGGGGGCTACGGAATGGACGGGGATATGGAGCAGTCAGAGGGGATGGAGTGGGAGTCAGAGCTGAAATTGTGTTGGGAGGATCCAGAGCTGGGAGGCAAGAGAAGGAAGCTCTTTATAGCTATGGGAATGTGCCGCCTTGCTGCTGAGAGGAGGGTGGCGCTGTTGGCATTGAGGGCACGTGAGCCAGGAGGTTCTTGGAACTCCGGGCTTCTGCCCTGAAACAGCTTACACAAAAAACTGAAGAAAAGGGAGAACATGGCTCTATGAAAGAGACCCAAATGTCACTGAAAGGCAGGTGCGTTCCTGCTGGGTATGTGGGACCTGCACTGGGGAGTGCAAGGGCTGAGCAAGGAGTTTCTGTGATCACCAGTGGCAGGGGTGCTTGTGGGATGGCCAGTTGGAAAGGTGTGTGTTCATTGTGAGTGGGGTGTCCTAGGCTGGGTGTCGTCTCACTTACTGGACAGGTATATGTATCTGAGGCACTGGCTGGCTGCCTGGCCCGTGGGAGGTAAATGCTGGGATCCCAGAGCACAGGGTTTGCAGCCCCTGTGTCGTGGCTCCCCTCCTGGGCTGGGGTGGGAGTGCAGGGCTGTGATATTTGGGGTGGGGAGGGGGTGTTGGGAAGGTGCAGGCAATAGAGCATCTGCCCTGGGTGCTCTGGATGACTGAGTGCTGGGCATTGCTAGTGGCTTCCAGCTGATTGTCCTTACAGCTGGGTGCTAACTCTGCGTACTCTTCCCCACAGGTCCCACTTCCCTTTCTGTTGGGTAATGGCAGTCTCTTCCTGTCCTGCGCTGCTGGGCGGAGGTGCTGCATGCTGGTGACAGCCATTGCATCCCCCAGAGGCAGCTGCAGGGCTGGGGAGGGGAGTGGGGCAAGACCTTCAGGCAGAGCCCTTTGCTATAGACTTGGGGATCGATGTTATTACAGCAGCTGCGTGTGGGGTCAGGTGTCTGCCCTGCCCTCCCAAGCTGTTTCTGATCCCACGTATCGCACCCCTTGGTCCGATTGCCCAGCCTCGTTCGTCTAACACACAAATTCTTTATGCTGCCCTTGGGGACGGAAGAGCCTGCATTGCCGTGAGGGTAGCAGGGTTCGCGGGGAAGCACTGTCTTCCTGGAGTCTCGGGTTCCCTGCAGCGTGTTAGCAGTCCGGGGGCTGCAGCTCCCCCAGTCAGCCACAGCCAGCATCTCTGCAAGGGCAGAGCTCAGCAGTGACTGTGATCACAGCCCTTCTTTGGGGGACTCTTCCTTCGTGGCAGGGCAGATACAGTGCTGCCCACCAGAGCAGCTGTCCAGTGATGGGGATGCACCCCCATCGTGCCTGCACACTGCCCTGCCAGCGCACCTCAGCCATGACTGGGGGCATCTCTAGGGGGAGTGGGGAGTCCAGCCTCTGCCAAGGCTGACAAAACAGCCAGTGGTGGTTTTGTGCCATGGACACCTGCCATCTAGTATCTGCACTGAGACCTCCCATCCCACAGGGCACTGGGAACCTGAACAGTGACTCCAGCCTGAGCTCCATGCCATACACCCAGCCCCTGGTGTCCCTCAGCCAAGTCCCTACCCATGAGCCTGGGTCTCCAGCATGGCAGTACTGGGCCTGTGCTGCCGCTAGGCTATGGGGCTGGCGTGTGGCCCATGCCCGACACATCTGTCAGCGTCCCCCATTCCATCAGGACAGGACAATCTAGGCTTTCACTGCTGGCTGCTTTGGTACTGTCATGGTGGGATATGTGCTGCTTGGGAACTGGGAAGTGCAGCTTGTGGGCAGCTCCCACGTCCTCTCCTTCCCCTGTCCGCCCTCTGTGGACAAGTTGACAAGCAACCCTTTTGGCTGCTCCCCTCCCCACCAGCATGCTTCTACTTTTCTCTACACCAGGGGCTCTTAAACTGGGGGTCAGGGGTCATGAGGTTATTACATGGGAGGCCATAAGCTATCAGCCTCCACCCCAAACCCCACTTTGCCTCCAGCATTTATAATGGTGTTAAATATATTAAAAAGTGTTTCTCATTTAAAAGGGGGGGTCGCACTCAGAGGCTTGCTGTGTGAAAGGGGTCACCAGTACAAAAGTTAGAGAACCACTGCTCTACGCAAAGCTATTTGGGGATTCTGTGCATGGGAGAGACTCTTCTGTCTTCTCTGTGCACTTGAGACACAGCATTGCTGGCCACTGGGGAAGGGGGGTGCAAAGGGGAGATCTAGGAAGAGCCTCCTCCCCGCAATAATAAACCCAGGCCTACAACAGAGAGGCCTGGCTGGGACAGCCTGAGTCGCTCTTTGCTGTGTGACCATGACATTATGATGCGGTGAGTTAGAAACACAACAGCTGTCTTTTTACTACGTGCTACAAGCAACTGAGGCCTGGTCTCTGTGCAGAGTTGCACCAGTTTCCCAGTGAACTGGTTTTTATAGAAAGCAAGTGAAGCTAAGTCGATGGGAGCCAGATTTAAATTGAGTGTCCACACAGTGCTTTGCACCATGGAACCAAAAATGGTAGAAACTCCTGGCACTAGTGAAAGCAATGCCGTGGGGATTGCAGGCGAGGCCTGAGATGTGCCCAGGCAGAGTTCAGATCTAGATCCAGACCCACCCTGAGCCGGGCACATCTCCCTCTAGAGGCTGGCCCTGGCCCTGTGACAGCACGCTGCAGCTAGAAGGCTCTCCTGTGGCAAAGTGGTAGGGCTCTGTAGGCTCCCTTGGAGCTCTCAGGTTCATCCCTGGGGTGACCATGTGTACCTGGCCATGGACTCTTACCTTTGGCCTGGGGTTTGGTCATGTTCTGTTTCGAGAAGTTGGTGTAAATAGATTGCTGTTGGTTGTAGGGGGGTGGTGGCCGTGCCCAAAGGCCTCCTGGGGGATCAGGGCCCCAGCGTGCTGGGCGCTGCACATACGGTGCACAGACGCAGCAGGGGCCACTGTGGGAGAGAAGGTGGAAGGCAGTGACCGCTGGGTTTCCTGGAGGAGATGGGAACCTCTTGGTGATGTCAAACCAGCTGGAAGTGTGGGTGTCAGTTTTTTGTTTTAAAATAAATAAAATTAGTTGCTCCCACTGGGGCCAATCTGGGGGGATCTCTGAAGCCTGATCTGGTGGAGTGGGGACCTGAGCTTGGGGGCAGGCTGCAGACTGACCCTTGTATCTCATTCAGTTTCCAATAAATTCAGCCCCCAGAGCTACCGCAGGGTGTGAAGTAACAACACTCTCAGACAATGAGAACGCAAGCTGGCATACTGCCATTGGCCCAGCCCTGACCCTGGGGGCTGTGCCATAGCGCTGCCTGTGCCTCTGGGGGCGGGAGCTGCCACCAGCCCTGAGCACGGGCTGCAGCTCAGTGAGGTGCCCCAGGCAGGATGGCCAGCAGGGTGCCCATCGCTGCTCTGTGCTGGGCACTGCCCAGCACTTCGTGCAAAGCTCTGGAGCCCCCTGGTGCACTGCTGCCTGGAAGGACACGTTATCCCCCTACCCCCAGGGGTTGTTCCGTATCCCTTACAAGGAACTGGCTGCAGTGGGACAGGTGCCTTCCTTGTGCATGGAAAAGGGGGCTGCTTGGCGCTGGAGATACGAGGGTGACCTGTCCTGCCTTGCCTGTCTCTGCTGGAGCTATCCGTGGGGGATCAGGGGTCTGAGGAGGTGCTTTCCTTGCTGTCCAAGGGTTGGAGGGTGGAATCTGTCCTGAAGAGCTTTTCTTCCAAGGGAGGAGTTGTAGACAACAAACCTGCTCATAATAAAACAAAGAGCTTGAAGCATCCTGAATAAAACTACTCCCCCTTTGCAGTGCTCAGTGAGATCCTGCAGCTCTCTGGTTGTCCACAGGGTCCTTCAGCAAAGACCTGGTTTTTCTTATGTAAAATCAGGTTGAAAAACAGTCAGGCCTAAAGCCTCCAGGAGTTAAAAGGGCACAGATTTTGTTCTTTTCCTTTCCTAATGATCCTTCAAGCCTTGGGTCTGTGGACCTGGGAGTAGCAGGAGAGGGTACAGGAGATGAGTGGCTCGATTTGATTTTACCGTTTTGGGGGATTGTAGCACCTGGTACCTGCCCAGGGGACAGGAGAGGATGAGAAACCAGAGGACAAAGAAGTGGGAGCTCCCTGCATACACAACCTCCCTTTGCACTCGGAATGAGAGTGGCACAGAACTGTCCCATCCCAGCGCTGGTAATACCCGGTGTGAAGCTTGGTCTTGCCCAGTACTTGTGAGCTGCGGTGCCATCAGCAGCCCTGCACCTGGCTATTCCGGTTCTGGCTCGACGTGGGACAGAATCAGGCGCCTTCCTCGTAGCTTTTGGCCATTGCTCCCTTGAATGGGCTGAATGAGGTAATTTGATTAATGGCTGCAGTACTAGGTCAGGATGCATGCCACTTCCATTTCACACAGCAAGAGCACAAGACATTCTGGGCATAATCCTGTGCCATTGGCTGACCGGGCCAGCTGCTCAGATGGGGTGAAGCCATGGGGATGTGCTGACGGCAGTGGATCAATGGCAGTTCACCCCAGTCAGGGTCTGCCTCTGTGGCTCCAGACTCAGATAAGCCAACTGTGGCATTTCAGTTAGCTACAGGGACTCTTAACGGGATCTGAGGAACAGGCAAATTAATGCCCAACTTGTTAGCATACGCAGAGGGGGGTATATTCCCAAGCTGCATCCAGCCCACTCCCTGCCTAGACTCAGCCCCCTACCAGCTCGAGCTGCTAAGTGCTTCATACTCTCCCTACAACACTCCCCTTAAAGGGACAGTGACCATACAGCCACCAATGTTGCCTGCTCCACAC
The DNA here is from genome assembly GCF_025201925.1 of Gopherus flavomarginatus. Taxonomy (NCBI): domain Eukaryota; kingdom Metazoa; phylum Chordata; order Testudines; family Testudinidae; genus Gopherus; species Gopherus flavomarginatus. The sequence goes on along the minus strand of NC_066624.1, from coordinate 43,818,058 downwards.
CCAGCAGCACATCCTCAATGCACATCACTCCTGTTACGGGCTAAGGTGCACTAATTTGCCTATGGCCAAATCTCCTGCTAATCTAGGAGGGTTGTGGCTGGCTTCTGTCCTACAGCATGAGGCTTCTGGTTGAAAGTTGTTCAGATCTAAGGGTGAGGTCTGGCTATGGTTGCCAAATGTCTAATCATACAAACCCAAACACATTTTCCCCACCCCCTGCCCCTTCTCTGAGTCCCCGCCCTATTCACTCCATCCCCCCTCCTTCCGTCACTCACTCTCCCCCACCCTCACTCACTTTCACCAGGCTGGGGCAGGAGGTTGGGGTGCGGGAGGGAGTGCAGGCTCTGGGAGGGAGTTTGCATGCAGGAGGAGGCTCAGGGCTGTGGCAGGAGATTGGGGTGTGGAAGGGGGTTTGGGGTGCTGGCTCTGGGAAGGGGCTCAGGGCAATGTCAGGGAGTTGGAGTGCAGGAGGGGGTGCAGGGTGCAGCTCCGGCTGGGAGGTGCATATCTTGGTCAGCTCTTGGCATATCCCTGTGGCCCCTAGAGGAGGGGCCAAGGAGGCTCTGCACGCTGCCCACATCCACAGGCACTGCCCCTGCAGCTTCCATTGGCTGCAGTTGCCGGCCAATGGAAGCTGTGGAGTCAATGCTCAGCAGGAGGACAGTGCATGGAGACCCCCTATCACCTCCCTCACCAGGGGCCACAGAGACGAGCCAGCTGCTTACGGGATGGGGGCCGGGGCAGTCAGGGAGCCTGCCTTAGCCCCGCTGCACTGCCAGACATTTAGTGGCTTAAAATCTCCCGGTTTGGATTCATTAACCTCCCGGGGGATAGAGCCCGATTCTAGGAGACTCCTGGCAAAGCTGGGAGGGTTGGCCACCCTAGCTCTGGCTCATTATAGAGATAAGGGTCATTGGTAAAGTCTAGGCTGAAGGTCAAACATGGGAGGTCTTTGGAGCTGGGGTTTTGCTGGGCCAATCTGTGGTGGAAACACTTGGGCTGGGGAGAGCCTCCAGTTCCCAAAGTATGTCGAGCTGCTTATCTACATCGGATCCCTGAAAGTGGAGTCAGCTTACAGCTATTTTCTGCCAAGTGGGGGTGTGCTGAGTTCTTTCCTACACTGTGCTGTGTGAGCACCTGGAGAGGATGGCATTGTGGTTAAAGTACTCTGATAGTGGCTCTGATACTGATTTGTTTGTGGCCTTCGGCAGGTCCCAGCACTGTCTCGTGCCTCAGTTTCCCCACCTGTAAAATACAGCATGTGCTGAGACATTACAGGGCTCATTGAGGACTAATGTTTGTGAAGCACAAGGATGGTGCTGTTTGGAGCACAATTCAGATGCCTAGAAGTAAAATACTGATTTCCTCATGTTGGTTTCCAGTTTCTTACTGGGGTGGGTGCAGGGTCCAGCAGCCCAGGTTGCAGGGCAGGCAGAGAGACCATTTGTGGCTTGCTGTCCCACACATCCCCCATACTGGAGCGAATCACCCTGCCTGGCATGTGAACAGAATCTGGAGTTCCATTTCCTCTGCTCTCCAGATTCGGGAGGGTGGGTGTGAGAAAGTGCATGACTTCACCTCCTTCCCCTCCCCCCGGGGAGCAGGGGGAGTGGAGCTGCAGGAGGGGTTTGGACAATGTCAGAAGGCAGTGCTCTGAGTCAGGCCAGCGCTGCACTCCCTAATCCAACTGCTGAGCAGAGAGTGGTGGAAGAAGTGCTCACAGCAGGCAGCCAGGGGCCCAGTGAGGATGGTGGGGCTTTGCCACAGTCCACACAGGGCCCATGAGCTTTGCCAGGTGTTGCATTTTATAAAAATACCGCATTTGACGAGGAGGACAACCAGATTTCCCCTCTGTAATGGTGACCATGGAGCGTCTGGAGCTCTACAGAATGGACCATTTTGAGACTTGAGCGGGATCTGGGTCCTTTAAAAGAGCTGCCTCATGTGAAGCACTCCCAGGATGGAAACCTGATCTGATCTGTTCCGATTTCCTGACTTCCAGACAGGAATGAAGTAATTCTCCTGACTCCATGAGGTAGGACGGAATCACAAACACCATGTTACAGGTGGAGAAACTGAGGCACTGAGTGGGCAAGGGACTCACCCAAGATCACTCAGGGAGTCAGTGGTGAAGCTGTAGATAGAATCTGGGCCTCCTGAGTCACTCATTCCAGCTCTAACCACGAGACCCTACTCCTCTCCCAGAGCTTGGGATAGAACCCAGGAGTCCTGACTCCCAGCTCCCTCGGGTCTAACCACTAGACCCCCCTTCCTGTTAAAGAAATCAGTCTTTATGATCTCCTTTATGATAATCTCCTCTCCCGCCCTCCATACCCCGCACTGTGCCTCCCCCGGGCAGTCGCCCATCTGGCGTGCGTGGGGCCGTACTCAGCTGCACTGTGCCGTGTGGTCTCTAGAACTGTATCCCAGCAGGCTCCCAGCTCCTTGACTGGCAACGCCTCTTTGGCTGTCACTGTTTTCACCTTTTATGGCTGTTCTGTCCCTGAGAAAGTGACAGTGCTCCCATTGCCATGGTGACCGCTCCCGAGTAGTGGGGAGCAGGGGAGCCTCCCGACATCCATTGCTCCTTCCAGGGCTCTGGGAAGGAAGGCTGAGCTGGTGCAGGTTTCAGGCCAGCCCAGTGGAGCCTGAACATAGGGCACCTGCCATTGGAGGCCCGGGTGGCTTGGGGCATTGGGAATGCGCAGGGGGCCAGAGCGCAGGCTAGTACAGCCAGATAGGGATTGCTGTAGATAGTTTAGGGGTCAATGGAGGAGGCACTCGGTGGCCCTGTGTCAGCAGTCAGACCAAGGACTCACCAGGCCACGGAGACCGAAGTCCTAGCTGAGGCTCACGGATAGGGTGGAAGCTGTCCTTGGCCCATGGATAAAGACAGACTCCATGTCCCTCTACTCCTGAGCTGAATCAAAGCTTTCATTGAAAAAAATGTTGTGCGTCTAGCACAAAGAAGACACTGAAAAATACGAGTTTGTGTTTACAGATCAAAATAATGGTCTCTCCCCCTTCCCAGGCTTGAGAGGAAACAGTGGGATGAGCCTCTGCAGGGTGGGGGTGCAAAGGAATTAGTGAGGGAAAGCTAAATCAGAGAACAAGGTCAGCATTGATTTCTGGGATCTGTTAACTGAGTGTAACTGCTATCATGTCACCTTCATGAATCTGCAGCTTGAGAGTGGTGAATTGCCCCATTCGTCTCAATGATATGTTAATTCTGAACCCTAACGATGCTGTAAATACTAACCTTAACTATTGATGAAAATTTTAGCAGAAACAACAACTAATATGCTTATCTCACAATCCCAATTTGTCTCCCACCTGCCACAAATGTCCCTTACTCAGCTGCCAAAACCGTTCACTCCTCCCACGGCAGCTTCACCAATGCAGTTATCTCCTGCAAGGAAAAAATCAGCTGCATAGTGAACAGTGGAAATGTGGGACTGGTGTAGAATCCATTGAACTGAACAGTAGATTAAATAGCACAGGGCCCACTGTCTGGATTGTATTAATTATTGTCATTGGATTGCGTCAGAAGCTCCATTGTTTAACTGAAGTGAAGCTGGTGCAGAAGTTCCAGCCCACTGCATTGGAGTGCTGCAGCATGAAGTGATTTTGCCATGGAATTATCGGTGCTCCTGGTTGTCCAACTGGTTGCTGCTGCCTGACACTTTCTAAGCTCCTGTTTTCAGTTGCTTATACTTTTGCAAGACTTTAACCAGGCAGGCTGAAATGTCCCATGCCAGAGGTTTGACTTAGGGTGGCTGAGTTTCAGCTCAAACAGTGCAGCCATTTCTGAGACTGAGATTAGGGGGAAATACGTTGTTTTGACCATGCTGAAACCATTCTTCCAACTTTCATGGGGAACGTCTAACACCTCCATGCTGTTGAGCAGAGGGGCCTGAAATTTGGTGGAGAAGTTTCCTTTGTGTCAGGGATGTGCATTAACTATCCTCTTGGCAAAATGCCCAGACTAAGTCAAGCCTTTGAAAAATCTCAATTTTCACATGCTCAGTAGAAATTTGTTAAGAGTTTGGTAGCTAAATTCTCCCAAGAGTCTACCTGTGCTGAGCATGCTCTAGCCCCTCCCAGCTCCTAGTGCTGATCAGACTGTGCAGGCCTGCTCCCATCCCCAGATCAGGACAGAGCATGCTCCAGCCTGGGGATGCAGGGGCTGAGCGGGACTACTCTGCAGTTCCTGTCCTGGACTGTTGAACTAAGAGCAGGGAGTCTGTCTCCTGTGCTCTGAGACCCCCCAGCTGGCACCCAGGCAGCCTGGAGGAGGAGGAGGAAACAGCTTTGACGGGGATGCGGAGGGGCGAGGAATGTAGGGCAAAAGATGAAGGGGAAGGGGGAATAGGAGCCTGAAGAGGAGAAGGGTTAGGTGAAGGAGTGCGGGGGGAGCAGAGAGGGGCCGATGCTGGGATAGGGGTTGAAACAAGGGTTGGGGAGAGGTGGCTCAGGATCTGGGGGTGGGGAAAGAATAGGAGTAGGAAAAGAAAGGAAGGATAGGTTGGTAATGGGGCAGGAGTCAGGGAGAAGGAGACGGGATGGCTAAGAGCATAGGGCAGGAGTTGGGCATGAGCTAGTGGGGAGAGCAGCAGTGAAGGGACAGGAGCAGAGGGAGAGCCTGATGTGCAGGGGCAAAAGGGTCTGTAACCACCAGAGTGCACTTCCCTATCCAGTCTGGAATGGAATGTAACGTTTCTGAGTCTCGCCAGTCCTCTGCTGTCAGCAACTAGCAGTGAAACCCCACAGCAGTGTCTCTCTCATCCCTCTTTAGTGGCAGGTCCCAGCCTTCTTCTGCTACCCGTCACTCCCTTAGCTCAAGTCATTACTCTAAAGATCCTCGCCCTGTCTGTATGATTCACAAAATGACAGTTTGGGGGTTAAAAAAAATGTTGGAAATTGCATCCAAAACACTTACGTTAAAGAATATTATTAAGGTTGCAAAGTCAAACACTGAAAACATAGGAAATGCCAAAATGAAGGTTGCCCTACAGCCTTAGTTTGGCCCCTTTGTGCATGTGCATTATGATACGATCTTCAGCATCCAGGGCTGTTAACCTGGCACATTTCAGTGGGGCAGCTGCACCAGCCTGTGTGTGAGTTCAGCATGAGCCAGGCTTCAGATGAGAAGCGTTCTGTGCAATCTCTTCCAAATCCTGTTGGTTCCTGTTTTCTGCTGCTCTCCCACTGGGCACTGCCCAGCATGCGTTTCAGCTCAGGTACCTCAGCGAATGTAGTCCAGCTCCGCTGACAGAGTGCTGGGGCTGCTTCTCTTCTCGCTTTTGCTGGAGGAAGCTGAAATCAGTGGGGCATACTGGAGGAGGAGAAGGCCTGTTATTGCCTTGGCGTGCCCAGTGGGAGCTAGTGGCAGGTAGGGGGTGAGCGTAAAGCAGGACCGGCTCCAGGCACCAGCATTCGAAGCTGGTGCTTGGGGCGGCATTCTGCAAGGGGCAGCAGTCCCTGTGTTTTCGCCCCAAAGCAGCGCACCAAATTGCCACCGCGGACAGCGGGGCCGCCAAATTGCCACTGCCGTGGTAATGCGCCTGCCACCCTAAGGGCACAGGAACTGCCCCCACTGTCCGGCGGCAATTCAGCTGCTGCTTGGGGCGGCGAAAACTGTAGAGCTGGCCCTGGCGTAAAGGCGTGCCGTTTTGGTGCCTTTTGTTTCCATTGCTTGAATTCAGACTGAGGTATGGGCAACCATTTTAGAGTGACACCACCAAATATTAACATTACTCAGAATTAAAATGACCCTCAAGAACTCTGCTGAATTTTTCTCTATGAACTGGTGATGCCTAGGCACTAGGGAAAGGCTTGGAGGGTCCTGTGGGGGTGATTTCCAGGGGAAACCTCGGGGGCATGGGGGAGGTGCACACATACACCAGTCCTGGAGTGAGATGGTCACCCAGCCTTCAGGGCATGCCCTTCTCCCAGGAATCTCAGCCCAGCACCAGTGCATAGGCCCCAGGCACCAATGCCTCCTCAAGGATCGACACTAATCACAACCCAAGGCAGAGAGCACAAGCACCTGTTGCCAACACAGCTCCCCCTGCCCAAAGCGTCACAAACCACAGTACAATACTGTCACTGAGCGTGGGGGAGTCAAGGCCTTGCACTCCCGGCTCCTTGCGTTTCACCATGACTCTCAGCCAACCAGTAATACAGTTTTATTTACATGACAGGAACACAGTCCAAAACAGGTCTTGCTGGTACAGACAAGAGGGCCCCCATTAGTTAGGTCCATCTGGGGGCCCCAGGGAGGCCACAGCACTATGGGGAAGCCCAAGCCCGGTCAGGACGCCCCTCTCCATTTCCCAGTCAGCTCCAAACTGAAACTCCCTCCAGCCGTCTCACTCAGCCTCCCCCCGGCTCCTCCCCCAGCCTTTGTGTCCTTTGTCCAGTTTCCCGGATAGAGATGTTACCTGGCCTCCAACCCCTGTCCTGGGTTCTCATGTTACATGCTCAGTTATCCTCCCTTCCCCAAAGGCAGTCCCAGCAAAACTCCCCTGCAACCTTCCCAGGTCAATACTCCTCACTCAGTATTCAAATAACACATCAAGAACATTCCCACTTTGTCACAAGTGCATCTTCCAAAGACTGAACATTTGCTTGCACAATGCGATAAAGAACTTGGAAGACTATGTATAGCAGCACCATCTGGTGACACCTGTCATGCCAGTACCTATTAAGCAAAGCAATGCATGCTGGACTGTTAGCCTGGTAACCCATTTAATGATAGCGACATCACTGCAAGATCCCCTGAGTCTATGTTTGTGGTTGGTACCTCTAGCATGGCTTTATCCTTAGCTGCATGTGTGCATGCAGAGACCCCCTTGTATGAACATTTTGGGTTGTCTCTGGAGACATCTTCCATGTGGAGTCAAGTCCATCCCTGGTACAAATGGCAGTGAAAGTGAGTGTAACTTGTACTAATGTGGAAACTAGTATAGGTGCAAAACAAATGTCACTGAGCTGCCTGGGGCTGGGAGGGAGAAATTTAAGTGGGAGTTTGAAACACACAAGCTGTGATATCTTTCACTGTCCCTGAGGCTCAGGCGCTTGTCCAAGCCACCCCTTTCCCACCCACCCTCAACCTTGGGAGGGAGGAGGAGGCCCCATTGGCATAGGCCACCGTAGCCTATGCTGCTGCTGAACTTTGTGTTGCCTGCCCATGGGGATGAGGAGGAGTGGCCTTTCAGTGAGGTGGGGTAGGGTCAGAGCAGGGGACTGGGAATGAGGAGTCTGGGCTGGCTCTCTCTGACACCTTGGCCTAGTTCTGCCATCAGTCTATGCCTCAGTTTCCCCTGGGTAGCATTCAGATAGTGAAACTTGACTAAGGACTAAAAAGTTTGTAAGGCACTTGTGGAGCCTCAGGCGAGGGAGAGGCCTGGGTTATTCTTTGCACCCCATATTCCTCTGCTGGGGGGTGGGGGAGGGAGTGGCCAGGCACTGAACAAGACCTCCAGCTAAAACCCTCCTCTGTAAGAGCTGTCAGGCTGGCGCTAACTTAAAAGCAAACTGTCCTGGTCAGTCAGCATTTGTTCCTGGGCCTGGGAAGGGTTGGTCCTGCCAGCCTGTGCTCACACCTGAGCAAGCCCAGCTCTTCTCTGTGACACTAGCAGCACCCAGGGATTTCCTCCCTGCTGGCCAGTCCGATGATGTCCCCTTTGTAAAGCAGCCAGTCGCTTTCCTGGCGGAAAGGCTCACTATTAACCTCCTCCTCTCCCCCCATGCTCAGCGTGCTTTGCAAACATTAGGGCACTGAGTCTCAGCTGTCCCTGGGAGATGAGGACACTGAGGCACAGAGATTGTCCCAGCTGGAGCCAGTGCCAGAGTGGGAGCATTGCTCTGGGACCTGACTCACTGCAGCCCCAGAGCACAGGAGGGTGTGGTGGGACACAGCCATGCTGGGCAGTGTGTTTTGTAGTGGGGGATGTGAAATGGTTTGTGTGAGGGGGCTGACACACTAGTGACGATTCAGTTCTGCGCGGGCCTGTTGAGTTGGTTGTTCATTGTCAGTGTCCATCACCTCTGAGCCGGCTGCACCTGCATCCTGTGCTGCCCCTGGAGGGATGCTGTGTGGAAGGGCTACCTCAGCTGGGAAGGCAGAGTTGTGGGAAGGGGAACCCAACAGCCATGGGGCCACCCACTGTCGAAGGTTTGGGGGTTTCTCACTGCCTTGTGCACCTGGTTTTTGTATCCCTGTGCTTTGTAGTTGTGGTGGCAGCCTGGATGGGGAATAAAGCTCTCTCTCTGGGCCAGCCACAGCTGTGACCTGACCAGGCCCTGCAGTGATCTCACCCAGTCATAACATGGGATTCAGGGCCTCTTCAGCCACACAGACTCTATCAGCCTAGCTTGGGTGGTCTCCCAGGGTCAGGGCAGCTGTCACCACTGCCCAGCTGGGGTTAACAGAACTCTCCATCGCCGCCGGTGCTTTCCAGCTCTTGGGCCCCAGGATGGGCTGACAGGTGGAATCCATAGCTGCTCTGGGTTGCCATCGGAGCATAGGGGAGGGTCTCTGAGCAGGGCTGCCGTGTATCGGGGGGCTTGTAGCCAGTGTCAGCACATCAATCCAGGGTACTCTTCCACTTTGTCAATGTGACTGCTTCTGAGCACAGGCCCTAGCATGCAATGTACCCCCTTGAGCTAAGCACCAATGGCTGGATCTCGCTTGCTGCGGCTGTCATCTCTGAGGTTGCTCTTCAGCAGGAAAGACAGGGCAGCTGCAGCCTGCTCCTACTATATCCACAGCTGTAACCGCGACACTTGGGCTCCATGTGAGGTGTGTACTCCCCTCCTACTAACACAAGAAATGCCCTATTTATTGCCAGCCTGTGGGAAGTCAGCTGCAGCCAGCAGAGAGGCTGCCACTCTTATGGAAACACCCAACAGGATTGGATGGGATGTATGGAAACCTATTCCAGCCTCAGGGGAAGACGCAGAGCTACAGCATGCAAGCCTGGGAAACAGCCCCTGCTCTAGCATTCAAGCACACAGGCGCTCAGCTGTTAGTCCTGCCATGGGTCTTATTTGCTGGTCCAGTCTGCAGGGCATGTGTGGATGGACCGACACCCCTTCCCCTGCTGGGTCTGCTGCCGCTCACGGCATCTGGGTTCCCATGCAGCCTCCCTTCCCATGCTGCTCCCCCAGCCACCTGGTGCACTGTGCCTGATAGTGCTGTCTGAGGTTCAGACAACCTTGGAGTGACTGGGCAGCCCAGCCCCAGGTCTAAGCCCTGCCCAGCTCCTGGGCAGGAAATGGCTCCTTTACTGCACAGGTTCCCACTGGGTTTCCATAGGAATGCAGAACTTGAGGTAGTGCTGCAAAGTTCCTCTTGGACTGCAAACTGGAGAAGAGCCTGGCCCTGCTGAGGGAACAGGAGCTAAATGACCTGATGAGCCTTCGGGGCTGGCCGGGGTGGCTGATGGGGCTGTGGTATGGGGAGAAGGGGGCTCCTTGGTGCCAGGTGTGGGGGGAGCTTCTGTCACTCAATTAAGAATTAAAGACCTCGCTGCATCCATGTTCCCAGGCAATGTGGGCAACCCCTGAGCCTGTCATACACCCTGCGAGGAGGGCAGTTCTGCCCTGCTGCCTCAGAACCGATGGAAAGCTGCAGCTCTGGCTGGAGACAGCAGGCTAGAACGTGTGACCCCTGGCAGCTCGCTGGATGATGAGAAAAGGACAGCTGCAGATTACAGCTCTGTGATGCTCACACCCATCTGTACTGACTCACTCTGTTTCCTCTCCTGGGTTAATAAAACTCGCGGTGAGGGAAGTGAGTTTGAGCACTCCCATCTCCTCTCCCCGGCTTGCTCCTCTCAGTTTGGGTGGTGAAACTAGACTCCTTGGTCCCACTGCTGTTTCACTCTCAGGCACAAGCCCAGGCCTACAGGCTTTGTAAGGATCAACAGGACTTGAACCCAGGCCCACAGGGCTGTTTGACAGCCCCCACTGCCACCTGGCATCTGCTGTTACTGGGCTTCTCCCTGGGACCCTAGTGCAAAAAGGTTACATGCCGCAGCAAGCTCCAGCTCAAGTGGTCTTAGCGATCCCTGATTGGCTCCTTGTCCCTGTTTCAGCTCCTTGGGGTATGCCAGGAAACACCCAGGTAACAGTGTTGATTCCTCGCTGTCTGTTGTGATTGCCCTGCTTTTCTATTGCTGAGCTCTCTGCCTCTGAACCTCAGCTCTGATTTGGAGCCTGGCTCCCATGAGACCCCAGAAGCCCCAACAGGGGCCCTGAGACCTGCTATTGCCCCTCAGCCAGACTCCTGATTCTGACTCCGGCTTGACCTGATAGTGCTCTGTCCCCTAGCTTCAGTTCCTGCCCTCAGTCCTGCCCCGCTTTGCCCAGGATCCTAACAGGCAGGGGTTTGTCTGGGTATTGAGAAGGTTTGCAACTTGCAAGGGGACAGTAGTGACGGCAGACAGAGATTTGTGGGAGCTGGGGTTTGGGGAAGTTGGGTTTGAACAAACCCTGCGCTGCGGGGGAGATGTGCCATGGCATTGGCCCCCACATCAGTGCGATTGATTTGTTTTAACAGTTAGGCAGCACTGGGAAGGTGTTTTATTACTGACTAGCAATGATTAAGAGATTAAGCCGGGTGGAGAGGGTGCAGCTCCCGGGACAATGCTGTCCTATGGAGAGACAGCAGAGCTAGCCACTGAGTCCCACTCTCTGTAGCAAGCTCAGCTTTCCCCTCACCCTCTCGTTGGGTTCTGAACACAGCTGATGGGATCTCTCCATGGAGTGGGGCAAGCTCTCTACCCTCCTGCAGGCCCTGGTGGGAGCTGGGCAGCACAAAGCCAAGCAGAGAGAATGGCCTGGAAGGGACGGGATGGAGGCTGCCGAAGTTTCCAAGAAGCACAGAGACTCTTTCAGTGGGATGGGTCTCTGCTCTGCTCTTAGCATGTCTCTGCCGGACATGGGGATTCCCTGGCCTGCCAAAGGATACTACTGCCAGTGCTCCCTCTCCTGCACTCCGTGGGGTCAGTCTCCGTCTCCGTCTCAGGGGCTCTCATCCCTCACCAATGTTAGGCTCAGTCAGGCCTGAGCTTCATCCATTCCAAGGCCAGAAGGGACCATTGTGATCATCTAGTCTGACATCTCAGGTCGGAGAACTTCCCTGAAATAATCCCTCGGGCAGATTGTTTAGACAAACAGCCAGTCTGGATTTTAAAATGGTTAGGAATAGAGATTCTATCACTGTGACCTCTGGTAAATTGGTCCAGTGGCTAATTATTCTAATGATTAAAACGTTTCCCTTATTTCCAGACTGAATTTGTCTAGTTTCAACTTCCAGTCACTGGATCATATTAGACCTTCCTCTGATAGGCTGAAGAGCCCACTATTAAATATTTGTTCCTCAGGTAGGTACTTAGAGTGTAATCAAGTCACCCCTTAACCTTCTCTTTATTAGGCTCCAGGAGCTCTGTCTATGCAGTTTATCTCTCTAAGGCAGGTTTTCTAATCCTTTAATCATTCTCAAGTCTCTTCTTTGACCTCTCTCCAATTGATCACCCTCTTTCTTGAATTGTGGACACCAGAACTGGACACAGGATTCCAGCAGTGGTTGCACCAATGCCAAATGCAGAGGTAAAATCACCTCTCCGCTCCTACTTGAGATTCCCCTGTTTATGCACCCCTGGATCTCATTGGCTGTTTTGGCCACAGCATCATATTGGGAGCTTATGTTCAGCTGATTATCCACCACCTCTCCCAAATCTTTTTCAGAGTCACTGCATACCAGGATAGAATACCCCATCCTGGAAATATGGCCGACATACCTTGTTCCTAAAGGTGTACATTTACATTTAGCCACAGTAAAATACATATTCTTCTTCGAGTGCTTGTTCACATCCATTCTACATTAGGTGTGGGTGCATCGCGTGCACGAGCGTCAGAAACTTTTTCCCTTAGCGTCTCCTGTCGGGCCGGTGGGGCCCCCGCCAGAGTGGCACCACTGCGCTGTGCATATATACCCCCGCTGGCCCGACCCCCTCCAGTTCCTTCTTACCATCCGTGACGGCATTGGAACAACCTCATGCTCTCCTAAGAGAAGCAATTCCCTTAACCTTAGTGTCGCATAGCTGTTATCAGTCAGTTATCAGTTAGTTACAGTTGTTGCTGGTCTCTTACTAGATTAGGTGCTTGGAGGACTCTGGCACCTGCCCTGGTGCCCCGGACCACGGATTTAAGGCATGCGCCACGTGCTGCAAGCCTATGGCCGTTAGTGACCCCCACGACTCCTGTCTACATTGCCTGGTGGAAGCTCACCAAACAGAGAGGTGCACGATTTGTAAGGTCTTTAAGCCGAGAACAAAGAAAGAATGAGACTTTCGTTTAAGGCAGCTGTTGATAGAGGCCGTGCTGCAGCCACTGGACCCGGAATGCCCAACACCGGCCTCAGCCTCCTTGGTGCGGAGCACCCTGGAGTCATCAAGACATCCAGTACCGGGCCAGGCATCATAAGCCATCGGCCTCAGAATGACAAAATGGGCCCTGGCACCGCTCATCCTCCCTGATACGGCCCAAGGCAAAGCCAAAGGAGGGGCACGGACGCTCTCCACAAAAGAGACAGATGCCATGTCAGGCCTCGGACACAGGGGAGAGTGGAAAGGATGCTGCATCTACTCCGGCACTGGTGGCACCAGCTCCTCAAGTCTCACCGAGTCCAGCTATAAGTGAGCTCAGTGCGGACGCAGGGCTCAAGGGCTTGATAAATCAGCCGTTTATGCCTGACACCTTTGAGGCTGCAAAAGACCTCATCGGATTGTCGGCGAAGAGCCCCCTCAGCCAGGGAGAAGCCTACGGTACCGCGGCCCAGGGTGCCATCGAGGGGAAAGCCGGCAGTGGTGAGCTGTTCGAGGTCACTGTCTCAGCACCGCTCCCGGCGCTGGTCCCAGTTGAGCTCTGAGTCCGAGAACTCCCAGGTACCCTTGACTCAGATGGAAGTCTCGGTACCGGAGATGAGTCAACGCACGGGGTCAGTGCAGGACATATGGCACTCCCCGGTTTCCCCCCCCCCCCCCCGTCCAAGACCGGCACCAGCAGGACTCGAGCCGACAGTCACCGTAGGTGCCCAGAACGCACTGGTCCCGGTCTCGGGAACACCGGCACCGGTCCCAGTCCAGAGAGCAGCAGTACCGGTACCGGTCCTGGTCAGCCAGAAGCCGATCATAAGCCTTCTGCAGGCACAGATCAACGGCACTGCCGTGGCCCTCGCGCTCAGCGTCACCGGAGTCCAGTGCCGACTCGGGCTGATACATCTATCCACAACGGGCCCTAGACAGCAGGGAACAACAAACTGGCTGGCTACCACAATGGGGACCACCAGGACACTGGCTCTTCTAAACCCCATGGGCTTACACCAGCGTCATAGCACTCCTTCTAGGGCAAGCTATTCGGTACAGAGATCTCAGTCCCCACACCGACGCTCCCCTGTAAGGGAAGCTACGGTGTCCAAGCCACCTGCAGCCTCGCTAAGCAAGAGACGGGAAAGCCCGGTACCATACCTGTTGCCGTCCCAGGACCACCGGCCCTGGCTTGAGCCAGAAACCCCTTCCCTGGGGGAGGAGGACCGAGGGGACCAACAAGAGGAAGCTGAGCAGCTGCTAACCTCTTTGTCATCCCCGGATGAAGCAGTGGCAGGCACGGCGGTGTCAGGACCTCCGCCATTAGACCATAAGGCCCACCAAGAACTGCTTCGTAAGGTGGCCCATAACTTGGGGTTGCAAGCCGAGGAGATGGTGGAGCAGGAAGACCCCATGGTGGACATTCTGAGCCCAGAAGGTCCTTCCAGAATAGCACTCCCACTCATTAAGACCATTCAGTCTAATTACATGACTATATGGCAGACTCCAGCATCCAGCGCACCAACGGCCAAAGGTGTGAAGTGCAAGTACTTTGCCCCATCAGAAGGTTACGACTTCTTGTTCTGTCACCCAAGCCCATGTTCACTGGTAGTCTCAGTGGTGAAAAGAAAGAGCGCCATGGGCAACAAGCCCCAACCCCCAAGGCCAGGGAAGCAAAACGCCTGGACCTGTTCAGCAGGAAGGTGTATTCGTCAGGGGGCCTCCAGTTGAGGATTGCTAACCAATAGGCCATCCTCAATAGGCATAACTTCAACTCCTGGGCGATGGTGGAGAAGTTTAAGGACAGCCTCCCGCAGGGCTCCTAACAGGAGTTCACAGCCCTAATGGAGGACGGCAAGGCCATAGCAAAAACCTCCCTCCAAGTGTCCCTGGACTCGGCGGATGCGGCAGCCAGGACAATAGCTTCAAGCGTGGTCATGCAGCGCTCAGCGTGGCTTCAGGAGTCAGGTTTACTGCCTGAGGTCCAGAATTCGATCCAGGACCTCCCGTTTGAAGGGTCCAGACTTTTCTCGGACCAAACTGATTTGAAGCTACATAGCCTTAAAGACTCTAGAGCCACACTCAAGTCACTGGGTATGCATACCCCGGTGACTCAGAGGAAGCCCTTTAAGCCGCAACCCCCTCATCAGCGCTAGTACCAGCCTCATCCTCGGCAGGAGCCTTGCTGCAGGCAGGGCGGAGACAATAGGAAGTGGCGCTATAATAACAACAATTCCAATAGGCCTGGCCAGAACCAAGGCCAACAGAAATCTCAGCTGGGCTCTAAGCCAGGCTTTTGAAGGTGCGCGCGAGGACAGCGTATCAGATCATCCACCAGATCCATCAGGGCTTGTGGTCAGGGAGGGAGCAATCGCTCCATATCAACGTGAAGGAGCTCAGGGCAGTTCGTTTAGCATGCCAGACCTTTCACGCCACTCTGAGTGGTCACAGCGTGACAGTTCTGACAGACAACACGACCGCGACATTTTATATAAACAAGCAGGGCAGAGCCCATTCCTCCCCGCTTTGCCACGAAGCTCTCCTTCTCTGGAACTTCTGCATAGCCCATGCCATTCACCTCGAGGTGGTGTATCTCCCAGGGGAGCAGAACGAGCTGGAGGACCACCTCAGCAGGTCCTACTGCATGCACAAGTGGACACTGAAAACGGACATCGTGCTTTCGCTCTTCTGGAGGTGAGGTTTTCCCGGGTGGACCTGTTCACTACCAAGGACAACACCCAGTGTCCACATTTCTGCTCATTCCAGGATCCCAGCCCGGGCTCAATAGCCGACGCATTTGCAATCCGGTGGGGAGGGGAACTGAAATACACTCTTCCCCCTATCCCCCTAGTGCACAAGGTACTGCTCAAGGTGTGCAGGGACAGGGCATTGATCATTCTCATCACCCTGGCATGGGCCCACCAACATTGGTTCATCATGCTCCTGGAGCTGTCAGTGGAGGCCCCAATATCCCTGTGTCACGGAGTCCCTGGGCGATGCTCTGGAACTGCTCCCCACAAATCCAGTCAGGACTTTGGGGACCCTCCACTCCCTTGGAGCAGACTATCTTTAGGGCAGGAAGCTTGCATGTAGCATTCAGCATGTGCCCCTCCGTGTGCTTCCCACAGCGAGTCCACCCAGTCGGGGTCCTGGGGAAGCCAGAGGGTCCTGCACTCCCACCTTGCAGTCAGACGTGCCTCTCAGCCAGCCAGTAAAACAGAGGTTTATGTAGATGACAGGAACACAGTCCAAAACAGGTCTTGCCAGTACAGATAACAAGACCTCCCTTAGTTAGGTCCATCTGGGGCCCCAGGGAGGCCACAGCCCTGCTGGGAGGCCCGAGCCACCTCGAGGCTCCCCTCCATTTTCCAGCCAGCTTCCAAAAACTACCAAACCCCCTCCAACCCCTACTCTCTGGCCTTTGTCTCTTTCCTGGGCCAGGAGGTCACCTGATCTCTCTATCTCCAACACCTTTAGCATCCCCTTGCAGGAGGGAAGGGCCTGGCCATTAGTTTCTAGGCGACAGAGGGTCGGCCAGAGCTGAGACCCCCACACAGTATTCAGAGGAAACATTAAAACCAGTCCCACTTCATCACACCTTGCCCCTACACCAGGAGCTCATTACACAGGACGGAGGGCGGCTTCTCCACCCCGACCTGCAATCACTGCATCTGACGGCATGGAAGCTGCGTGGTTAAGTGGTTTGGCAAGCCAATGCTCCCTTCCTGTGCAGCAGGTTCTACTTGGCAGTAAGAAACCCTCTACCAGGGCCATTTACTTGGCCAAGTGGAAGAGGCTCTCGTGCTGGTGCAGGTCACAACAGGTGCAACCACTCCAGGCCTCAGTTCCGATCATTCTGGAGTACCTTCTGCACCTTAAGCAGCAAGGGCTGGCCCCATCCTCGATTAAGGTGCACTTGGTGGCTATTTCTGCCTTTCACCCAGGGTTTTTAGGTAACTCGGTTTTCTCCCACTCAACGGTGGGACAATTCCTAAAGGTCTGGAAAGAGTGTTCCCTTACTCACGCCCCCCGGTTTCCCCATGGAATCTCAACTTAGTCCTGTGGGACCCCTGTTTGTGCCCGCAGCTACCTGCTCCCTTCTCCACCTTTCCTGGAAGGTGGCATTCCTGGTGGCAATCACCTCGGCCACAAGGGTATTGGAGCTGAGCGCTCTCACCTTGGAGCCACCATATACTGTGTTTCACAGAGATAAGGTGTAGCTCCTCCCACACCCTAAGTTCCTCCCAAAGATGGTCTCACAATTCCATCTGGGTCAGGACAGTTGCCTGCTGGTGTTCTTTGTTGCTTGTGCCTAGCGTACCAAGTGATCCAGATTGCTCTGTATCAGTGACCTGTCATCTTTGTTATTTATCGCTCTCCCAATTTTTGTGTCATCTGCAAGCTTCATCAGTGATGATTTTATGTTTCTTCCAGGTCGTTGATGAAAATGTTTGAAAGTTTAGGGCCTAGAACTGATTCCTGCATGACCCCACTGGAAATACAGCCATCTGATGATGATTCCCTGTTTACAGTTACATTTGGAGACCTGTCAGTTAGCCAACTTCTAATCCATTTAAGGTGTGTCATGGTAATTTTATATTCTAGTTTTTTAATCAAAATGTCTTGTGGTACCAAGTCAAATGCCTTCCAGATGTCTAGGTATATTACATCAACACCATTTCCTTTATCAGCCAAACACGTATTCTCATTAAAAAAAAAAATCAAGTTAGTTTGAAAGGATCTATTTTCCATAAATCTATTTTGATTGGCATTAATTATATTGCCCTCCTTTATTTGTTTATTAATTGAGTCTCATATCAGCTACTCTATTATCTTGCCTGAGATTGATTGACAGACCTATAATTACCCTGGTCATCCCTTTTACTCTTTTTAAATATTGGTACAACATTAGCTTTCTTCCAGTCTTCTGGAACTTCATTAGTGTTCTGAGACTTAATGAAAATCAGTATTAACAGTCCAGGGAGCTCATCAGCCACCTCTTTTAAAACTCTTGGATGCAAGTTTTTTGGACCTGCCCATTTACAAATATCTAACTTTGGTATCTGCTATTTAACACCCTGCAGAGATATTAGTGGAGTGGAAAGAGTGTTTATCATCAATGACTAAATCATCTGTTTTTATTCCCAAATACAAAACAGAGATTTTTATTGAACACTTCTGTCTTTTCTGCATTATTACTGATAATTCTTCCATTTCCGTTGTTAGGATTATTTTTGTTCCTAATATACTTTAAAAAAAGCCCTCCTTACTATCAATTTTCCCTTTCTTCCATTTGTTTATATATAGTTTCTATGGCTGTTTTCACTTTCTGTCTAAACCAGATGGATTTTTTAACCAATATGGAAAACTTCCTCAATTATGGGATTGTGGCTTTTTGGACGTATAGTAAAGTTATCTTAAACAATTCCAAATTATCATTCACATTTTTGTAATTAACTTTTTCCTTGCAGTTGACTTGTCTCATAATTGTTTTCAGCTTTGTGAAATTGCCCTTTTAAAGCACCGAGTATATATAGCACTGATCTGGAATTTATTCTGTTTACACATTCTAAATGTAATCACATCATGGTCACTTGTACCTAAGGGCATGACTACACTTGCAGATGTAGAGCGCTGTGAGTTAAACCAGCCTTCAGAGAGCACAGTAGGGAAAGCGCTGCAGTCTGTCCACACTGACAGCTGCAAGTGCACTGGCATGGCCACATTTGCAGCACTTGCAGCAGCATTGGGAGCAGTGCATTATGGGCAGCTATCCCCCACAGAGCACCTCTTCTCATTATGGGAAGGGGGCGTGGAGTGAGGGGCATTCTGGGTTCTGTCCCAACACCCCATGATGCATCGGTTCACATCCCAGCATTTCCTTTGCTTCCATCCACATTTGGCACCATCTTTCAACGGTTTCTGTGCAGCATGATCTGTGTTCCGTTTCGGTCTGCGGGAATGGACCCCGAATTGCTGAGGAGTATGCTGATGAGTCTCGCCAGCACATCACGTTTGGCAGTTGAGCAATTCCTTAAGATCCAAAGTGACAGTGAGAAGTCTGATGATGATAGCGAGTCGTGTAACACATACATCACGAAATTGCTTGTGGCATTCACAGACATGCTCAGCACCGTGGAACGCCGCTTTTCGGCTCGGGAAACAAGCACTGAGTGGTGGGATCACATTGTCATGCAAGTCTGGGATGACGAGCAGTGGCTGCAGAACTTTCGCATGGGAAAAGTTACTTTCGTGGGACTGTGTGAGGAGCTCTTCCCCACCCAGCCGCAGAAGGACGCGAGATTGAGAGCTGCCCTGCCGGTGGAGAAGCAGGTGGCTATTGCAGTCTGGAAGCTGGCAACTCCAGACAGCTATCAATCGGTTGCTAACCAGTTTGGAGTGGGAAAGTTGACTGTTGGAATCGTGTTGATGCAAGTTTGCAGGGCCATTAATCGTATCCTGCTTAGAAGAACCGTGACTCTGGGTAACAAGCATAACATTGTGGCTGGTTTTGCACAAATGGGTTTCCCTAACTGTGGAAGGGCTATAGATGGCACACATATTCCAATTCTGGCACCAGCCCACCTAGCCTCCGAGTATGTTAATTGGAAGAGGTATTTCTTGATTGTTCTCCAGGCACTTGTGGATCCCCATGGGCGTTTCACTGACGTTAACGCAGGCTGGCCCAGAAAGGTGCATGATGCACGCATCTTTCGGAACACTGGCCTGTTCAGGAAGCTGCAAGCCAGGACTTTTTTCCCAGACCAGAAGATCACCGTAGGGGACGTCGAAATGCCCATTGTGATCCTTGGAGACCCCGCTTACCCTTTAATGCCATGGCTCATGAAACCCTACACAGGGAGCCTTGACAGTGGTGCAGAATGACTGTGGGGTGTGCTTTTGGCCATTTAAAGGGCTGCTGGTGCTGTCTGTATGGGAAGCTGGACCTGGCCGATGACAGCATCCTCACCATTATATCCACGTGCTGCACCCTCCGTAACATTTGTGAAGGGAAGGGTGAAAGATGCTCTTCGGCATGGAACTTGGAGGTTCAACACCTAGAGGCTGAATTTGAGCAGCCAGAGAGCAGGGCTATTAGAGGGGCCCAGCGTGGGGCTGCAAGCATTAGAGATGCCTTGAGGGAGCAATTTGAGGCTGAAAGCCACCAGTAATGTCTGGTGCCCTGCACAGGAGTGAAGTGCAGTAGTTCCAATATTAGTAGGAATCTGTGTTAGCTACACTGACTTGCAATGCCTGTTTTTTTCCTGGGCTAAGGTATATTTTACTTTATGCAATAATAAAAAATGTTTTCAAAGCCAAAAAATTTATTTATTGAAAAGAAAATTCATTTATTGAAAAGAAACACAACTGCTTGGGAAACAAAAAGGACAAGGGGTGGGGGGAATGGTACAATCACAGATTTGCGTATGTCCTGTTATCATACTCAGTCTTCCTGTCTGGAGTGCTGTGCAATGAGTACTGCACTTCAGGAAGGCTATAATGCATGGTGATGGGAATTGAGTGCAGTGGGTGAGGGTCATAGTTTTTAGGGCTGGGTAGTGAAGCTACAGGTGTTGGAGGCAGCTGGTGGCAGAAGAACCCGGATGTTGGGGAAAGTGGGTTGGAAATGACATGGGGACACAAGGGAAAGAGTTTTGGGACAAAGGCGGGGGGTGGGTGGGGCATGAGCGCAGTGGTGCTCCGCCTGCATTGCTACAAGCACCTGTATCGAGTCCGCTTGGCACTCCATGATGCTTAGCAGCCACTCCGGGTTTTGGTGCTGGCGATCTGCATTCTGCAGGTGGACCCTCCTTTCGCTCTCCCACCACTCCTGCACTTTTTGATTTTCATTACTTGAATGCTGCATTACTTCATGCAACATGTCATCCTTGCTTCTGCGTGGCCTCTTTCTGATTCTTTGGGGTCTTTTGGATGGTGATAACATGAACGGCTGAGATCTCAAGGTTGCATCTGTAAAGGCAAAATGCAACACTTAACAGAGGCAGCATTGTTCACACCAAACAGAGCAATGATTCCCCCATACTTAAGGGCAAGGACAGTCTACACAATAGCATCATTTGCCCATCCCAAAGTGAGCACACATAACCCGCGGGAGCCCCAAAATGGTGAGTAAGTGTGACTGATTGTTTCACGGCCTTCCGCCCTGGCCCATATGCAGTTTGCTTGTGTGCAGCAATGGTCCCCTTGCCCCTCATGGCACAGTCAGTAGCCTGACTCGAACAAGGACCACAGTGGCTCTCCCAAGAAATATGTGTAAGTGCATTGCCCAAGTTCTGGATGAGACCTTTGAAGAGATCACTGAGGCTGATTACCACAATGTGAGAGAGCACATCAGTGCCCTATTCTGCATCTAGGCATGCATGCAGCCCTAACCCTCCTCGCCCCAAGAGCCCACACCAAATAACTTCCTTTCCAAAATAAAAGCTGCTTACCGGGAACTGCCTCTGGTGTTTGTCCTTCCCCAGGCACCGGCCACCGCGACTGGCTACCTTCCTCCTGGCTTGAGAACAGCTCCTGGCTGCATGCATCTAGGGATTCCGGGGTGTCTTCCTCCACCTCAGCACCCTCGCTCCCGCTTTGTTCCTCCTCCTTCTCCTCCTCCTGCCTTGTGAGACTGGACTCTGAAGTGTCCATGGTGGTCCCCAGAGTGGAGGTGGGGTCGCCCCCAAGTATTGTGTCCAGCTCTTTGTAGAAACGGCAGCTCATGGGGGCAGCACCGGAGCGGCAGTTTGCTTCACGGGCTTTGTGGTAGGCATTCTGCAGCTCCTTCACTTTAATTCTGCACTGCAGTGCATCCTGGTCATGGCCCTTTTCCATCATGTCCCTTGATGTCTACCCGAAGGTATCATAATTCCTACGGCTGGAGCGCAGCTGGAACTGGACAGCTTCCTCCCCCCAAACACTGATGAGGCCTAGCACCTTGCCATTGCTCCATACTGGGGATGCGTGGAGGCATGGTCAGCTGAAAAGATTTGCTGAGATCACTCCACGCCTTGCTGAGCAAACAGGAAGAGATTTTTCAGAATTCCCAGAGAATTTCAAGGGAGGGTCTGACGGTTGGTCACCTGAGGGCAGGGCAGTAGAGTTCACAGTGATGACTAGAGTGGCTAGAACTGGCATTGTGGGACACTTCTGGAGGCTGGTCAGAATGCTCTATAGGACCAGGGTGTCCGTGCTGTGCCACGGCGCTCCTGCCAGGGGGAGAGGGGAGGCGCAGCAAATGTTATTCAACTCACCAAGGTGGAGTACCAGCAGTGCTGTAGCCGCAGAGTCAGAGTGCTCTACGTGCCTTGCCAGTGTGGACGGAGAGTGAATTACTGTGCACTGGGCGGCTTTAGTGCACTCTAACGTGCAAGTGTAGCCAAGCCCTCAGTTACTGTTAACTTTTAGTTCTGTGATCAATTCCAGACTGCGATCTGTATTTGAATTCTCCCATGTTGGATACACCCTTTGGAGGTAGAAGATAGGAAATGGCTGCTGGCTGTAGCGTTTCAGTGTCTAATGCCTTATCTCCAGCTGCATTGCCCCTTCTAATCGTCACACCCTGCAGAGCGAGGGGGGCTGTCTGAATCCAAGCAGAGAAATTGACGGGAGCTGCCTCCACAGAGGGAGGCAGCCCTGAGCCCTGTCCTGCTTCCGAGGATGGGGTCAGCAGGGTGGGGCTGAGGAGACAGTTGCAAGCCTGTTTAGCTAACGCTGCAGCTTTCGGATGCCTCCCTGCATCCTGTGCAGTGCCCCACTTCCCCCTTCTCCTTGCACAAGAAGGGCTGTGGCTCAGGGCTGCGGTTTTCACACATGACCAGAATCAGTCGGTTGGGCCAGGCTGAGGGTGGAGCTGGAGGGAGCCTACTGTCCTGCAGCACTTGCTGCCCCTGCTCCAAAGTCGCCTGGAGCAGCTAGGGCTTGCAGGGAATCCAGGACCAAGCGGGATCGGGGCCAGTAGACACGTAAGCAATATGCCTAGCACTCTCACATCCTGCTCCCTGTGGCGAAGGGTAATTGCTTGCACATCCCAGCTGTGGTGGCTGCAGCTGCCTTGTTTGTGTCTAGGTGTTTGACGGTACCGGGGTCTCAAGAGGGCATGGGAGGTGGGTACCCCTGCCAGCTGGCAGGGAGCTCTGAGGATTAAAGTAGTGCCAGGCTGCTGCTCTCGGCCAATGAGGGGTTCGTTTCTGGAATGCGGTTCTGTGTCTGGGCACTGGTAAATGCCAGTTTCCGGCCCATAGGCCAGTGTCACTGATTTGGGCTCCCTGTGCTCAGCCTGGGTCATCAGTGTGCCTAGCTGCAGAATGACTGGGCGTTGCCAGCCTGGGGGGTGCCCTGGGCCAGGAATGTACTGCCAGTCTGCCACTGCTCTCCCCTTGTTCCATGTGAGCTCCCAGCCCCCTACCTCGACTTCAGCATGCTCCCTGCTACCCCTGTCCAGGGAGCATTTCTTTGGAAAACCTTGCTTGCCTAGATTTGCTGGAGAAAACTCTGTAAGTAATGCTGTGTCACTGGGGGAATGTAAGACAACGCTTCCATCCGTGTTCAGATTGCAGGGAGCCAGGCTTCGGCTAGTCTGTGCCGACTGAGAGGAGAGGCAGAGCCATGGGCTCTCTGTCTCCAGGATAGCATTCGATGCTGCTGCATCACTGCTGCAGACTCTACCACCACCCCTCTCAAAGCTGCCACAGGTGCCAGGGCTGCAACCCTGGACTCCACCCCATTCTGTGTTCCACTTGCTAGAATCAACCCACTCTTCGGGCTCCTAGAGGGTGGGGTTTCTGTTGTGATGCTGAAGCAAACCAGTCACGGCAGACAGCGTTTCCCATGTGACCTGAAACACAAGGGATGATTTGAGTGGAGCCCAACAGTGCAGGTAAAGCAGCAGAGCCACCCAGAAACTCCCTAGAGGGGCTGGTTGCAGCGATTTGCCTGAGCAGGCAGGGCTGTATGGCTGCTGCCTGAAGACCTGGGAAAGCTGGAGCCGGTGGCATTTAGAGTGATGGTAGCTATATGGTTAAGGTAGCAAGCGGGGCATCTGGGCCCACACTCCTGACATGCTGCTGGAGCCCTCGCTGACCAGTAGAGACACGTGCCCAGGTGTGATCTGTCCAGCAGAGGCAGAGAGCATATACACACGCCAGTGCAGGGCTGGTGCAAGCATGGTCAGGGCCATGTTATGCTGCGCATGCACCGGCCAGCATGCCATGGGGCTATAGTGCGTCAGCTCTCAAAGTACCTGCAGCCCTTTCCCCCAACACACGAGGAGCGGCTGTTTGCCTGCCTGTGGGCTGCAACCTGCCTGGCAAAGGGTTTGATCCCCCTCTGCAGTGCAGCAGCCTCGCTCACACCCAGCGCCCAGCCATGCTGCTGGCCCAGTGGGAGAACTTGGCAGCCTACTGCTGCTTCACTCCGTCACTGGGAGCAGCACTGCGCAGACACACACCGCTCCTCACAAACATGTGGGCACTGCTCCATGAGCTCTTCGCCCTCATCCTGAGATGGTTCAATTCCCAGGGTGGGACTCCACCAGCTGGCACTGACCAAAGAAGGAACATGCCTACCAAATACTTTCACAGAAACTTGCTGGTCCCTGGCACCTGCCTCTGCATTCTGTGGGCATCAGCTCTCCCACTGGAGTGACAGGCTATGGGGCCGGGCAGGGGATGCAAGATCAGGTGCTATGGGTCAGATGGGAAGTGCAGGAGCAGGCGCTGGTGGGCGGTCGGGGAGTGCAGGAGCAGGCACCGGGGGCAGGTAGTGCAGAAGCGGGTGCTGGGGGAGGGTGGGGAGTGCAGGAGTGGGCACCAGAGGAGCGGGCGGGCAGTGCAGGAGCGGGGGATGGGGGATGGGCGGGGAGTGCAGGAGCGAGCGTCAGGGCGGGTAGTTAGTGCAGGAGTGGGTGCCAGAGGGTGGAGGGGCAGTACAGGAGTGGGTGCCAGGGGGATGGGTGAGGAGTGCAGGAGAGCACGCCAGGGAACGGGCGGGGAGTGCAGGAGCGAGCGCTGGGGGGCAGGCGGGTGGGGAGTGCAGGAGCAGGCACCAGGGGGCAGGTAGGTAGTGCAGCAGCAGACGCCAGGGGGTGGTGGGTGGGGAGTGCAGGAGCGGGCGCCAGAGGGTCAAGGGACAGTAGAAGACCGGGTGCTGGGGGGGGCAGGTGGGGAGTGCAGGAGAGGACACCAGGGTATGAGCAGTGAGTGCAGGAGTGGGCCCCAGGGGAGCTGGTAGTTAGTGCAGGAGTGGGCACCAGGGGGTGGGCGGGCAGGGAGTGCAGGAGCGGGCATTGGGGGATGGGTGGGGAGTGCAGGAGCAGGCATCGGGGCGAGTAGTTAGTGCAGGAGCGGGTGCCAGGGGAATGGAAGAGCAGGTGCTGGTGGGTGGGTGGAGAGTGCAGGAGTGGGTACGGGGGGGGCGGGTAGTTAGTGCAGAAGCGAGCACTTGGGGGGGCAGTACAAGAGCAGGTGCTGGGGGGGCAGGGCAGCAGGGACTGCAAGAGAGCACGCCAGGGGATGGGTGGGGAGTGCAGGAGTGGGCGGGCAGGACAGGAGCAGGCACTGAGGGGCGGACAGGGAGTACAGGAGCAGGTGAGCGGGGAGTACAGGTGCTGGCGCCGGGAGGCGGATGGGCGGGGAGTGCAGGAGCGGGCGCCGGGAGGCGGACGGGCGTGGAGTGCAGGAGCGGGTGCCAGGGGGCTGGCAGGCAGGCAGTACAAGAGCTGGCAACGGAGGGTGGGTGGAGAATGCAGGAGCGGGTGCTGGGGGGCAGGCAGATGTGAAGTGCAGAAGTGGGTACCAGGAGAGCGGGCAGGTGGGGAGTGCAGGAGCGGGTGCTGGAGGGTGGGCGGGCAGTACAGGAGCTGGCACCAGGGGTGGGCGGGGAGTGCAGGAGTGGGTGTCGGGGGTCGGGTAGTTAGTGCAGGAACGGGTGCCGGGGGGCAGATGGGGCGTGTAGGAGTGGGCACCAGGGGGGTGGGCAGGTGTGCAGGAGCGGGTGCTTGCAGGTGGGCATGTAGGAGCAGGCGCTGGGGGGCAGGTGGGAAGTGCAGGAGCGGGTGCCATGGGGGCGAGAGGGTGTGAAGGAGCGCCACTGGGGGGCAGGCAGGGAGTACAGGAGCAGGTGCCAGGGGGGCGGGTGGGTATGCAGGAGTAGACGCAGGCAGGCGGGCAGAAGAGGGCACTGGGGGGCATGCGGGCATGCAGGAACGTGCTCTGGGGGTCAGGTATGGAGTGCAAGAGCGGGCGCTAGGAGGGCAGGCAGTTGTGCAGGAGTGCGTGCTGGCAAGCGGGCGGGCAGGAGCAGGCACTGGGGGGCAGGTGGAGAGTGCAGGAATGGGCACCAGGGGGCAGGCGGGGAGTGCAGGAGCGGGCTTCAGGGGGATGGGCGGGAGTGCAGGAGCGGGCACTGGCAGGCAGGCGTGCAGGAGCAGGCGCTGAGGGGCAGACGGGGAGTGCAGGTGCAGGTGCCGGGGGAGTGCAGGAGTGCGCGCTGGGGTGGTGGGGAGCGCAGGAGCAGGCACCAGGGGGCAGGAGCAAGTTAATGGGGTTTGGTCATAGATGTTTTCAGCAGTTTTCATCATCGTTAGCAGGCAGCTCTGGTTTTGCCCTCTCATGCTGCCCAGAGCCAGTAGCTCACTGTGTGAGGCAGAAGGTCTCTACGTGTCCCGTGAGAAACCACGTTCCTGGCAGAAATGCAGGGGACCCATATTGAACTATACAGAGCATGTTCTGCCTTTCCCACGCTGCCCCCGGCCAAACACTCGTGACATGAAATCTGGGTCGCCCAACTCTGCTGTGCAGGGCAAGAGCACTCGCTCCCCCACGCGGGTCTCATGGTGTCACAGAGTCCCTGGGCGATGCTCTGGAACTGCTCCCCACAAAGCCAGTCAGGACTTTGGGGAGCCTCCTGTCCCTTGGAGCAGACTGTCTTCAGGGCAAGAAGCTCACACGGCTTCACCTTCATGGGTCTGACCTTGGAGCATTCAGCATATACCCCTCCATGCGCTTCCCACAGCGAGTCCCCCCAGGCGGCATCCTGGGGAAGCCAGAGGGTCCTGCACGCACCCCCACTTCGCAGTCAGACGTGACTCTTAGCCAGCCAGTAAAAGGTTTATTAGATGACAGGAACACGGTCTAAAAAAGAGCTTGTAGGTACAGAGAATGGGAGCTCTCAGCCCAGTCCATTCTGGGGCCCAGCGAGCCAGACAACCCCATCTGCCCTCACTTCCCATCCCCAGCCAGCTCCAAACTGAAGCCCCCTCCAGCCCCTCCTCTGCTGAGTTCCTTTCCTGGGCCAGGAGGTCACCTGATCTCTTTGTTCTCCCACACCTTTAGCATCCCTTGCAGGGGGGAAGGGCCCCGGCCATTAGTTGCCAGGAGACAGAGTGTTGGCCAGAAACTGAGGCACCCACAGAGTATTCAGAGGAAACATTAAGAACAGTCCCATTTTGTCACACATGGACACGTCCCGGCTGGGGAAAGACCATTCTCTGTGTTTTTTTTACACACACGTGTATGTGCACACACATGCACGCACACACATGCATATTGACACATGCACATGTATACATGCACACACATTCATGTATGCACACATGCATGCACACACACACACCCCGACATGTGCACCCATCTCTCTGTTGATATGGAAACGAGTCAAATTATTTAAAGAATAAAAAGTCGTCTGCTAGGTGCCGTCGTCATGGGAACATGAATTGTGGCAGTAGCTAGGCACAGGAGATGGCATGTTGCTTTTTGATCCCAAGTTTTGTACAAACTCCATGGCTCAGCAAAACTCCCAGGGAGGTGGGAGGGCAGGGGCAGCCTGGTAGGGACAAGGGGAGGAATGGCCGAGAAGGCGTGGGTGGTCTCTGGAGCACAGAGCTTCTGATGCTGATTCTCATGTCCACTGTGCCCAGTGCTGATGTGGCAGTGCTTTGAGGATATGCTCCCACCCTGCTGTGGGTCCTGTGCCCCCAGGGAGCAGGGATAGAGCCAAGCTGAAGCACCTCTGTGTAACAGAAATGACCCATGATAGGCCTGCACTTGTTCCCAGTGTCAGCCCAGCACCCCTTTCACCTCCAACTCCAGTGGGAGCTGAGGCAGATGTTAGTGATCTCAGATGCTTTGGGACCACTGTGGGAGGATGAACCCTATGTATCAGTGCAACCTGTGGATCTATGTGTCAGGGTGTGTGCGTGCACCTGTATCAGTGTGTGGTTCTGTACATCTGTTTCTGGGTATGTCCCTGTCTGTGTGTCTCCCTCTTTGTGTGTGTTTGTCCCTGTCTCTGGGTGTCTCTGTGTCCCGTCTTGGGTATGTCCCTGTCTCTGGGTGGCCCTGTGTAGTTGTGTGTTTGTCCCTGTCTCTGGGTGTGTCCTTATCTCTTAGGTGTCTCTGTTTCTGGGTGTCCCTGTTTGTGTGTCTGTCCCTGTCCCTGTCCTTGGCCAGGCCTGTGTGTCCCTGCAGCCAAGCAGAATAGCACTTTTGTGAAAACCAGGCCAGCAGCTCAAGGTGCCACTCTCTCTCCCAGCAAAGGGGTCAGGGAGGTACTGGGTGCTCAGAGGAGGAGGTTCCTCATGTTGCTTTCCAGCGACCCCCTCTGGCCACTGTAGGAACAGGGTGGCGAGGCTGTGGAGGAACCGTGCCCTGTCTAGACTAGTCAGGTCAGAGGATGGTCGCTACAGGGTGGGCCTCTGGGTGAAGCAGATTAGTAGGGGGAATGTGGAGGAGGGGATTCAGAGACTGGGGGACCCAAGGGTTCCAGGGTTGGGGTTCATCCATTGTAGAAACAGGGCGAGCCCTCCTGGAGTTTGGGTGCAACCCAGTCCCCATGGGGCTATCACACACATGAGCAGAGGGGCAAGGAGGGCCGGCACTGACAGAGCAGGGTCGAACCATTTGAGTTTTATCCATCTCAGTGCCCAGAAGCCAGTCTGCCTCCCCCGGGGCGCCCGGCTTGGAGGAGCAGGGCCTGGGCCACACTATAGCACCAGTAGCCATTCTCTGGAACTGCCTCCCACAAGTGAGTTCTGCCTCACAGCAGTCATATGTGAAATTGCTTTCCTCTCTGGAACCGTCCCAGAGGGTGTGCCCTTACCCAGCTGTTGCGTTCTACCCCAGAGGTGGCTGCCTTTCATCCATGGGGACAGTGACACGATCACCTCATTGGAGTGAGGCTGTAACTCTGCACCTCACTCTGAGGCCTGCAGAGGGTGCGCTGTCAGTCTGTGAATAGGACTGACAGGCTCTCTTCCCTATTGCCATTGGCACTAATTAGGGTCAGGCATGTGGGGCGGAGAAGGGCTCCCTGCAGGCAGCACAACGCAGTAGGCTGCCTAATTCTGCTTTCAGTCAGGTGGCCGCATCTGAACTCATTGTTTTTGGGTCAGGGAGTTTTGAAAATACCAGCAGGGTGGGAGCTGGAGTGGGCTGGGTTAGTGACGGGGCCTGGCTGTGTCTGCCGAGACCACACAGGGAAAGTTGAGACCATCTGTCCTTCTTCAGGCTTGCTTTAGAGGCCACTTGGGGTGTTCCCATCTCCCTGCTGTGTCAGGCCTCCGTCCTTCTAGGGCTACTGCAAAGTCCTTGGCAGTGAGGTGGGGACTTGCTCTGTCCCCTGTGGGCACTGTTGTCATGGCCCCTACCAGCATCACACCCCCACAGTCAGTATCTCATGTGAGCTTGGCTGCCCATGTGGCTCACTGCAAAGTTCGCTGGCTGCCGCGGTTGAGTAGTGTGTTTCAGGGGAAGGGTTAGTGGTAGGAGCTCTACTTTCTGATGGGGAGGGGTTTCCTGTGCTGGTGCTGAGTGACCCGGGGCCTGATCCTGCCTTCTATGTGCACCCAAACCTCCCACTGCTGCCCCTGGGACACTGGCTAGGAGCGGTGCAGGGCTTGGTCCTAGGTTTGGAGAAGGACCCAGGTCAGGCGCTGAACCAGACTCGGCAAATAGGCAGGCCTGATCCTGTGATGTTTGATACGGCTCCAACAGGGGTCTGAGTGCCCCCAACTCCCATTGACATCAATGGGAGCCAAGGGTGTTCAGCACTCACAGGATCAGCCCCTCTGGAACAGGCTTCTTGGATAGTTTTCCAGACTCCTTGCTCCTGCTCAGCAAGGTGTGAGTGGCTCGTAGGACAGGGAGCAGGCGCACCCAGGACTGCTGCATCTTGGCTAGTACAGACTGGGAGCTGGACAGTCAGTGAGCCCCGCAGGTGTGTCTGTGTCCAGCAGCCTCTGGACAGTGCTCCCTTTCTCTTCTCTGCAGCCCGCCTCTGCTCTACCATGAGGACACTCCGCGTTGGATGGGGTTTCGGAAAGCCTGATACCTCGAGTGGGGGAGAGTCAGAACAGTCCCTGGGGAGGGAGCTGGCTCCCAAAGGTGCAGGAGCTCATGACAATGGAACATAACAAGGGGAGGGGGGTGGGGGAATAAACACAGGAGTTTTGGGTTTCCAAGGGTGCTGTGGTTTTGAACAGTTTCCTATTTTATCAAAAGCACCTGCTCTCCCTTACCCATGCCAGTCTGCCCGCGTCTGGCCCCTGTAGGCTCCCTCCACATGGCAGGAGGGCTGGCTTGGGAGCTGCTAAGTATTGCTTGGTGATGGGCTCAGAACTGCCAACCCCAAGTGTGCAAAAATTACGAGTCAGGGCCCCCAGCTCCCAAGATTTGCTTATAAGTCAGGAGATTTTAACAATAATCAAGGCTGGGTTTTTGTATTGGCCCTCCACTGTCAGACCTGAATGGGGTTCTGTGCAGCCAGAGGGCTAGGAACGTACCCTTCTTAGTGCAACTGAAATTCTCGCCTAATCACAGGACTCCCAGAGCTGTGGCTTTCATTAAATACCAAATCCTGCGAGCCATGTGATAAGATCAGGAGAGATGGCCATGCTGCTGAACTGATCAGGAACCAGGGGGCCAGCTGATGTGGGCTTTTGTTCTGGAGATGGTGAGCCTGGCCTAGCATTTGGATTTAGCTCAGAGTTCAAGTTTTCACATTGTTTACATTCTGCTGCTCCACAACTGAAAGGTGGGGCTTGCTTTCTGCATCGGCTGGCCCTGGGCTCGCCCTGCTCTCTCCTGGCCCATGACCCAGGCTGGCAGGGCAGCGGGGTGAGAGTGGCTTTGGTTTGTTTTGTTTATTGCTCACTTGAGTGTCTGTGCCATTAAGATGACAGTGCCCTAGTTAACTCAGCAGTGGAGCAGGTTCCCAGGCAGCCAGTGACTCATTAAATGCTCGGCTTTACTCTCAGCTAAACGGTCTGACATGGAATGGGAGAGGAATTGTCCAGACCCTGCTGCCATGGGCTGTGCATGGATTGTAGGGGGCTGCCAAGGCCTCCCAAACATCCCTCACTGTTATGTTTGCGGCCCTGGCTTGCTAATGCAGCTTCGGCTTCCTTTCCCCCTTGCCTCCTAGCCCATGTGGGCTACATGGGGAAGTGAGGCCAGCACGTGGCATCCAGCCCTAGCTGCCCCAGTGCTGCTCTCAGAAGCCCTGCATCCCTTGGGCATCCCACGGCAACCAGCCCTAGGGTAGACAAGGCCTTAGTGAGCAGAGCCATGCTGAAGGGGCTCAGTTGTGGGAGACACTTACACAAACAGATATACATCCACGATTTGCATGTGTGTGTATCTATGTGCACATGTATCTGTGTGTACCTCTGTGTGAATGTGTGTGTACACCTCTGTGTGAGTGGGTGTCTGAGTGTGTGTGTATACCAATGTGTGCGTGTGTATACCTCTGTGTGAATGAATGTGTATACCTGTGTGTCTGTATACATGTCTCTGCATGTGATTATACCTCTGTGTGAATAGGTGTGTGTGTGTGTGCATTTCCATGTGCATGTGTTTCAGGACAAGCCTGTTGTGTGCGTGTTTGCAGGGTACATTGTGTGGAGGTGCATGGTGAAGACCTGAGGGCAAAAGAAGGGTCCTCAGAGACTGTTCTGTTCCTCCTCAAGCCCCCTAAGGCCAGCTCTGTGCGCGGGCCCGGTGCATTGTGGGTAGGCACAACACCCTTTCCCTCCCACTCTGGACTGGGCAGGGTGCAGACCAGGTCATTTCCAGGTGGCCTCGTGTGACCCTGCTTGCAGCTGTGAGCATCCCAGTGGGGCAGGGCCTATTGCTTAATGCGCCGCTGGTGCGGCGGCTGTAAACAGGCTGGGTGGTCATTAGGGGAGCCATGTGTGGCAGCCCGGTGCTGGGCTTCCTGCAGTGACAATGAGCCAGGAGCCCTCCCACAACAGCTGGCACCTTGCCTCTGCCCTACAGAGCACAGAGCCCACACAGAGCAGGAAGAGAGTGGCAGGGACCAGCTCCCAGCTGAGGGACTTGGCATCCTTGGACCAGGCTGGGAGAGGGATAGGAGACCCCCAGATATATGTGTCAGCCTCCAGCACCCCCTAAAGTCAGGGTTCTGGGAGACAGACTGGCCACAAAGTCTGGCTGTGGATCCAACCACTCCCAGAGCACAGGGAGCCAGTGCAGACCCTGAGCCACCGGGGCTCGCCATGGGGGATGGGTCTCCCAGGCTCAGGGCATTGGGCTCTGTTTCGGCTGTCTCTGTGCAATCAGACTGGGGTCAGTGCAGCCAGCAGCCACCGAAGGCCTTGGCCAAGCTGGGATGTAAGGCAGGTGACACAAGCCCACCCAGAGGGGTGTGCTGAGTGTGGCAGTGCTCATACCTCCCCGTTAATGTCAGTGCAGAGGCCCTGTCTCCCCCCCAGTGAGCACCCAGAGATGTGATAGCCCAGGAGCCGTAGGGCAGCCTTATGCTGAGAGCAGGGGGTGGTCCCCAGCTGCCTTGGAGAGATGTACTGGATTATGCCAGGTCAGTGGCCACATTTGCAGAGAGGCTGTGATCTGCACACATGGCACGGGTGCAGACAGGTCTGGATTTACCTGGCAGAGGATGCAGGATGGGGGTGTGCATGCCTGGCAGAGGGACCTGGGCGTACATGGCAGAGGAGCCCAGCAGCATGGTGTAGAGGGGCATTGGCCTGCCTAGCAGAGGAGCCTGGGTGTGTCCGCAGCGGGTGCAGAGGGGCCTGGCAGTGGTTGAAGAGGGTCATTAGCCTGCCTGGCAGAGGGGCCTGGATGCATGCTGTTAGGATGGGGCCTTTGGTAGAGGGTCCCCAAGGTGGCAGATGACGGGGCTGTTCTTGGTGCCAGCGGGTGCCACTTTCCAAGTTCCCTCTCTTTGGCTTCAGCCATGCGTGGGGTAGGGGTAGAGTCCTGGACAACTCTGCTGGCTCCGACAAGTGAGGATCAAGGGGGAGCTCGCCACCCACACATGGGGGCACTGGGATTCAGTGGCATGTGAGTACCCTGGCTGAGTATTCCTGCTCTGACCTGAGGGTGCGGGTGGGACCACCTGTCGGCCCCGCCTCCTTTTTAATCGATCAAACCAATGGCACACAATGCTCTCACCTGCCTCTAGCCCTCTCCAGCTGCACCACTGACTTGCTTCAAACTTGGCTTGTTTTGTAGACCTCCTTGAGACCCAAGAACCCTTGCAGGTCTGCTTAGGCCGGGCTGGGCCTTACTGGGCCTAAGGGTGAGGGGGAGATTCTGGCTGGCACGACAGATTAATGAACAATTTCTCCTGCTGTAAAAGAGGCCATGTTTTAAGGCACAAGTGCAGGAAACAGAGCTGGGGCTGAGCTTTCCCCTTGCCTGCAGCTCCTGACTCCTGAGCACTCGGTGTCTCAGGGCGCTGAGTTTTGTACACAAATCCTGTGGATTGCACAGCACTTTGGGAGCTGACTGTTCTTACTGGAGTTCTACTGTCTGGGGGCCACCCAGGCTAGTGGAAGCAAAACAAGCAATGAATGTCCTCTAAGTCTGGGCCGCTGGGGTCAGAGGCATAGCTAGTGACTTGGGCTCACTGGGCCCAGAGACCGCTGGGCAGGGTTCTCATGCTCTTTCCCCCCCACCTCCCCCAGCCATCCCTGTGCTAATCACCCTGGCAGGAAAACATTCTTAGCAGGAAATCCGCTTCCCCTTCTGTTCAGCTGCTTCCCTGCAAAGAGAACTATGTGCATGGCCCCGTCCGCTTCCTGGGGCAAAGCCAGTCCCAGGAGTCTCTCCCGGCAGGGGGCAGGGCACCGACACTGCTGCAGGGCATATCTAGCATGCCAGGGGTCCCAGGGACATGCACCCACCTCGGGGCAGCACGCAGCAGCTTGGAACAGCCACGCACACAACATGAGGGAGACTATGGTGTCCTGCTGAACCTGCAGGAGGGATTAATGGAGGCAGGACACAGCCATGCCTACAGGCACTGAGTGGGTGTCACACGGGGTCACTGCTGATGTCAGCTGCAGCCTGTCTGTGCACCGCCCTCCTCTGCTTTGCCTGGAGCAGCCCCGGGGCAGGAACTTGTTGTTTGTGATGCCCTGAGCCAGAAATGCATGACACTTCTGAGAGCACTCTGTGGCCCCTTGCTGCTCCAGTAAGGCTTGGGCTGCCTGGCCCCCCCTGGTGGAATGTCTGATCCACTGGAGGAACTCACCTGCCTTTGTCCTTCACCTCACGGGAGCAGCAATGGCCTGGACCATTATTGTTGATTTTCAACTGTCTTGGAGCACTGGGTAAGCTCCAGAAGACTGGAAGAAAGTTACGGTTGTGCCAATATTTAAAGAGGGTAAACGGGATGAACTGGCTAATTATAAGCCTGTCAGCCTGACATCAATCACAGGCAAGATAATGGAGCAGCTGATATGGGACTTGATTAGTAAATAACTAAAAGTAATTCATGCAAATCAACATGGGCTTATGGAAAATAGATCCTGTCAAACCAACTTGATAGCTTTTTTTATGAGATTACAAGTTTGGTTGAAAAAGATAATAGTGTTGATGTAATATCCATAGATTCTGTAGGACACTGACTTGGTACTGCACAACATTTTGATTAAAAAACTAGAACAATATAAAATGAACATGCCATCCATTAAATGGATTAAAAACTGGCTAAGTTGTAGGTCTCAAAATATAAATGTATATAACTAATTGCCATTGAATGGCTCTGTTTCCAGTGGGGTTCTGCAGGGATTGGTTCTTGGACCTAGACTATTTAATATCTGTATCAGTTACCTGGAAGAAAACATAAAATCATCACTGATAAAGTTTGCAGATGACACTGGAGGAGTGGTAAATAATGAAGAGGATAGGTCACTTGTACAAAGCGATGTAGATCTCTTGGTAAACAAGTTGCAAGCAAACAATATGCGTTTTAATACAGCTCAATGTAAATGTACACATCTGGGAACAAAGAATGTAGACCATACTTATTGCATGGGGGACTCTATCCCGGGAAACAGGGACTCTGAAAAGGATTTGAGTGTCATGATGGATTATCAGTTGAACATGAGCTCCCTGAGCGACGTTGTGGCCAAAAGAGTTATTGCAATCCTGGGATCCATAAACAGAAGAATCTTGCAGAGAGGTTATTTTACTCTGTATTTGGCATTGGTGCGACCGCTGCTGGAATCCTGTGTCTGGTTCTGGTGTCCACAGTTCAAGAAGGATGTTGATTAATTGGAGAGTGTTCAGAGAAGAGCCACGAGATTAATTAAAGGATTTAAAACCTGACTCAGGGAGTTCAACCTGTTTATCTTAACAAAGAGAAGGTTAAGGGGTGACTTAATCCCAAGCTATAAGTACCTACATGGGGAACAAATATTTAATAATGGGCTGTTCAGTCTAGCAGAGGAAGGTCTAACGTGATTCAATGGCTGGAAGTTGAAGCTAGACGAATTCAGACTGGAAATTAGGCGTACATTTATAATCATGAGAGTAACTAACAATCGGAACAACTGACCAAGGGTTGTGGTGGATTCTCCATCACTGGACATTTTAAATCAAGATTGGATTTGTTTCTAAAAGATCTTCTCTGCAAATTCTTTGGGGGCAGATATCTGGCCTGGGTCATGCAGGAGATCAGACTAGATGATCACAGTGGTCTCTTCTGACCTTGGAATCTATGAACATATGAATGCATGGTGCTGTGGTATTCAGTGGTGGTGTAGCCGTGCTGGTCCCAGGAGATCAGAGGGACAAAGTGGATGAGGTAATGTCTTTTATTGGACCAACTTCTGTTGGTGAGAGAGACAAGCTTTCCAGCTACACCAAGTTCTTCATGTATGGGAAATGTATTGAGCGTGCCACAGCTAAATACAAGATAGAACACATTTTTTAGCATAAGTAGTTAGTACATATTTCAAGGGATCATTCAAAGAGAAGTGGCCCATAAACACCCCTCCAGGTACAGGGAAGAAATGAACAGAGAGGAGAAACATAAATGAAAAAGGCAGTTGTTAGTGGGCAGATATCTGATTGTTGTAATAAGCCATGAATCCAGTGTGTCTGTTGAGTCTATGATTTGTAGTGTTTAGTTATGAATTTAAGCTCCCAGGCTCGTCTTTTGAAGCTGTTGTGCAGGTTTCCTTGGTGAATGAGTACTGAGAGTGATACAGTGATTGTTTTGTGAGAAGTGTTGGCTCATGGGTGATAGGGTGTTTTTGTCTGTGTGAGTTCATTCGAGAGCGCAGTGATTGTCTGGATTCATGCACCCAGTTGTTTTTGTTTAGGACAATCTGTGACTACCTGAGGTACACCACATGTTGTGACAGGCATGGATAGGTAGGACCTATGAATCTTGAAAGGTGTGTTGTGGGAAATGATAATCGCAGCAGTGGAGCTACATCTGCCGATTTTGCGTCTGTTGTTCTGACAGGGTTTGCTGTGGCTTTGAGTTGGTGGGTCCTGATCTGTGGGGAGCTTGCTTCTGATAATGAGCTTGGCGAGGTTGGGGAGTTGTTTGAAGGCCAGAATAGGAGGTTCAGGAAAGATTTATTTCAGGATGGGGTCCCCATTGAGTATGGGTTGTAATTGTTTAATGATACCCCCTCTGGGTTCCAGTGTGGAGTGGTAGATGACCACTAGGGGTGTGTGGTGTATTTTATTTCTGTATTGAAGGTTCTCTCTGGGTATGTGAGTGGCGCATTCCATGATGTGATCTTCTCATGATGGAGTCTTCTTGTTTGGTGAAGGCGATTTTAAATGTGTTAAGGGGTATATCCGTGACTTTGTTCTCCAAGCATATTCTGTGATATCTGAGTGCCTGGCTGTAGCTTAAAGATTTCTTGATGTGTTCGGGGTGGTTACCAGATCTGTGGGGTAAGTGTGGTGATCTATGGGTTTCTTGTATATGGTTATCTGTAGGGTTGCATTGTTGAAGCTGACTGTGGTGTCCAGGAAGTTGAGGCTAGTGTGGGAGTGTTCCAGAGAAAGTTTAATGGACGCATGGTGGTTGTTGAAGTTGTGGTAGAAATCTATGAGGGAGTTTAGATGTTCTGTTCAGAGCATGAAAATATCATTAATGTATTTCAGGTTTCATGGTGCATTTGTCCAGGAGATGCATTCTTCCTCAAGGTGGCCCATGAAAAGCATGGCGTATTAGGGAGCCATCCTAGTACCGATGGCTGTTCCAATGGTTTGGACAAAGTGATTGTTGTTGAATGTAAAATGGTTATGGGTGAGGATGAAATGGATGAATCTGGCACACTGTTTGAGGTGCTTTCTGAGGGGTGTCCATTGTCTTGTAGATAGTTGCGGTGGGAAACGATGCCGTCACTATGAGGGCTGTTGCTGTATAGGGAGGTGACATGCATGGTAGTGGGGATGGTGTTCTGTGGAAAGTTATTAATGTTGCAGAGTTTCTGGAGGAAGTCAGTTGTGTCCTGGACAGGGTTGATTTGATTTAAATAAAATTGATTTAAATGATGATTTAAATTACTATTCAGAAAGACTCGATTTAATCATGGTTTTCTACATAAAAGTGAATTTTTGTTGGTTGTTATAACCTTAATACATATAATCTGCAGAACTCAGAGATAGATGTGGGTTTCATTTTTAGAAGGTAAACACTATACATTTTTAAACCGCGATTTATTTTGAAAACTTTTCAGATTCGTTTTACAGCTATATCAGAAAATGAATGATTGTTTGGTTATTTCATTTACGAAAGGTAATCGAAGCAGATATTTATGAAGTGATTGGGAGGTGAACTATCTCCAATTCAACAGGTTAATCATTAATATTTGGAGGATTTTCTTGCCATGCTGTATTAGGAAGAGAACATCACCAGAAAGACATTTAAAAAGTTTTATTTAACTAAAATAACAACATTAAGTATTCTGGATTTTTTTCTTCAACAGCAAACATATAATATTTTAACAAAACAAGCATATGTCCCTCGCTTCTCACATTTATCTCCAGACTTCTTCTTCATGGGATTGCCTCAGTGTACACAAATTTGCAGAGGGACAATAGAGTTGAGGTCTGTTATTTCTCACCTCTATATATTATTTATTTATTTAAATACATTTTTGCTGTTAACAAGCATGTTACCTCTGGAGACACAAATCCACAGTGTGAGAACTGCAAAATTAAGCATCTCTGATGGTATCTTCTAGACTGAGCTCTGAGTCCCATTGGGCAGGTAGAAAGATTAACCTAAATAATCTATTCAGAAGCCTGTGGAACCCCAATAGACTGAGTC
Organism: Gopherus flavomarginatus; assembly: GCF_025201925.1. Lineage (NCBI taxonomy): Eukaryota > Metazoa > Chordata > Testudines > Testudinidae > Gopherus > Gopherus flavomarginatus. Next base: position 43,780,112 of record NC_066624.1, on the reverse strand, counting down.
CCTAATCCATGAACTATTAGAACTCATTTACAAAATTTTTCTTAAACATTACATGAATATATTGCCTCATACTACAGAATTAGAATTTAAAATCCCTATTCCATGATGAGATATCTTTGCGCTATAATATATCTTAATTAAAACTATCTTTAGATAGGTTTTTTCCTCAAAAAGCATTTATCAAAAAAATCCAATTTAAATTAAAAAAATCATTGATTTTTATCCACCCTAGTCCTGGAGGAAGCCTGCCCTTTGTGTGGTGAGTGGTCCGAGGATGGTTCTATGAGTCCCCGTATCCCTTCAGCAAGGGTTCCATGGCCAGATATGATGTGTCTGCCTGGGGTCCCTTGTCTATAGAAGGTCTCTGAGTTGGGTTCGTGGGGATGAGGTTGTTGAGTTTCTTTTGGAGTTGTTGGGGAAGGATTCAATGATATCCCTTAAATTCCTGGGTGGACTGTGATCTCTGAGTTCTTTATAGTAGGCAGTGTCAGAGAGTTGTTGGTTGGCCTTGTTGCCGTAGTCATCGTGGCTGAGGACTGTGATGGCACTCCTTGTCTGCTGGTTTGTTCACCGTGTGGTGGTTGAATTTCAGGGACTGTGTAGCTGTGGTTTCTGGGGTGGAGATTGTGGGTGCAGTTTGGTCTGCTGCTATTTAGTGCCATCTAGTGGCGTCAGGGTGAAAAGCAGGCAGGAAAACCCATTGTGGTGTAGGGTCAAACTGGGGGTCGGGGGCGGGGAGGCTGTTTGCTAGTGAGAGTCCATATGTGCGTTGTTTATTACAGCCAGTGCCTGGCTTGTATGACTGCCTCAAATCCTGTGCAGTTCTCTTCTGCTGACATGAGGCCCGACCCCAGCAGTCTAGGAGGGGGCTGGAGAATAACAGCTGGCACTGTCCATCCCTAGAGCCCAAAGTGCCTTGCAAAGCCAGGACAGCCCAGAATCCCCATGCTACAGAGGGGAAACTGAGGCACACAGTGAGCAGTGACAGAGCTGGGAACAGAACCCAGCTCTCCTGGCTCATAGTCTGGTGCCCAGTGTCAAGCCATGCTGCTGCTTCAGGCTCTGGGTTAGAGGCTTGTTGGTGTGCAGGGAGGGAGGAAGTGTGGGCTGGAGCCAGGGTCCATGACTCAGGGCACTGGCTTTTGTTCCCAGCTGAATCATTCATTCATCATGTGACTGTGGGCAGGTGCCAACCCCCTCTGCCTCAGTTTCCCTCTCCAAGCATGGGGATTACAACACTGACACCACCACCACTGCCAAGCTTAACTTGCCCTTCATGAAGGGCTGTGTCCCGGGTGTGCACGTTGGGGCCTCGGGCTTGCAGCTCACCCTTGGCTGGGGAGGGATGAAAGGGTTTGGGGAGCTGCAGCCCATGTTTCACCCCTCCTCTCCTCTCTGCAGCCACCTCTAACCTGGACCTGGAGAGCAAGAAAACACCCCACTCCAAATTGCCATGGCAACAGCCCGTGAACGTGTTCCTGGCCGCAGGCAGGTCACCCTGCGTGGAAGAGCTGCACCAGGAGGCTCAGTTCAATCTCCAGAGCTTGCTACAAGGTACCCTGCACCGAGGGGAGGGCTGGGCTGCAGCAGGAATGGGGGGGAGAAGGGGAGGCTGTTTCCACAGCTCTTGGTACACAGGGGGCAGCAGGGAGAAGACTGTCCCATTGCTGCCAGGAGGGGAGGGGAGAGCAGGGAGCAGAGTAATCCATGAGGAGGAGGGAGCAGATTGACCCATCACAAACGGGGAAGCAGGGAGCAAACTGACCCATTGCTGAGAGCAGGGAGCAGAGTGACCCATGGGGAGGAGGGCAGGAAGGAGATTGACCCATTGCACACAGGGGAGGAAGGGGGAGCAGGGAACAGGCTGACTCATTGCTGACTGGAGGGGGCGGAGTGCTCCCTTCCCTCTTCCCCTTGTGAGATTGGCATCAGCTGCTCCATTCTCTCATCCTTCCCACACAGATGCACCCTTGTGCAGGGTGTGAGGCCATATGGGTCTGTTAAAGTATGGATTGAATTAACGGACTATAAGGTGGATAAAAAGCTGGCTAGATCATCCGGCTCAACGGGTAGCGATCAATGGCTCCATGTCTAGTTGGCAGCCAGTTTCAAGTGGAGTGTCCAAGGGTCGGTCCTGGGGCCTGTTTTGTTCAATATCTTCATTAATAATCTGGAGGATGGCGTGGATTGCACCCTCAGCAAGTTTGCAGATGACACTAAACTGGGAGGAGTGGTAGATTCGCTGGAGGGTAGGGATAGGATACAGAGGGACCTAGACAAATTAGAGGATTGGGCCAAAAGAAATCTGAAGTAGTTCAACAAGGACAAGTGCAGAGTCCTGCACTTGGGACAGAACAGTTCCATGCGTTGCTACAGACTAGGGACTGAGTGGCTAGGCAGCAGTTCTGCCGAAAAGGACCTAGGGGTTACAGTGGATGAGAAGCTGGATATGAGTCAACAGTGTGCCCTTGTTGCCAAGAAAGCTAATGGCATTTTGGACTGTATAAGTAGGAGCATTGCCAGCAGATCAAGGGATGTGATAATTCCCCTCTATTTGGCATTGGTGAGGCCTCATCTGAAGTATTGCATTCGGTTTTGAGCCCTACACTACAAGAAGATTGTGGAATAATTGGAAAGAGTCCAGCAAAGGGCAACAAAAATGATTAGGAGGCTGGAGCACATGACTTATGAAGAGAGGCTGAGGGAACTGGGATTGTTTAGTCTGCAGAAGAGAAGAATGAGGGGAGGATTGATAGTTGCTTTCAACTACCTGAAAGGGGGTTCCAAAGAGGATGGATCTAGACTGTTCTAAGTGGTAGCAGATGACAGAGCAAGGAGTAATGGTCTCAAGTTGCAGTGGGGGAGGTTTAGGTTGGATATTAGGAAAAACTTTTTCACTAGGAGGGTGGTAAAGCACTGGAATGGGTTACCTAGGGAGGTGGTGGAATCTCCTTCCTTAGAGGTTTTTAAGGTCAGGCTTGACATAGCCCTGACTGGGATGATTTAGTTGGAGACTGGTCCTGCATTAAGCAGGATGTTGGACTAGATGACTTCCTGAGGTCCGTTCCAACCCTGATATTCTATGGTTCTATGATTCTAAAGACTTGTGGGTCCCAGCGAGAGCTGCTTCCTCCAGCCAGGGCAGTTGTCTGGTTCCTCTACCTGCTAAAGCACGTAGCTTACTAGCTAAGGAAGACGAATACCCACATGGAGCCGGTGCCCAGAGGCCAGAAGCTGTGTCCAGGCACTGGCACTCCCCCCATGCAGCTGCACGAGACCAGCACGAGGCTGCTGTGCCCAAAGATCCTTGGGAGCTGCCGCCTCCCCCAGAGAGACCTGGGAGCTTCTGGGGCAGTGACTCCCATGTGCATCACTGCAGGCACCCATCCAGGGGCCGCGCAGCCAGGCAGTACTAGGCCAGGCCCTACCCCACACAGCTCCAGCAGTGACACGAATACAGGCCAGGGGAGGGGAGGATGAGGTGTCCAGCACAGGCAGCGAGCAGAGGTTTGCCCACAGCAGGGCTGCCAGCTAGCCAGGCTGGGCAGTGGTTTGTGGTGTGCTCGGGAGCAGCGGGGAGCTCCTCTGGGCTCTTCTCCCCATGTGCAAAAGGGGGCAGAGAGCAGAGTCCCATTGCTGTGAGAGGGCCCAGAAAGTGCATTGTTGGCATATGCCCAGTGCATGTGCCACTAGCCTTTGGCTCAGCACTGGGGTGGGGAGGGCACAGCGCATCGCAATCCACCAGCTATGGAAATGCCCTGGCTGCTTGTATTTCAGAGGAGTATGAGGAGCAATACACAGAGGCTAGGGTCACTGGTCAGACCTTCCGCTACGCCAGCCACCTGCCCCTGGACACGCCCCCTGAGCCCTCTCCCAGGCCTCTGCCCACCAAGCGCCTGGAGTTCGTGTTTATGGTGAGTCCATCTCTGTACAGACGCAACCCCAAGGCGCTGTGTCTCAGCAGCATTCCTATGGCCATGGGCTACCCATGAGGATATCAACTCTGCCTGATGTCACCCAGAGAGGTTACTGCAGAGCAATAGATGTAGGGGCTGTGAGTCAGGAGTGAGAGGCATCAGCAGAACTAGTGGTAGGGGAGAGCGACAGGCTGGGGTAGCTGGGGACTGTGGGTTGGAAGTGAGGGGCATCACAGAGCTGGCCCTGCGCTGGGATTGCCAGGGACTAAAGGTTGAGAGTGGTGCAGGAGGGAAGAGGATAATCCTACCTACAAGGTTTGACTCAAACCATCACTCAGTCCCTCGTTCTGAGCACTAGATTCCTCCCCACACACACAGTCACCTCCTGCTCCTCACAAGCACCCCTTCCTCCTCCACACTCCCACAATCCCTCCCTTACCCCCTTCCCCACACTTGTTATCGCCCCACCAGGACACTGATATCTCGATCCATTTCCTTTGTTCCCTGGCAGCCCGCAGCTCGGCAAGTGAATGAGGACGAGGCCACGACACTGGGTGTGAGGCCCCCAGAGCCGTTTCTGAGCCTACCCACCACCCCAGACAAGCAGCCGGCCTGGACCCGAGCCTTCCCTTTGCCCACTGTGGAGGAGAAGAGGTGGCACCAATCCTGCTCCATCCAAGCCAACATTGTCCCCATCAATGTCTCTGGTAGGGCTGTGCCCCTTCCAGGCCCTTTGGGGAGTGTGTGTAGAAGCATGGGGGGCAAGGAGTTAAATCTTTCCAGTCTGCTCCAAGCAGCGATGCTGGGGTTCTGCGGCCTGCAGAGGGTGGCTGTGGGCATAGCAAGTGCTGCTGGCTCTGAGCCCCAGGCGCTGTGATGCCACTGCTAGGGAAAGTGCATAGATCCTGTAAAATTGAAACGCAGCAATGTGGGGGGGCGGGGGGCCAGGCACAGGGAGACCTGCAGCGATGTGGGGAGGTGGGGCCAAGCACAGGGAGGAGGGGCTGGCCTGCAGCTATGTGAGGAGGCGGGGCCAGGCACAGGGAGGAGGGGCTGGCCTACAGGGATGCTATTGGCCCACATGTGCTGTGGGTTATAAAGAGGGCGGAATCATGCTCAGTAGCCAGGCCAAGGGGAGCGCTCAGTGGGGTGCAGTTTGCAGGGCTGCATTTCTGTGCTTTGTTCTTGCCCATGTATTTTACCACCCATAACATCACCCTTCATTTCTGAGCTGCTAGCCACGTCATTAAGTTAATCCAGTCTCATCTGCATCATCTAATGAGTGTCTCAGAGCCGACCAGTCGATGTGTTCTGTTGTCACCTTGGTTCTCCCAGTGGTTGAGACCCTTCCATCCGTGCAGGGGAACTTGTGTGTTCGGCAGGAATGTGAGGCTGCAGGGCACTGGCTGCCGGCAACAGCTCTGCTCAGCATGGGGCCTTCAGCAGCACCAAACTACCTGGGTTCTGGAGGAAACTAGGTCCCCCCCACCCATGCCCGCCCTCCCTCCCCAGGCAGTGCATGAGCACCCTGCTCCAGAGCTGGCTGGGAGGGCACATACACATGCACCCTCCTGCTGGCCTGGTGAGGTGCCTGCCCCTCCCTAGCAGTGTCCAGGCTGCCATAAGGCCCTGTTGGAGATCAGGGCTGGAGGCGCACGAGACCTGTATGGAGCCCCAGAGGAGCTGCTCGGCCCCTTGACTCCTCCCTTCACACCCCATCAGATGCCTGGAGCCAGGCCCTCAGCCCTGCTCACATGTGGGGAGAACCTGCCAAGCATGTCTCTGGCCCTTTGTCACTGGACTGCCCCTGAGCCCTCCTGCCCAGCACCAGAGTCCCCAAGCGGGGTGGGGATGGGTCTCAGTGGCTTCCGATACATCGTATCTCCATCAGCACGTGTCAGTTGTCTCTGTGTTCCCCCTGGCTGGCTTGCCCAGCAGCATGTGTGAGGCCCCACAGGAGTCATTCACCCATCCCTCATGCCATCTCTCTCCAAAGGCCTGTATCTCGCTGCTAACCAGCCCCTCTCCCTGAGTGCCAACCGATCCTGGCATCAATACCTCAGCCTCCTGGACAGCCATGGGCAGGCGAGGGGCTGGCTCCCAGAGCAAAGAGCAGGGGCTGGCCTGATCGCCTTCCCCATTTGTCCAGCAGGCAATTATAAAATGGCCATTGGCTTGCCACTAGGAGGTGCGGAGATGGGGTGAGGGCGCCTGCCCCGAAGTCCAGCGCTCTAAACCAGCAATGGGTGTGAGGGCTGCTCGCCAACACACACCTGAGCTCTATGCTGTAGGGAGCCAGCAGTGCCCTTTCCAGTGGGACAAGGCCTTGGTTTCTAGCCCTGCGGCTTGTGACCTGGTGTCTGCCCCATCAGCACCTTTCTGGGGGTTTTCATACTCCTCTCCTGAGGCCATGCAGTGGGGCCCATGAGAGTTGGGCACCTCCAGATAATGCCCATAAACACTCTTTGGCTGAATGACAGATCTGCAGAGTGGCTTGTCTGGAGTCCCTGGCGAAAGCAGAGTGGGGGTGGGCAGACAGCATGTGGGTGACCCGTAGAACTCCCCTGGAGCATGTCACTAATAACTGAGGCATGCATCCCAAGCACATGTCCAAAACGCTGTACCCAGCAGCATGTGTAAATATGTACATATGTGACCACACGCCTTGTTCTGTGAGTGTCCCCACACCTTGCCACACGTGTTGCCCTGCAGCCTGCCTGGCTCCAGGAAAGCGGCTCACCATCTGTGTTGCTGTGCTGGTGATTGCAGTTTCCAAGTGTGATCCCCCCTCCCTACCCCCCATGCCTGGTACCTCCCCAAACATCACTCATAAACCCTGGCACCCCCTCCCTGCCCGGCCCTTGCCCCACAGCTGCCTGGGTGCCCCAGCATAGAGCCCTCGCGCTCACGCAGGAACAGGAACAACATGAGGAAAAGGGCAGAGCCCTTTGTTATAAACCCCAAGAGCCAAATTCACCACAGTGCAACGCAGCCTTAGGCAAGCAAGTTGGGGTGTTAACGCAGGGAGAACGTGGCCTCAGCAGCCAGGCCAGGACCGGGCCAGGCGTTCCCCATGCCCCCTGCTTGCTGCCACGGAGAGTGTGTTTGTTTTGGCTACAGGACAGCATTTTGATAGGCACGCGAGTGCGCGGCACTCCTTGTTTAACACAGAGACCGCGGTGAACCCCAAGTCCACGCTGCGGCGAAGACGGACCATTATCGGATTCCCTAACCTCGCGCTGCGAGACCAAGGTGACCACTACAACTTTATGGCTGCTCTCCCCTCTCCCAGGCTAGAGAGCACTCAGGGACTACCAGGAACGTGGCTCCTAAGGGCAGGTGTCCCCAGGCCATGCTAGGGACCGTGCAGCCAGAGCTGACTGCAGGCTGCCACCATTTGCAGGCAGGGCCACTCCCACTGCCAGAGATTTGCTTGCTGAAGGAGCAGCCTGGAACTCCACACAGAGCCTTGGTTTAACACCCTAGGGAGCTCAGGCCAGGCTGGGCAGTTCAGAGATCTGGTCAGCCTTCTCCAGCTCTGAGGCCAGGCAGCCAGAACCTCTCTTCCAGGTACATGTCCTACATGCCCCTGGCTACCCCAGTCTAGGAGGGGGATCCCAGGAGCTACAGCTTGGCACCCTGAGCTGGGGAGCAGGGCTGGCTGGTCCATCATGAAGTGACCTGGAACAAGTGCCTGGGGTGTGATTCCTGGCCTCGCTTGGGCCTTGCCATGTTACTGTGGGCCAGTCACTTGGGCCCACATTTTCTGAAGTTCCCACTAGTTCTGAGGCCCTGGGTGCGGGTACCCTGGGTGAGCACCAGGGGCCTGGCTGGAGGGTGCTGAGCATCAGAAGAGGTGGATATGCAGCTCCTCTCGGATCTGAGCCCTGGGGAGCCCAGGCTGAGGACAGAGTTCAGGGTCTGCTGCCCTGATGGCCCTTGGTTTGCAGCACCGGCTCCCTGCTGGATTTGGCAGTGCAGTTGCTGGGAGTGCGAGGGGAGGTGTTGCCAGGAAGCCAGTGCTTTTGTTCTGGGCTCACGCTCCTGACAGCTCCTCTGTGAAATGATCTCTCTTGACAAGTGATTATGGGTAATTTGGGCTCTGTTCACACTGGCTCTTGGAAGGGAGCGGAGGTAAAATGACAGCTCGATCTCTGGTGGCACAAGCAGCTTCTTCGCCAGAGAGTTGCACCTCACAGCCCTGGAGTCCAGCCTCTTCCGTGATTCCAGAGCAGGATGTTGGGAGCCACCCAGCAGCACTGGCTGATGCTAGGGAGCCCAAGGGAACCTCATGGGGTGTGTCTGGCAGCCTGGGCACAGAGAATTCCCTTTCGCTGCAATCCAGCCCAGTCCTGGCTCTGCTCACCACCAGGGCTGGTGCTGCTGGCTGGGCTGGGCAGCAGTTAGCAGGACGGGAGGGTTCCTCTGGGATGGGAGATTGCTCACTGCTGGCCTGTACTCCAGCTCAGAGGGGAGAGGCCTTGGCACTGCCCTCCAGAGAGGCCAGAGGGAGCTGCTAGCTGTGCTATGGGCTGCAGGGCGGGAGTCACCCAGCAGGTCAGGAGTGAGGAGGCATGCTGCAAGCCATGCTGCAAGGCTAGGCATGCTGCAAGCCATGGGAAGGGAGGGCTCCTTGTGTCTTGGGACCTGTCATGCTCTTCACACCCCTCAAAACAACAGCACCCCACCCACATTGAGCTCTAGGGGGGCCAGGCCAGGCCCGGCCCCGGAGGAGGCTGTGGCTGGGATTGGGACCCATCTCAGAGACAGGAGCCTGGGGAGACAGCAAGCAGACTTTCCCACCCCACGCCCCAGGATGCACTGAGCAAAGCATTGGAGCTGGGGCTGGCACCTGCAATCCCAGTCCCTCTCCATTGTGGGCTGGGGAAAGTTTGCCTCGAGTTCACCTCTCTCCTGTCATTCTTCTTCGAGTGATTGCCCAGGTGTATTCCACAGGCGGTGTGCATGCTCGCCATGTGCACCGGTGCCGGAAGTTTTTCCCTTAGCAGTACCCATACGGTGGGAGCACCGCTGCGACCGCTGGAGTGGCGTCTCTATATCGCGCTATAAGGGGAGCTGCGCACTCTCCCCACCCTCGGTTCCTTCTTGCTGCCAGTGAAGTAAGTTGGAACTTCAGGCTCCAGCCTTACTGAAGCTTCTCTAGTTAGCCTGTTCTTCACATTATGCAATCATCTCCCAAGCACGGGATGACGCCAGGTTTGGTAGAGCGGAACTCCGTCCCAGAAACCCTTAAACTCCTACCCACCTCCATCAGCTATAGCTTGCAGTCACCTACTGTGGAATACACATGAGCAATCACTCGAAGAAGAAAGGGCAGTTACCTGTTCCGTAACTGGTGTTCTTCGAGACGTGTTGCTCAGGTGTATTCCACATCCCGCTCTCCTTCCCCTCTGTCGGAGTTGTCTGGCAAGAAGGAACCAAGGGTGGGGGGAGTGTGCAGCTCCCCTTATAGCGCGATACAGAGGCGCCACTGCAGGGGTCGCAGTGGTGCTCCCCCCTACGGGTACTACTAAGGGAAAAACTTCCAGCACTGGTCCACGTGGCGAGCATGCACACCTACTGTGGAATACACCTGAGCAACACATCTCGAAGAATGCCAGTTACGGAACAGGTAACCATCCTTTCTGGGTCCAGCTGCCTCCAGTCCAGAGGGGCCCAATCTCCAGATCCAGGCTGGATTTGGCCAAAACCTAGTGAGAACAGCTTGTGAGACTTCAGCCCAGCCAGATCCTGCTCCTAAACTGACTGCAGCTGCAAACCCCTACCTCCCTGGCCAGTCCAGGGCAGGAGGAGCTCCTGCCCTGCAACCCTTGCTGGGTCACAGCAAGGAGTCCCTGGGGGAGCAGCAGCTACATGGCTCCGTGTGCTTGACCCAGGGAACCAGGTCCTGCGAGGTGCTGCATGCACAGCTGTCACTGGGAGCAGAGGCTGCTCCACGCTTCTCAGGTCTGGGCCCTCGTTAGCCCGGGTGCTGCTGTGCTCTGTGGAGAGCTGTGCCCTGAAAGCCCTAGGGATGAGCGGGGAGCAGAGCACAGTGGGGTGTCTTGCTTTGCAGGGAGCTCTGAACAGCTAATTCAGGAGGGAGGGCAAGTCTGAGTCTGGTGTTACCAGTGGGGTGAAGTACCTCCCGCCCTAGGAGCGGGGGCAGAAAGTGAGGGGTGATGCCTTTCTCAGGGCTCCTGCGCTCTCTCACTCCCAGTGGAAAGGTCCCTGCTCTGATCCGTCTTGGGGGCAGCCCCTCTGGCACTTGCAGGCCTGCATGGATTCACCGTGGGGGACCGCAAGGTCCAGCAGACAGTACCAGACAGTGGGTGCTCTCCCATCCCTGGGGTAGGGAAGTGATGCCAAAGCCTGCGCCCAGGAAGGGGGCTTGCATCCAGCCATGTTAAATTGCAACGTTGGGGGCACCTGGGGGTTCATTCCTGTGCCCCTTCCTAATGTTCAGGGGTAAGCTGCAGGTGCCAGTGCAGGGCCCTTGGCTTTCCCCAGCATTCGCTTCTTCTGCCCCTGGTGGATTTGGGGCACTTCTGTTCCCCACCACCTCCAGCAGTGGCTCTGATTCCCAGGGAGTCAGCAGCCCCCAGCCGCTCATTCTGCCACAAGGCAAGGGCTGGGCACAGCTCTAGACCAGCTAGGCCCTTTAGACCCGCATAGCCAGGTTGTCCAGACTGGAACCCGCTGGTCAGATCCTCCCCAGAGGAACCCTCTATGCAGGCTCGTAAAGCTGGTGCATCCCCAAGGGTCTGCCTGGACCCTGGGGAACAGGGTCATTTCTACAGGAACCCTGGCCTTCCACACTGGCTCCACTGCACCTGACCTAGCAGGGCCAAGGTCTCTGCTCCACTATTGGGGCAGGAGGACAGAGAGAACAGCTCATCCATCCCCCTGCGTGCCCTGTCCCACTCCTCCCCTACATGAACGCAGGACTGTGCAGAGTGGGGCACTGATGCTGCAGATGGCTGAGCCTGCCTTGCATGGCAAGGAGATTGTCACATAGAGGGTCTCCTCTGTTCAGGGCAGGCCCAGCTCTCACTCTATTCAGAGGCCAGGCAGAGCTCAGCACCGCGCTGACACCAGGTAGCAGGTCAGAGCGCAGGCCAGCCAGGGCTCTGGGTGCCGCACAGACCCGCACCTGCCGAGTGTGGTGCAAGTAGGTGTGTGTCATTCCCAGAGCTCTCCGTGGGCAGTGGGTGAGTGTGCGGCTTGCTAGCCCATCCTGCGGCCAGAGCTCCACTAGCCGTTCGCTCAGTGCTGACCTGTCCTTGTGTCTGTCCCTGCAGGCAGCAGCAACGGCCCCATGTTCATGCCGCACACGACCATAGGGGAGTCGGTCTCCTGCAGCTTTGTCCCTGAGGCTGCAAATGGGAAGAGCGTGTCCCAGCAGCCCTGCACCCCGCAGACCCTAGCAGCACCACTGAGAAAGACATTCAGTGACCTCGGGGGAGGCCTGCAGGTGTCCTGCTATCAGCCTCCTGCCAGGATGGAGAGCACAACCATGGCTTGCACCAGCCCTGCCTGCAACGGGCCAAAGGACACCACTTTTTCCCCTCCCTGGAACACGGCTTCCTTCAACTGCTTGAGCCTGGCTGAGGAGGCCGCAGCGTATCCCTCACCCGGCGGCTCCCTGGAATCTCCAGCCCTGGGCTCGCCTGAGCACTGCGACGGTGCAGCCTCCTTCTTCATCGCGAAAGACGAGCAGCCAGGAAGCAATGGGCCCCATGTGTTCCCCTGTACTGCTCCAGAGTCCTCACTGAATGCTGCCAGCAGCCAGACACCTGAGGGGAGAGAGGCCAAGGTGATTTTCCTGGCTGGTGACGCAGAGGAGGCCACACCCTCCCGGCTGGAGCTGGGAGTCAGGGCCTGCCCCTTCCGCGAGAGGTCACTGTCTGTGCCCACAGACTCAGGCTCGCTCTGCTCTGTGGACATCATTTACCCTGAGAACAGGAGAGGCAGCGGGACCTACGCCCTGAGCTACCCCAGCGCTAGCTCTGAGGGCAGCACCAGCACGGACAATGTCTCCCTGGGGGTGGAGCAGGATGCCCAGCGGAGGCGCCGCTCCAAGAGCATCTCTCTCAAGAAGGCAAAGAAGAAGCCGTCTCCCCCCATGCGCAGCGTCTCACTGATTAAAGACGGGCAGGGGCTCAGCACAGAGCTTGGCGCAGCGCTGCCAAAGGAGCTGCGGCCCAAGAGCCTTTGTCTCCCCTTAGATCCTCAGGGCTGTGGCATGGTGCCCACGGACACCCAGGGTAACACAGCAGTGCCTCCTGTGAGGGACCTGGATGGCGGGCATTTATCCCAGCACTGGTGCCTAACAGACTGGAAAGCCAGCGATCCCTACCGGTCCCTGTCCAGTTCCAGTACTGCCACGGGTACCACTGTGATCGAATGCACGAAGACTCAGGGCAGCTCCGAGTCCCTCCCCTCCCCCTCTATTTCCAGGGCCACCACGCCCTCCCAGCTCTCCACAGAAGTGGAGCTAAAGATCTCCTCCACGGGGCAGCCCGCGAGGCTGATGTCCCCCTCTAGTGGCTACTCCAGCCAGTCGGAGACCCCAACACCCACCATCCCCACCTCGGTGATTCTTGGGCATTCTCCCCACCAGACCGTCAGGGTGAGGCCGCTAGTGCCCGAAAGGAAGTCCTCCCTGCCCCCTCCATCACCCATGGAAAAAAGCCCCAAGTCCCGGCTCTCCTTCGACCTGCCTGTCACGCCGCTAATGCACCTGGACCTTTCTGGGCTGAAGATCTCACTCAAGGGGAAGACCAAGGTGAGCCGGCATCATTCGGACTCCACCTTCGGGACCAAGCTTGGCCCAAAGACAAGCCCAATCCAGCCCGTCATGCCCGTGGTCACCCAGTCGGACCTGAGGTCCGTGCGCCTGCGCTCTGTCAGCAGATCTGAGCCAGAGGATGACCTGGACAGTCCAGACCATGCCGAGGAGCATGGGGGCGATGCCATACCACTTCCGGGAAGGAAAGCGAAGCCACCTGTTGCAGAGAAGCCACCACTGGCCAAACGGCCCCCAAACATCATGGCCAAGCCCCCGCCTCTGCAGGAGGAGTCTCCCCTGGCATCTCCCACCTCCCCACCCATGTCACAGGACACCTCTGCCCAGGAGAGGGGGCTGCAGGACATCTACATGGTCATTCGGAAACCCAAGCCTAAGAGGAGCCCAGAGCCCAGGAGCCCCGGAGAGCCTCCCTCTCCACTAGAGCCCTCCCAGGGCTGCCCAGGGATCTTTTTCTCAGGATCGCGGCGACTGTCCCAGAGCAGTCTGGAGGAGGAGCCCAGAGCCCAGCTGGAGAGGAGCGGCACCCCCCATGGGCCCGAGGGGGAGAAGAGGAAAGCCAAAGTCCCACCCCCCGTCCCCAAGAAGCCCAGTGTGCTGTACCTGCCGCTCACCCCTCCTCCGCCCCACCTGGGAGCCTGCCCGGGGGATCCCAGGCTAACACCCAGCCCCATCATCACCTTGCATGAGGACACCAGCTGCTGTGACCCAGACGCAGACTACCTGCCATCACCCGAGGCCATGGAAAAGAACTCGAGCCCTTCAGCTGCTGCCACGCCTGGGGAGATTCCTGCAGGTTAGTGTCACAGATGCTCTGCCCCCCACAGCAGCCCGGGCATGGCTTGGGAATCGCTGCCATGTGCAGCTAGCTGGGGAGTCTGGCTGCTGCCTCTGTGTGGCTCACTGCACACCCGGGTGCACAGCCTTGGCCACGCAGCTCCTTGCGGCGTGGCCAGACACCATTCGATAGCGTCAGTGTTAGACCCCAGAGCTCCACCCACACTGCTGCACAGGGATTGCCCCACCTTGAAAAGCAGCCACCTCTGTGGCAAAGCGTGGCAGCTGCTGACCAGCACAGAGTTGTAACAGACCCAGTAGAGAGAGGAACGTGTCTGCAAGGGAAGTGGGCTGCCCCGAAGGGCAGGGTGGAGTAAGTGCTGGCAGACAGGTAGCAGCTGACTAGTTTAGCCCTTGTCCTAGCACTGGCTTGCTAGGCTCCTGTCAGCAGGTCTCTTCTGGCCTGCCCGCCCCAGGGGCACTGGAAGGCTCCCTTGGCTGAGGAGGGGAAGTGGGTATTATTAGCTAACATGTCCATTGCAATGGTGCCAACGGGCCCTGCTGTGCTAGGCGCTGTACAGACACAGCATCACAGACAGTTCTCACGGTCCATTAGCCAGGGCAGACATGGGGAAGGGGCAGAACACCCCAGCAGAGCGACCCATGGCAGGGCAGCAAGTGGGGAGGCACTTAAGAAGGGTTCATCTACTTGGGAGGGAGGAGGAGGGTAAGGGGGGGATGTGGAGTGAGGCTAGGGGAGGAGAGGTTGGACAAACAGCTGGTGAGCACAGGGCAGAGAACGTCCAGCCGCGCTGTAGCCAGTTCTGTGCACATGAGGAGTCCTGACTTTGGCTGCAGCTATCGCTGTGGCTGGCTCCTCTCTGCCACGTTTCCCCACAGCCCAGTCAGGGCTGGGTGCGTTCCTCAGAGGGGGTGTAATGGTGAGAAGTGCTCAGCAGAGCTGGTAGGCAGCTGCCCATGCCGGGATGTGGCCAGGGCACCCTGGGACGCCCAGTCAGAGACCTCCCATGGCCAGCAGCCAGACTGTGCGAGGACTGCAGGGTCAGAGCCCTGCCTGCTCATTGCCTGAGTCTCATTGTAGCCGAGGTGTCTCCCGAGTGGTACGTGTGTGCAGGAAGTGGAGCTGCGTGCTCGTGCCATCTGGTCAGTCGCAGTGCCTGGGGAGGCAGGCAGGACAGGTGCTGCTGGCACTAACTCTGGGATTCTGCTCCTGTTGAGCTACAGGAATGTGCAGAGCCAGGTTACCTAGAGGTGCCCGCGGCAGGCACACATATGGATACAGGTATCCTCAGCTTGCTCCAAGGGGTTGACTCCACACATCTCCTGGGAAAGGCCCCCCGCCACTCCATCCTGCTCTCAGCAAGCCCAGCTCACGGTTCTTCTTCCCTCTATCTAGGCGATTCCGTGGAGCTCAGCGCTGATGAGAGGAGTTTTGTAAGTGACAAAACAGCTGAGTCGATAGTGGAAGAGGATGATGATGTATTTGTGACGAGTCGTACGACAGAGGATCTATTTACCGTCATCCACAGGTACCAGCTCACGTTGTGAATGGAAAACCCACACCCCCATCGCATTTACCCACCGTCGGCCTCTGGGAGTCTCTGGCCCAGCAGGCAGTAATTGGGGGCTGGTCTCCGCAGAGCCGAGGACTGAGCAGGCCATGGAGATAAACTCATCTGGGTGAGGCCAGTACTGGCTGGGAGGATAAACAAGGCCCCTCTGTCTCCTGGGCTACTGGCCTGGCCCCCACCCCAAACACTGAGTGCCCTGAGCAGACCAGGGCAAGAGAGATGGCTGTGGCATGGCACCCCAGTTCTAGTTGTGTGTCTCAGGGCACTCAGGGCCTTCTGCAGCAAGCCCCGGCCACTCTGGTGGTGCTAGACCCGTTGCTCATCGAGAGGCCGGTGTGACGGGTTGGATCACAGAAACCCCCTTGGGAGCTGCCAACTGATGTGCCAAGACTACTACTGCCCCTGCTTTCCCTGCCAGCTTGGGACTCCAGCACCCTGTCTTATTGAGCCAGACATGCCAGTCTGCTCCAACCCAGACCTAGGGTCTGAACCACGTGCCCCAAAGCTGCAGACTTAACTGAAAGCAACTTAAAGAGTGTTCCTGTCTTTAACACTCAGATGCTCAACTCCCAATGGGGTCTAAACCCCAAATAAATCCATTTTACCCTGTACAAAGCTTATAAATTGTTCACCCTCTGTAACACTGATACAGAGACATGCACAGCTGTTTACCTCCCCCCCAGGATTAATACATTCTCTGGGTTAATTAATAAGTAAAAAGTGATTTTATTAAATACGGAAAGTAGAATTTAAGTGGTTCCAAGTAATAGCAGACAGAACAAAGAACAAAGTGAATTTCCAAGCAAAATAAAATAGAACACGCAAGTTTATGTCTAATACAGTAAGAAACCTGAATACAGATAAAATCTCACCCTCAGAGATGTTTCAATAAGTTTATTTCACAGACTGGACGCTTTCCTAGTCTGGGCACGGTCCTTTCCCCTGGTGCAGCCCTTGTTCCAGCTCAGGTGGTAGCTAGGGGAGTTCTCATGATAGCCGCCTCCTTTGTTCTGTTTCAGGGGTCGGCAACCTACAGCACACAAGCTGATTTTGAATGGCACGCAGCTGTCTGCCACAGTCCCGGCACCCAGCCCCACTCAGCCTCCCCCCCTCCCCCATCCACCGCTCTCCCCTGCAGGGGCAGGAGGCAGAAGCTTGATCCTGTGGCAGCCAAGCTTCCCTCTCCCCGGCTTCTTCCCCCAGCATGGTGCTTTCCTGCCCCGCGCCCTCTCCTTCCCTGCGCCAATCAGCTGATGGCCCTAGCGAGGGGGAGGGGGAAGAGCGGCAGCATGCAGGCAGCTCCGTAGAGGACGCAGAGAGAGGTAGGGACGGGGCCATGGGGAAGGGGGTAGAACAGGGCATATCCCTTCCAGCCCCCTGCCATGAGCCGCTCAGGACAGGGGGCTGGGAGCACCCCAACCCTCTGCCCTGACCCCCCCACACACACTCAGCCTTCTGCCCTGCACCCCCCACACCCCTATCCCTCTGCCCTGCACCCCCACAGCCCCCATCCCTCTGCTCTGAACTCCCTACACACCCAGCCTTCTGCCCTACATCCCTACACACCCCAGCCCTCTGCCTTGATCCCTGAACCCCCCGACACACCCCAGCATTCTGCCCTAAACCCCACCCAGCCCTCTGCCCTGACCCCTGAACCCCACCCCCACCCCTAGGTCTGGGGTCCCAGCCGCAGGCCCTGCTCAGCCTGCTGCTGGCCTTAGGTGAACAGGACCCCAGGCTGGCAGCGAGCTAAGTAAGCTGGTGGCGTAAGATCAGCATTTTAATTTAATTTTAAATGATGCTTCTTAAATATTTTGAAAACCTTATTTACTTTACATACAACAATAGTTTAATTATATAATACAGACATATAGAAAGAGACCTTCTAAAAACGTTAAAATGTATTACTGGCACGTGAAACCTTAAATGAGAGTGAATAAATGAAGACTCGGCGCACCACTTCTGAAAGGTTGCAGACCCCTGTTCTCTTCCATCCACTTATATATCTTTTGCATAATTCAGGAATCCTTTTTCCCTTTGGGTTGCCACACCTCCTTCTCAATGGAAAAACACCAGGTTAAAGATGGATTCCAGTTCAGGTGACATGATCACATGTCACTATAAGACCCCAAGCCTTCATTCCTCCCAGCCTGACTCACAGGAAGGCCTGCCTGCAAACAGAGCCATCCACAGTCAGTTGTCCTGGCTGATGGGAGCCATCAAGATTCCAAACCACCATTAATGGCCCACACTTTGCATAATTACAATAGGCCCTCAGCAGTGGCATAGCCAGGTGGAGGGAACAGGGAGAGCAATAAAAAAAAAAAAAGGTGCCACCCACTGCGGCGCTTTTACTCACCCGGCAGTGCTCCAGGTCTTCGGCAGTGGGCCCTTCACTTGCTCCGGGTGTCTTCGGCGGCACTGAAGGTCCTGCCACCTAAATGCCACCCAAGACCAAGAGCGAGTGAAGGTCCCGCCGCCAAAGTGCCGCCAAAGACCCAGAGTGCCGCCAGGTGAGTAAAATAAAAGCACTGCAGGGGATGGCGCCTTTTTATTCTTTTTATTGCTTCCCTGGGTGAGTACAAAGGCACCAGGAAACTGAGAATGCGCCACTTCTGCTCAGTGGGGGAGCGGCTGCTCCCCCGGCTTCCCCCCTAGCTACACTACTGGCCCTCAGAGTTATACTTCATATTTCTAGTTTCAGATACAAGAATGATACATACATACAAATAGGATGACCACACTCAGTAGATGATAAGCTTTGTAAGGATACCTTACAAGAGACCTTTTGCATGAAGCATATTTTATTTACATTATATTCACACTCATCAGCACACTTTCATAAAATCATATAGAGCGCAACGTCACACGTCTCTAAAGCCTGGATGGATTTCTCTACAGGACGCTGGGCAGCGCTGCATCTCCACAGAGAGCCCTGGGCAGCCAGCTGCCTTTTTTTCAGAACTTGTGTTCCTGGCCCACTCTCAGCACAGGGCCAGACATGGAACCCGAGTCTCACCCTGTGCCCCCAGGAGCCCTTTGTGCCTGGGACTGGCCTAGCCACAGAGATGACCCTGGGAACAGCACCAGGCCAGGGCTCCCATCTGTCTGCACTGGCTGAGGCAGCAGCCCTTTGGCCAGGCACTGTGCAGTTCTGCCAGGGAGCCAGGGCTTGTCACAGGAGCTGGACAGCACTGTGCTGGCGGGCTTGTGGGGCAGCTGGGGACTGGGGAGTCTGTAGCTCCTCGCTGGTCATCACCACCTACTGGCTGCTCTGTGGCCTCTCGGAAGGGAAGTGGGTGGGTTCAATGCAGTTCCCACTATCCACAGCACATTCCCCCCATCACCAGTGGCCCCAGTTGTCCCCCTTGCTAGCCAAACACTGGATGTGCCAAGTGCCCTAGAGGCTGAACTCCCCTCCCCTCCTGTCTGGGCACTGGGACAAGCGGGAGGGTGGCACCATGGTAGAATTTAGCACTCCCTGCTTCTGCCTCTGCTCTCCTCACTCCAGGGGGAAGAGGGTCAGGGTCCAGAGCTGCCAGGCCAGGACCTCTCACCGACCTGAGAGTCCTTTGCAGGCAGTGTTGGGCCAGATTCATACTTAAAGCAGCTCCACTGACTTCAGGGGCTGGCACCAGGGGTGAATTTGGCCTGTTCTCGGTGATGTATATATATTCTCTATGAATCTATTCCAGGGGTAGGCAACCTATGGCACGGGTGCCGAAGGCGGCATGTGAGCTGATTTTCAGTGGCACTCACACTGCCTAGGTCCTGGCCACCGGTCCAGGGGGCTCTGCATTTTATTTAATTTAAAATGAAGCTTCTTAAACATTTTTAAAACCTTATTTACTTTACACACAACAATAGTTTAGTTATATAGTATAGATCTATAGAAAGAGACCTTCTAAAAACGTTAAAATGTATTACTGGCATGCGAAACCTTAAATTAGAGTGAATGAATGAAGATTCGGCACACCACTTCTGAAAGGTTACCAACCCCTTTTCTATTCTATGTTATGCCATGGTGCTCAGTGAAGTAACTGGGTTCTGCACCTCTTGGCACTGATTGACCATGCTGGATTTGCTGTTATACATAAGTTTCCAGTGGATGAAACATTTCCGGGTTGCAGTGGGGGCACAGCCGATCTGGGGGTCAGGCATAAACCACAGTTATGGGTGGGATGCAGCCATCTGCCTAGGGATTGTGGGGAATGTTCCTTTGTGAGCACCTCCACCTCAGGAACTGGCACACACCACCACAGCACGCCAACCATAGGCTTCTTTTGTCTTTAGGTCGAAGAGGAAGCTGCTGGGCTGGAAGGAGCCAGGAGATGCCTTTGGCAGCAGGCAGAATTCGCACTCCCCAGTGAAGAACCCAGCCGGGCTTCCAGCCTGCGAGTCCCCCCCAGTGGGGGGTGGCCCCGGCAGAGCCTCCAGTCGGAATGAAGACTTCAAGGCCCTGCTACAGAAGAAAGGCAGCAAGGCCAGTCCCGGGACTCGCACCTCCGCAGCAGAGCTTCTCAAGAGCACAAATCCACTGGCTCGGCGGGTCATGATGGAGTTCGCCCCCGAGTTAGACAACCCAAGTGGTGCCAGAACCCAGCCCTGACCACCCCGAGTTCATCCTGGCCAGGGAGGGGTGGAGACAGCATTGCTGGGAGTTTATGCTGGCTCTTCAAAGCCCAGCTTCAGCTGCAGGGGCTGCACCCTCCCAGGCTGGTGCTGTGAAGACATCCGGTCCTGCTGGGATTTATATCATTTTTTCCTTTCTTTATTGGCAATTTACGAATCTTTTTTGTGTCTCCCTGGGGACTCCAGCAGATGGAAGGTAATTGTCTTAACTACAGAGCCCGTACCCCTGTGCAATCGGCTACTGGCATTGTTTCTGGTGGAGATACAGTGGAAGGAGACGGCTGTGGAATGGAGAAGGCAGACATCAGTCATCATGAGCAGGGCCATCATCAGATGATAGTGGGCTTCCCATTTATTTCCAGGGTCCGATGACAAATGTGGACTTCCCTCCTGCTCTTTGGGGCTCTGCAAACGGACTCCAGTTCAGCTCCAGTTGTAACCTAGTGTCCACGACCAAGCTAGCTTGAAACTGTTTAGTCGCTATGGCATGTGGTACTTTAAATGGCTTTGATCATGCAAAATGTTGATGATGTTTTTTCTCTTTCATTTGATCTTGTAATTTTCATTCCCTGGGCAAAGTCCCCAGTGTTGAGTTGAGCTGAACAGATGGAAATTCCCGGCAGCAGAGACGGAAAGGCCAGTTAGAATGTAGGTTGCTTTGGAAGAACCAAGATGCTTCAGACTCATTGTTCAACCAAAGCGACCCTCAGTCACTCACTGGCCAGTTCTAACACTCTTCTGAGAGCTTCCACCATCAACTCGATGCCAGCTGCCAGCCCCTGGTAATGCTGCGGGGAGAGAACTGGGCCTGTTGTCAGCCAAAAGGAAAGAACATCCAGCACTGATAATCAGAGAGGGAGCAAGCCAAGACTAGGCCCAGCCCTGCCATGAGTGCTGTGTGCTCAGCCCAGTGGGATTCTGTCTGGCACAAGGGGCCACATGCTCTTAGCAGGACCAAGGCCTGAAATGGCAAGTGCCTGGGGCAAACGGATCCTTGGTGTAGTCTGGCTACCCTTGGGATTCTGTTCAGGATGACTTTGGCCCAGCCGACCTACAAAAGGAAGTGCTTTTCTGCAAAGGAAATGTGAAGGTTGAAGCAACTTGCTGAAGACCGACTTAGCTAGAGGCACTTAGCGAGTCATTGGCAAAATGGCTTGTGTCTCCTCCGCTGGCTCTGTGTGTCTCATAGGATTGAAGGGCATCATAGGAGTCCATGGACTCAGCCTCACCAGGAATCTTCAGAGCCTGGTTCCTCCTGCCCCTGCTGGAAACAGTCTAGAGAGTCTAGGGTCCTACTGGCACGGAGCACGGGAGGGACCCACAGCATGGTCCTCCCTGCCCAGACACCAAGCATCCCAGAGACAAGCCCTGGGGAGTTCTGCCCAAACCATATTGTAGCTGGCCTTGAGGAAAGAGACCACTCCTCTCCTGTGAATCAGATGAGAGTCGTGTCTCAGGAGGTGCTAGGCATGGCTTATTTTCCTTCGTAAGACAAACTCTTACCTATCAATCTGATCTGACCTCAGCTATCTCGCACCGGCCTGCCCGCCTTCCCTCTAGTATATCTGAGGAGTCCGTCACCTTGCTCACAAAACACACTTTACCCATGCTCTGGTGTTCCCTCCGATGCAGGCAGGCTGCTGTTCGGCGGAGTTACGCCTGGGCTGAGCCAGGCGCCATGTTCCTGTGACACAGGAGCACTGTATGTGCACACAGCTGGGCCATTCTGCTCCGTGCACACTTGTCACACGCACAGTGGGTGGCTGCTGATGTGACAAGGATGCACAAATCCTGGCCGGGTTATGTACAGGTTGCCTGGCAGCAGCCCAACCCCGCCTTGAATGCGGTGACAATCACTGAAGAGCTGAGGCCCCAGCCTGCTTCCATCCCCAGCCCCCAACACACACTCAGGCAGTGCCCTACTCCCCATTGGCACTTGCACTGCAAGCCCCTGGGCTGGCTGGCCTGCTTCCTGCTAGACAGCTTTGGGTTGTCTGAGAGGTGCCTGAGCCATAACTGGATTTCAGACCCCTCCAAGGTGAAGAGTGTTGGGTCAGGGGTTTGCTCTGGCCCCATTCTTGGCTTTCAGGTAACAGATTTCCCTCTCCTGAGTGTCCTCCTGGATCGGATACAAAATGCCTCCAAATCACAACAGACTTTCACAAGTCCAATTTCTGTGAATGCATCTGTCAGGTTCCCCCCTTCACACGCATAGCACTGTGAGCTCCCTCGCACGCAGCCCCTGTGCTCTCGTGGAAGCAAATCAGCAGTGGATTTGGGGAATTGCTCGCTTTAAAGCAAAGCTATTGAAATGTTTGCATTGCTGAGTCGGGGCCCGATCCTGTGAGCACCCTGCACTCCTGGTGACTCAGCACCTTACAGAGTCCCAAGGGCCTGTATTGATATTTTACCAAATGAGATGCTTTCCCCAGCCTGCTTTCCCCTCACTCCCTGTCAGTCCCGAGAGCTGCTGGCGCAGAAACACACTGAGCAAAGACACTCAGCCTGCTCACTTAATATTTTTAACATAATAATAATAAAAATGGGGGGAAACAACCTGCCAGTGCTGTGATCAAAGGTGCAGCTGTCTGCTTCCCATCAGCCCCCCTGCCAGGCTCTGGCATGCTGCATGCAAGGAGCACATAGCAGGAGATGGGGTGATGGCAGCATGGAAGGAGCCAGCAGCACGTTCATCTGAGGGCAGCCCCCAGTCCTCAGCATGGCCCTGGAACTAGCTGCTGGGTCTGATTCCCTGGGCAGCCTTTCTGCAGCAGCTGGGGGATCCAGGCCCTGGGGAGATGCCCTGAAGGAGTAGGCAGCAATGGGTGATCTTGTCCCTGTTCTAGTTATATAGCACTCGCTATGCATGACGCTTTGCAGAGAGGCAGAGACAGTGGACAAGTGTGTGAGGCTACAGGGGTGCAGAGAGAACTCCCTGCTGACAGGCCAGGATGCTGCCACAACATTGAGAAAGAGCCAGGGTCAGCGCAAGCAGTGAATTGTTCTGGCTACACCTAGTGGCAAAAGGAAGGAAAGGCAGACATCAGGCAAATCCATGAATAGTTAGGAAAGGCCCGGAGACTGAGTCCTCTACAGGTCTGCTCCTGAACTAGACATCACAGCTAGGCAAAGTAATAACTAAAAACAAGGCAGGTGAATGTAGTGGGAACCTGGATTCTGTTGAGATCCACGCGCTTTCCTGTGACTGTACGCAGGCCAGACTTATGAGGAATGGGAAATCAGTGGGGCAACGAAGTCAGAGCTGACCTGCTGTGATAGGGTTATTTATTTTGGTGCAGCACAACTCTGCCAGGTAATTTTGAGGCTGCTGTTTGTGTAAGCAGAGCAGTCACAAGGGGGCCGTTGTTGGTAGGCATTTGGCAATGGCCAGGCACTCGGGAAATGCCTCACGGATACAATGTCCCAGGGATTGTAGCACCAAGGTTTATTCACCCTGCAAAAGGTATGATTTCTGAGTCACCTGCTTAAATAGTTTGTCATCAAATCAGAGAGCAAAAACACTGCCATGTGACTTCAGTGGTGCCCAGACTCACAAACGAGGTCAAGCCAGTCAGGTAGCCTGGGAGTGACCTCCAGTTTGGGCATCGTCACAAGCAACAAACCAGCTCCTAGAATAGGGCTCAGGGCTCGCAAACCAGAGAGCCAGTTCCAGCGATCCCCACTCAGCCAGCTCAGCCCAGCAGCAGCATTTCAGGGGCGCTTGTGCAAACCTATTCTTGGTTCCATTCCCACGAGGAGGGCCGTGCGCTCGCCTTGTGCTGTCCCTGCACTGCGGCTCTGGATGGGACGGAATCACAGCAGTAACCTTCATGTCTATGTTTTGTGCAATGTCCGTGCCTGGCACCTTCCCACTAGCAGCCCCAGCAACATGGGGGAGACAGTCTGATTGTCCTAACAGGCGCATTACAGCTGTGCTAATGGGATGGGAAGTGCTCCGGGCTCTGACCCTATCCAGGCTTTTCTTTGGAATCTCTCCTTCCATTGCTAAGAATTAAACCCCCCAAAGCTAGCCAAGTTAGCCAATTGTACTGTAAATCCTAAAACCTACTGCCAGGAGCTCCCCACAGACAGGCCCCGGGCACGTCAGGAGGTGTTAGTAACCAAGTTAGTGCCTGCGTGTAGCCGCAGTGTCAAGTGGGGGCCAGGCACCGAAGCCCGGCCTAGAGTTCGGAGGGCAGTGCACTCAAAATAGCTGGCCTCTTCTGCCGCGTCCGGTGCCATGGCAACACCACTAGTTTTAGCATGCCTACTTGATTCCAGCTAGTGCAGGTCTGGCTGCCTGAGCTAGAAATTCCCTCTCCTGCTCCAGTGTAGATATACCCCCAAAGACACCATCCACGATCCACACACAGCACAGTGTGGGCCAGCTGCGGGTGGGGCAAGGCAGGCAGACATTCACATTACAAACAGCCCCATTCAGAGTCCAGCATTCACCAAAGGGGAAAACTAGAGATCTGCTCAAAAGCAAAGTCCAGATCCACTAGGCCCAGACTCCTGGGGCTGGCCCTGGCCTTTCAGGCCCCGCTCTAGACAAAACATATAAACACAGTATTTGGAAGTGGGTCTCACAAACTGGGGGGCACAAACCACAGCATGATTAACTGGCTTGACCAGGGGGCTCTCAGCCCCTGCCAGCCAATCTGGTAGCAGCAGGACTTGCCTTGCTCATTTACCTGTCCCAGTTTGCAGAGTCTCCACTGAAATCCAGGGCTTCTCTATCTCAACGTTTTCTCACTTGACTTCAGGGCCAGACCTCCACTGGCTCAGAGCTCACCATGGTCCCTGGAGAATAGAACATTTCGGCTGGAAGCCGCCAGGGTGTGAGGCACCAATAAGAACCTTGCATGGCCCATATACATCTACCTGATCCCTAATGATCAAACCGTGACTTGAGGGACACAGGGCAGTTAGTAGTTGCTGTCTGATGACTATCGGGTGCACAAGAACTTGACATTTAATGGAGGAGCTTTGAAAAAAAAAACAACCTGGAATTTGCTTCCTTCTGTATTTCTCTAAATACCAATGTGCTGTTGTGTATGACCCCTTGCACGTGGTGAAAGGAACTCATCGCAGCAAGCAAGCACACGCCCAGCAGCTCCTCCACCTCATTCAGGACCGGCTGAGGCAAAACAGGCATGGGATATCCGAGAGTGATGCCCTGCCATGAGTGGCCTTCCCTTTGGAATGTGATGGTACAAGAAGGACCCTGCAGCAGACCATGGTGAACAACAGTGACTCAAGGTCCTGATCCTGTCACACTGATTCCAGCAGAAGCACTGGCACTTAACACCAGAGCTGGCTGAATAATGCAAAGAGCTGTGATATTTTCACAGACAAAAACGCTGGGTTTGCGGGGCCGTTATTGCCAGCTGGTGAAGATTTAGATTCCAGTAGGGTATGTGGGAAGACACCAGTCCTGGTGGCACCATGCATTTCGGCACAGGTAGGAGGTTTGTCTGGATAGTCATGCAGGTGAAGGTCACGTTAAGTGGTGGGTGCTATTCTATTTTAAAAGTTTCAGGTATCCAATCAGAGTCAAAATGATGCCATGTGACTTCAATGACCAGTCACACCCCACGAATAACAGCTAGTGCTAGTCACAGTAAAGAGCTCGCAACCCAACTGGAAATCTTTGGTCCAAACTAATCAGCAAATCTTTGTGAAGGCCAAAAACCCAGGAACTGCTTGTGAACTGGAAAAAGGGCTAAATTCACAATGAATCATTCGACCCACTTCCCTCAGAACCCCCTGGATCTGTTCAGAATCGTGCCCTTTCCGCAAGTTCTTAAGCTACTCACCTATCAGCCAGGCCAGGGAATAGCAAATGTTTCCATCTGCACAGCATGCACCATGGGGCAAGGCCCTGTCGAGTGGACGCTCCACGGACACTCTACAGTGAGCACGTGTTAGCTTTGTGGCAGCCCTCAGTCCATGAACAACTGTGGATTGTAACATGAAGCTAAAAGCCCACCCTTCTGGGAGATTTCATGCCGAAGGGTTTCCCGGCTCACCAGTCACTGTTTGCTATCTCTCC
Source organism: Gopherus flavomarginatus (assembly GCF_025201925.1). Lineage (NCBI taxonomy): Eukaryota > Metazoa > Chordata > Testudines > Testudinidae > Gopherus > Gopherus flavomarginatus. The sequence continues at coordinate 43,754,330 of NC_066624.1, read as the reverse complement.
TTGCTGTACCTGACCATGCAAGGTGCTGCTCCTGTCACCAGCATGGCAGCTGCCCTGGACTGAGCTCTAGTGATGTGGTATGTCTCTGGAAAAGCAACCAAGCTGGTGTCACAGGCTCCTGTGTTGAAATGAACAGTCCCTCTCTGTCAGAGGGTGTGGTACGGGATTGACACAATGAGCCTGTTTCTGTTCTCTCTTTAATGGGTTGTACCCAGCTGACTGCGCTGGCCTGGTGTCTGAGTGAGGAGAATCAGGCCCCTGCGGCTGTGTCAGGAAAACAGGCTCCAAACTCAGTGCAGAGGGAGCTGGGGTTGTGTCCATTCAGCAGGGAGGAAGTGGGAGAGTCAGGCTGTGAAAATGGCAGGCCCATGTGTCTTCAGTACCAGGTGGGTTCCTGCAGCCTGGGAAGATGACACGGGGGTGGGGCTGTGATCAGGCTCGGTTTTCACTGCCAGTCTCAGATGAATAGGCTGCTGAATCCAGCACTAGCGAGAGTTCTGAGCTCCAGTCCCCAGAAACAGCCCCACTTCATCTTACAAGTTCCAGTCCCCTGCGAGCTGAGGGGTCCACACAGCATGGTGATGGTGTCCATCTTTGCAGTGCTCCTGGTGAGTACTCACATGGCATACACCTGTGGCCAGTTCTGAGCCCTGGGGGTGCAGATAGAGGATCAGTGCCTGACCCACCATTCTGGGGAAGGGAATAACCCTCGTTGAGTGGCTGTAGCAGAACCTGAACTGGATTCTGGGATGAGTGTGTGGGGGGTGCCCCAGTTCCAGATGAGACCTGACAAAACCTGAGTGTCTTGCATTTGGTGTTGGACAGTTTCCTCCCCACTCTGATTTGACTGAAGCAGCACTAGAGAGTCATCTTTGGGGGACCAGTCTGTGGAGCAAAATTATACTCTTAGACCCAGTCCTAGAACCTCCACTGTTTTCCTGGGAACACAGCTCACCCAGAGCGGAGAGCCAGCTCTTCTCCCTTGGCAGGGAAATCCTGCTGGAGAAGCACCAGGCTTTCTTGTGTTTACACCTCGCTCTGTCTTTATCCCAGGGGAAGCATTACTGGCCCATTTTTACCAAGATGACTTTGTACTTTGCTCTAAAGGAGGCTCAGCGCTTCATGCTGCCAGTTCTGTTCTCTTTAATTACATGTTACTCCTTCCATTGTCATGGATTTGCAGAATTTCAGCCTGTAATTAACATCCAGGCTGAGAAACTCAGGAAAAATAGATCATACAAATTTCTAAGCTTCACTGTTGTTTCTTCTGCCTCTGCCACCAATAGTCTTCAAACCTGCTGTCTCCAGAAGAAAGACTTCAGATGCCACTGAGGCTGAAGATTCTCCCAGCTGCACAGTAGTGTCTATCTCCCATTGCAGACCCCCTCTCTCTGGAGTTCACATCCCACATGTTCCTGGAGATGGATTCAGTGGCCCAGAAGGACTTTCCCATCTCTGTCCCCTGTGTATCTGAGACATGGAATGTGACTCACAAAGTTCTTATGTCACATGAAGCGAGGTGAGCCAATCACTGTGCTCTGTTGAATAAGCGCGCCTGCCTCCATGTTATAAAGTGCCACGTGTAATCACAGCCATGTTGAGAAGGCAGGTGAAGAGTCACTACACACACATCAGTCAGCTGGGTCTGTCACCAGGCCGTGGGCTCCTGCTGTTCACAGAGTTGCTGACTCCAGTGCCAAGGAGCTGGCTTATTTACCTGGTCTCATTTATGTTGACTGGGTCTAAGCAGCATGGGTTGGGGCTTGAAATATGGCCCAGCCATTGGTCTATGCCTAATATCTCTACCTTGAAAGGAAGGCAAAAGACACAGCACTGGAGCTTCCTGTTGGACTTGCTAGATGGCTCCTCCAGGGCAGAGTTTAGAACCATTCTCTCCATTTCAATCTCAGTCTCCTGCTGAGGCCCATATCAGCCCCCAGTTAAGGCCCCAATTTTATTTTGACACCAAAGTGGTGTCTGGCGTAGGAAGAACAGGTGAGATGGGAACCCAGATTTCTTTTGGAACTGCTACCCACCTGGGAATGTGCCATAGCCCTTCTGCTGCCAGCATCCCCTCACTCGGTCAGTGGAACAAATGAAGAATGATTCCTTCGCCCTATTAACATGCTGTTGACCAATTAGAATGTAGTCTGAGGTCATCTGATATTCCTGCTCGGTTCCAGTAGCTGGAGTTGTGGCTGCGAAAACCAGCACCACCTGGGTTCCAGTCCTTGAACATCTCGAACAGTTTGTGCAAAGTTGTTATACAATGAGCTTCATAGATGCCTCAGCATTTCCATAGACATTTATTCCTCAATTGTCTTTCGGCCAGGCAGAAACATAAGCCTTAGTAGAAGCAACATGTCCTTAGTGAAGTGTTGCATATCGCAGGGTAAAATCTGAGTGCTTAACAAATAACTTGTTAAAGAGAAGCTACTGCTGGAATTTATGGTCAAGAAAAAATGCCAATAACCATGTACAGTATTGCACACGATTGCTCAGGAAAAAGATGCTACACACTGCAGTTAGCAATGGCTTTTTATGACGTGACTGAAGCGTGATTTTTAGCACTTGGATTGTAAATGTCCTGCTAGAAAGGGACTTTGCAAAACAATTCTGATGAAAATAGCTGCTTCAGAAAAAGAATCTTCCCTTGACTTTCTTCACTATCAAAAACTCACTTTTTTAAAACAAAAAAATATATAATAAAAGTTTGAATCTCCACATCCCAGCCTTAAAAACCTGTGGGTGAAATCCTGGCTCTTGTGAAGTCACTGGGAGGTCTGCCCTAGACTTCAGTGGGGCCAGGGCATCCCCCACACAATGCTTTAACAGAGAACGTGGCTCTTGTTTGCCAAGTTCAACATCTGCACCTAGGACAGAACTGTCTCTTTGCAGATCTGGAGCACTACAGGGAATTAATTGGACTGCTAGGGATGGGTTTCCTCATACACCACCCAACTGAACTTAAGATGAAATTCTCGGATTGGTTCTGTGCAGCAAAGACTGAAGTAAGGTCTATAAATATATAGGACTTGTTTGTCCTAAGTGGGCCAGCCATGGGCAAGATGAAAGAATGTGAACTATTTTTGAGTGTTATGCAAACATCCCCCTACCCCCACCCCCGTGTAAGTGGCCTCTTTTGCAATGTCAGCCCAATCCCTGCCCCTGGACAGCCCTCAGAGATGGGGAAACCACATTTTTATATTTCTGAATGTTGTACTTTTTAACTATTGCAAGCTTGTTAAACTCCATTAACTGTCACATCCACTGGCTGTGTGTGTGCTTTTCTTCCTCAGAGCCCTTGCCTGGAAAGGTCCTAGAGTTGAGCTCTGAGAGGGCAGGGTAGTAGGGGTTCAGACATTTTAAACACAGTGGAAATATTAAAAACCTATTGACTACACAGTTCCTATCCCAAGCCTTGTCAGGTGGACTTGTGTGAAGTTTAAGAGAGAGAGAGAGAGAGTGTGTGTATATAAAATAGGAGTTATAGTGTGCACTTAGCTAGCACTGTCCAGCCATAGACCTCACAGAGCTTTCAAAAGCTGGTATCATTAGCTCCATTTTACAGATGGAGAAACTAAGATCCAGCAAGGTAAAGCAGCTTGGCCAAGACTACTTAGGGTATGTCTGCACAGCCAGGTAAGCCCAGTTCTGAGCCTGGACTCAAGGCAAACCCCTCCTTGCATCTGCACTGTAATTGTGCTAACCTAGGTCCCAGGTCCCTGCAGGCTGAAGGGACTGAGGCTGTTAAGCTGGGACCTAGGGTCTGAGCCCTAGTGCTTTCCTGTGTGTACAGCCCTGGCTTGACTTAGGTCCCGGGAGTCGTCCGGATGTATCCCATAGCTCCTGGGGGCAGAGTGCACTGCAGGCAGCCAGTACAGCAGCCAGAAGTGCCATTGCTGCCTGGCTGAGCCTCCTCTCCCTTCCTGCTCCAACTTGCTGCTGCCTGGAGTTTTCCTGGAGCAGGGATCAAAGTTGCCAGGCGCCACCCCCAAAACTTCCTTGCAACCTCCTGAGGTGCAGTGGGGGCAGGGATAAGGGAGCGGGACAGAGGGCTGGATCACACTACACCCCGATTCCTGGGAGTGCACTTCACCACTCTGCAGCTGGCAGCAGCCAGGCTGGGTGTGTGTTTAAGGGACGGGATCTTTGGAAGGAGAGCAGCGATCCCCCTGCTGGGTCATGTGGGCTGGGGCCACACATCCTGGGCAGAGTGAAGCAGGGAAGGAAGTAGCTAGTTCTGGGGTTCCCAGCGGGGAGTGCCAGGCACTGAAGATCTTGATTATTAAGCAGACCCATGGGTCAACCACGTTGCTGCTTTGGGAGTCTTGTCAGTAAAGTGGGAGTCAGAAGGCACCAGCAGCTGCACCCAGGCTGCTTCTGCAGGGCACCAGTGTCCAGCTAGGCCAGGCTACAAGACATTAGTCAGATGTGGTGTTTCTGGTGCAGTATATATCCCACTTAAGGCATTCCTCTGCAGCAGGAGTGAGCTGTGCTTGGCACACATACACTCAGAGCCTCCAGTGTTTCAGTGCAAACCAATAAGCTTGAGCCATTTTGTAAAGCCATTGTGCCCCCCTCCACCCCACCCAACCCCCAACCATACATTTCTTTTCCATCACGTCATTCTGACTTACACTACATGGCACTCAAGACCACCCCCCCCCACCCCAGCTCCGCCCTCCTGCCAAAAATAAGCAATCTCCTCCCCCGCCCCCTCACTGCCCCAGCACATAACACCATTTATGTCAATGGCATTTGGTGGGAATAGTGGCCCAGCCAGCCCGTGAACATAGACAGTAGTTTTCCCACAGGGCACCATGTTCCTAGGCCTAGAGCAGGGGTCTAAATGCATCCATGTCCCAGCTGGCGGTGGAGCATCCACCGAAATGCCGCTGAATTTCTGCAGCGTTTTGGCTGCGACATCTCTCGATGACGTCACTCACTGCCGCTAAAACGCCGCCGACAATTGACGTCATCAAGAGGCGTCACCGCTGAAATGCTGCAGAAATCCGGCGACATTTTGGTGGGTGCTCCACTTCCGCTATCGTCTTTCATATGGAGCCTGCCACACAGAAACGTTGGGGACCACTGGCCTAGAGTGTCAACAGGGAGGGGGGAGCACTAGGCATGCTGGGATATGGTTACTTTGCCCTGGGTATGTGCACTGCAGTGTGGCTGCCAGCACCCTAGGTTCAAGCATGGGTCAGGAAATTCTTAATCTAGGGTTAAAAGCCAGTGTAGACACTCTGGCCCAGGATTCCCTGACATGGGTCAGCTGACCCAAGTCCCACTAACCATAGGCTTACATTGCTGTGTACACACAGCCTTAGTGAGTTATGCATCCTGCATGCACTTGACACATCATAGGCATCCAATCTGATTACACATCTATAACGGCCCACATGGGGTAGGTCCTTGGCATGCTGGTATGGCTTGGGGCAGGACAGAGCTATGTCTGTAGAGGCCAGGCCTGCTGTGTTAGGAACCCCTCTCATGCACTGCCTGGGGGGAGCAGCACCGCTGGGGTGTGAGCTAAAGACCACTGAGAGAGACTTCCATCACCTCTGATGGGCAAAAGCAGCCCCCAAGTGCACTGAACTGGCTGCCTCCTGGGAGACCAGTCCCAGAGTAAGCACTGACCCTGTGGCAGATCCTCCCCGCCTGCCCGGCCACCCTTGAGCTCCCAGCAGTTAGCCACATCCTGTTGGCAGCATGCTGGGGCTCCAGGGGCAGGGAGTATGAACCAACCTGCTTCTCGGGCAGTGGTTCCCAAACTTTTCCTGTTGGGCCAGTAATGGAATCTGTCCACAAACCACCCCCCACCTGCCATTACTGCACAATTGGTTCAACAGAGTAGCTGGGGCTGAAGGCAGAGCTGGGGGCTGAACTGGGGATGGAGGAGGAACTGGCCTGGAGGCAGAGAGGGAATAAGGGCAGAGCTCGGCTCAGGGTGGAGTGAGGGGGGTCTTTCTCCCTGCCCTTTGTGGGGGCTAGCACAGCCCACATGTGAGCCCTCAAATGTCCCTCTGCCACCACCCCCCACCCCGCTTAGGGGAGGTGCACCTACCATTGCGGGACCACTGTTCTAGGCCAGTGGTAGGCAACCTATGGCATGGGTTCCGAAGGCGGCACGCGAGCTGATTTTCAATGGCACTCTCACTGCCTGGATCCCGGCCGCCGGTCCAAGGGGCTCTGCATTTTAATTTAATTTTAAATGAAGCTTCTTAAACATTTTAAAAACCTTATTTACTTTACATACAACAATACTTTAGTTATATATTATAGACATAGAAAGAGACCGTCTAAAAATGCTAAAATGCATTACTGGCACGCGAAACCTTAAATCAGAGTGAATAAATGAAGCCTCGGCACACCACTTCTGAAAGGTTGCCGACCCCTGTTCTAGGCAGTGTGGCTGAAGAGGCTGGTGTATGCAGTGTGATGGACCAAGGCCAGATGGCTACAGTAAAGTACTGAGGAACAGGTTTGTTAGCCCCAGGCTAAACAAATCCCTAGTACCATGGTAACCAAATGACAGTTGTTCCAGGTTAATCAAAGCACATGGGGCCAATTAAGATCTTTCTAGAAGGCAGTGGAGATAGCTATATCGATTAGAACACCTGCAGCCAGGGCCGGCACTACCATTTAGGCAGCCTAGGCAATCACCTAGGGCACCAGGATTATTCAGGGGGCGGCATTTTGCCGGGGGGGCAGCAGATGGCTCCGGTTGACCTGCCACAGGCATGCCTGCAGAGGGTCCGCTGGTCCGTGGCTCCGGTGGAGCTGCCGCAGTCATGCCTGTGGACAGTCGGCTGCTGGCGTGGCTCCGGTGGACCGCCCGCAGGCATGCCTGCGGCAGCTCCACCGGAGCCACGGACCAACGGGCCCTCCGCAGGAATAACTGTGGCAGCTCCACCGGAGCCGCGGGATCAGCGCGGGGGGCGGCGAAATGGCCGTGCGCCTAGGGCGCGAGAAACCCTAGCGCCGGTCCTGCCTGCAGCCAATCAAGGCAGACTAATCAGGGCACCTGGGTTTAAAAAGGAGCTCACGCCAGTCGGGGGGAGGAACCAGAGGAGGGGAAGTGTGTGTGAGGAGCTGGGAGCAAGAGGCGCAAGGAGCTGAGACTGAGAGGATGTGCTGCTGGTGGATTAAGGAATCATCAGACAATCAAGCATTATCAGACACCAGGAGGAAGGTCCTGTGGTGAGGATAAAGAAGGTGCTTGGAGAAGGCCATGGGGAAGTAGCCCAGGGAGTTGTAGCTGTCATGCAGCTGTTACAGGAAGCACTATAGACAGCTGCAATCCACAGGGCCGTGGGCTGAAGCCCGGAGTAGAGGGCAGGCCCGGGTTCCCCCCAAACCTCCCAACTGCTGATCAGACACAGGAGGAGTTGACCCAGACTGTGGGTTCCACCAGAGGGGAAGATCACTGAGGTGAGCAAATCCACCAATAAGCACAGGACCCATCAAGGTAAAGGAGGAACTTTGTCACAACTGGTGTTAGGGGTGGGATTTTTGGTGTGCACAGCACGGCGGAAGAAGGAGGGTGATTTAAAAAAAAAAGAGAGTTAATATTTTTTTTTGTCACCACAATGGATGACGTAGTGCGGGCACTGATACAAGCCATGGCGGCCCAGCAGGAGGCTACCCGTGTCCAGGCAGCTGCCCAGCAAGAAGCAGTGTGGCTGCAGCAAGAGACTAATCACCTGCTGATGGACCAAGCTGCTCAAGACCGAGCTATGTTGCGAGAACTGGTAAACCAGGTAAAGACCCTTACAGAGCTGAACTGTGGCCATGATGGGACGCGGCTCATATAGGCTAGCCATTGGCTGCAGAAAATGACACGGGAGGATGATGTAGAGGCATACCTTCTGGCCTTTGAGAGGACAGCCCTATGGGAGGCCTGGCCTTGAGATCTGTGGTCTGGCATCCTTTCCCCATTCCTGTGTGGGGAGGCCCAGAAGGCCTACCATGATCTGCCTGAAGAGGTTGCAGCAGACTACTCCCAGCTGAAGGCAGAGATCCTGATCAGATCTGGGGTAACGATCGCAGTGCGGGCCCAGCGATATCATGAGTGGAGGTACCAGGAAGACAAAACCCCGCGATCCCAATTGTATGACCTCATCCATCTCACACGAAAGTGGTTGCAAACAGAGTCCCGGAGTCTGGAAGAGATACTAGAGGTTCTGGTCATCGACCGGTACATGAGGGTACTGCCACCAGATCTCCACAAATGGGTAGGCCAGAACGATCCGTCCACCTATGATGAGATGATCACGCTGGTAGAAAGATGCATGACAGCCAGGGAATTGACCCAACTACCCAAGGAAAGCCCCTTTCGTAGCAAACACCCAACCCCAGCCCTGGAAGGTGGGACAGCCAAACCCCTGGAGAGTCCTAGGTGGAGGAAGAGGGGGGCTGAAAACCAACAGAGACTCCAGAAGGAAGGGATTGGCCTGAGTGGGGGGAACCCTGGGACTAAACCCCCTAGCCCACATGATAGGAGAATAATTAGAAACAATTATAGATGTTATGCATGTGGGGAGTGGGGACACATAGCAGCACAGTGTCCTAGCACCGAGGAGCCTATGCAATGCAACTTGGGGGATTGGGAGGTCCCATGCGCCCTTATCCACCTTGCGGGCATCGCATTAGCCCCACATAACTACACCAGGCCGGTGAAGATAAATGGAGCAGAGACTACAGCACTTGTGGACTCGGGGTGTGCTATCACCCTTATATCAGGTAAGCTGGTAAAAAGTAGCCAGCTGCTGCAAGCCAAATGTGTAGCAGTGACGTGTGTGCATGGGGCCATGAGCCATTATCCCACCATCCCAGTGGAGATAGAGGTTTAGGGGAACCCCATTAAGGTGACAGTGGGCGTAGTTCCTAAACTCCCATCTCCTGTAGTTATTGGGAGGGACTATCCAGGGTTTGATAAGTTACTCCCCCTGGAGAGGCTGGAAGGAGGTGGAGACCCTGTTGGCAGTGACTCATCATTGGGGGAATGTCAACCCCCAATGTTTTCTGAGTTTTCTCAGGATCTATTCTTAGCCCCCCAAAAGGCCTGGAAGACAAAAAAAGAAAGGAAGGCCGCGAAGGCTTTGGGAACCCGGATCCTGACCCAGGGCCAGAAGACCACAATAGTAGGCAGATGGACACGAGCAGCCATCAGAGAAACTACCAACATGGAAGGTGAGCCGGAGGTTAGCCCCAGCCATGATGGTGACGAGCCATTGGAAGAAGCAGAAGCCAGCCCCTGGGAGCTCAAGCAGGTTAGTCCTGGGAGAGAGACTTTCGGACAGGATCAGGCAGAGGATCCTAGATATGATAACGTCAGGAAAGAGGTGGCTGAGATAGATGGGATACCAGTGGAGGGGAAGGTCTGGGGTCCAGGACCCTACATTATAGTGAAGAAAGATCTCCTGTTCCGTGTGGTGCAAATGCAGGAGCAGGAGATACATCAACTTCTGGTGCCACAAAAACATCAAAAAGCCATATTGAGCCTCGCCCACAGTCCCCTGTTTGGAGGACATTTAGGGGTAGAACAAACCCAGGCCAGGATCCTGCGGAGGTTCTTCTGGTCAGGAGTACATGAAGACGTCAGGCAACACTGCACCTCTTGTCCAGAGTGTCAGCTACAAAGCCCTCGCCCACACTTGCGGGCCCCTTTGATACCTCTTCCAATAATAGAGGTACCATTTGAACGCATAGGCATGGATCTGATTGGGCCCCTAGAGAAGACAGCTCGGGGCCACCAACATGTGCTGGTTGTATTAGACTATGCAATCTGATACCGGGAAGCTGTCCCCCTATGCAACACAGCTTCCAAGACAATAGCTAAGGAGCTAGTACAGATCTTTTCCCGGGTTGGGCTACCCAAGGAGATACTGACTGATCAAGGGACACCTTTCATATCCAAGTTGATGAAAGATCTCTGTTCATTGCTCCATGTACAAGCCCTATGGACCTCTGTATACCACCCACAAACAAATGGTCTTGTGGAAAGGTTCAATAGGACCCTCAAGGCCATGATCAGGAAAGTGGTGAGCCGGGATGGGAAAGACTGGTATACCCTATTGCCTTACCTCATGTTCGCCATCTGGGAAGTTCCACAAGCCTCCACAGGTTTCTCTCCATTTGAACTACTATATGGGCGCCACCCCTGAGGCATATTGGATATAGCCAGAGAAGCCTGGGAAGAGGAGCCAAATCCCAGAAGAAACATAGTTGAGCATGTACTACAGATGAGGGATTGGATAGCTCGAGTTACACCCATTGTACGGGAACACTTGGAGAAAGCACAAGAGACCCAACGGACCCATTATAACAACCAAGCAAAGCTCTGACGGTTCCAACCAGGGGATTGAGTAATGGTCCTGGTGCCCACAGCAAAAAGCAAGCTGTTGGCCCAGTGGCAGGTACCCTATGAAGTGACTGAAACTGTGGGAGAGCTAAACTATAAGGTGCGGCAGCGAGGCCGCAGGAAACCGGAGCAAATTTATCACATCAATCTTCGAAAACCTTGGCATGATCGAGAGGCATGCTTAGTCACCCAGGAGACCCTTCCCCAGGAGGATAACTTACATGAGCAAGTAAAGATATCACCCGACTTGAGGCCAATCCAAAAAATCAAGGCAACTGACATGATTAATCGCAACCGAGATGTGTTCTCTACAAAACCAGGGCGGACGACTGAGACCTATCACCATATCTGCACGATCCCCGGAGCCAAGGTAACACTGAGACCCTACCGAATCCCAGCAGCCAAAAGAGAAGAAATCAAGGCTGAAGTAAAGAAAATGTTAGAATTAGGCTTTATTGAAGAATCCTACAGTCAGTGGTGCAGTCCAATTGTTCTAGTGCCCAAACCTGATGGTACCACGAGATTCTGTAATGACTTTCACCGACTGAATGAAGTATCCCAATTTGATGCATACCCCATACCACACATCGACGAACTGGTTGAACAACTGGGTAGTGCCCGATTCTTGACTACACTGGATCTGATAAAAGGGTATTGGCAGATTCCCCTGACCAAAGAAGCTAAAGACAGTGTTCTCCACCCCAGATGGGCTATTCCAGTACACTGTCCTCCCTTTTGGGTTACATGGGGCCCCAGCCACATTCCAGCACCTCATGGATAAGCTGCTGCGCCCCCATACTAGTTATGTAGCTGCATACCTAGATGATGTCATCATCCATACGCCAGGCTGGGGAACCCACTTGGAGAAAGTTGAGCCAGTACTACACACCTTAAGGCGGGCTGGCCTCACCGCTAATCCTGCTAAATGTGCCATAGGACTAGCAGAGGCTAGGTACCTGGGATATATTGTAGGAAGGGATATAGTGAAGCCCCAAACTAATAAGCTAGAGGCGATTCAAAACTGGCCCTGGCTGACCCGAAAGAAGCAGGTCTGTGCATTCCTAGGCGTGGTAGGCTACTACCAACGTTTTATTCCCCACTTCACCAGAAGGGCAAGTCCTCTAACGGACTTGGTGAAGGCCCGAGGTCTAGACGTGGTGAAGTGGACCGACGCAGCAGAGGGGGCATTTTTAGACCTTCGGACAGCCCTCTGTAATGACCCCATACTCATAGCCCCGGACTTTAACAAGGAATTTATTTTACAGACAGATGCTTCTGAGGTGGGGTTGGCTGCAGTTCTGTCACAAATGATTGGAGAAGAAGGACACCCGATCCTCTACCTAAGCAGAAAGCTGCTCCCAAGAGAACAGAAGTATGCGGTAGTCAGGAGAGAATGCCTTGCGGTCACATGGGCCATGGAGACACTGCATTATTACCTCTTAGGCAGGCGACTTACTCTTGTGACAGACCATGCACCCCTCCAGTGGATGCAGAGAAATAAGGAAAAGAATGTAAGGGTCACCAGGTGGTTCTTATCCCTCCAACTATTCCAGTTCCGCATACGGCACAGGGCTGGATGCCACCACGGCAACACTGATGGTCTTTCACGAGCACACTGCCTGGTGTCTCAAGTTGCCCAACCCTATGGTGTTGAGCAGAGGGGGGGGATATGTGATGGGGCAAGGCCAGATGGCTACAGTAAAGTACTGAGGAACAGGTATGTTAACCCCAGGCTAAACAAATCCCTAGTACCATGGTAACCAAATGGCAGTTGTTCCAGGTTAATCAAAGCACCTGGGGCCAATTAAGATCTTTCTAGAAGGCAGTGGAGATAGCTATATCGATTAGAACACCTGCAGCCAATCAAGGCAGGCTAATCAGGGCAACTGGGTTTAAAAAGGAGCTCACTCCAATCAGGGGGGAGGAGCCAGAGGAGAGGAAGTGAGTGTGAGGAGCTGGGAGCAAGAGGTGCAAGGAGCTGAGACTGAGAGGATGTGCTATTGGAGGATTGAGGAATTATCAGACAATCAAGCTTTATCAGACACCAGGAGGAAGGTCCTGTGGTGAGGATACAGAAGGTGTTTGGAGGAGGCCATGGGGAAGTAGCCTAGGGAGTTGTAGCTATTATGCAGCTGTTACAGGAGGCACTATAGACAGCTGCAATCCACAGGGCCCTGGGCTGGAACCCGGAGTAGAGGGCGGGCCTGGGTTCCCCCCAAACCTTGCAACTCCTGATCAAACACAAGAGGAGTTGACTCAGACTGTGGGTTCCACCAGAGGGGAAGATCACTGAGGTGAGCAAATCCGCCAATAAGCACAGGACCCACCAAGGTAAAGGGGAACTTTGTCACAGCAGGTACATGTTGCACTCTGCTGGACAGAATCAGACCTGCTCAACTATGACAGGGAGCCTGAGCTGAACCTACTGACTCCTATGGAGATGCTCTTGGAAGTCCTGACCCTATTTAAGCCAGTGGGAGTTTTTCCATTTACCTCACTGGGCCAGGAATTGCCCTTGCTCACCAGTGAGTGTCCTTGCTTTTGGCAACACAGGGCCCTTGCTTCTCATGTGATGCTCCAGATAGTAGATATACTGGGGAGGGGACTTGTTGCCTATTTAATCACTCGTTTGGCATTCCCCTAGCCAGCACAACCATAAGTGGCATCTAGACCAGAGAGTTCAGTGGCAGCTGGAAACATCTGCTGGGAGCAGATGCAGGGACACTGCAGAGGGTGACTAGAAGGCAAGGGGCACAAGCAGAGAGGTAAAGTGCAAGAGTCAGCAGCACCTTTCCCATGAATCCCCTGCTGTTGGGTCAAACATAAAGACCCATTGAATCCGTGCCTGGGAATTGGTTTGAACAGAGGACAGGACCCTGCTGTCACTGAGAGAAGCCCTTCTGGGCTCCCATAGTGAGATCAGAGCTGGGAGCAGCTGCCAGCCTGGCCCATCAGCATCTGTCCAAGGACATTGGGAACGTCTCAGAGACCCAGCTGGGAAAAACTGAGACATAGGCTGACCTCAGTGAGGTGAGGAGATGATCAAGCTCTTTATGAGGTGCTGCTGGGATGGGAGGGAAGAGGAGAGAGGATCATGAGGGGCAGCTCTAGGAGACAGCAGGGTCCCTTCCTCACTCCAATTCAGAGGTTCAGATTCAATCAGTCTTTAGGCTTCCTCTCATTTGTGTCTTTCCTGGGAAATCGCAAACCAATAACAACTAAAAATGTTTTTCCCCTTTCCCTAATATGTGTTCTACTCTATACAGATAGATCAGCCTAGAGCTATCTTTTCACTGCACAACTCCACAGGATCATAGCTGGGAATACAGCTTTTTTCTTTTTTAGGCTTTTAAAACTAAAAGAAACAGAAGTGCAAACATCTAGCTCAATGCAACTCCAAGGCTGCACAACTCAAAAAATACATACATAGAACAATCAGGAAAAGTAAAGGTGGTTTTTTTTCCAGGCAACAGGAACTCAACCACTTCCTACAGAGGGAGCATTTTATATGATTGGTTAGAATGCTGTGTATGCTCTAAATTAGTCTCCATTCAGTACAATCAGGGCCGGCTTTAGGCTGATTCGTCCAATTCCCCAGAATCGGGCCCCATGCTAGGCCCCCACGCCTTAGGCGCCTTTTAATTTTTTTATTTTATTTTATTTTATTTTTTATACTCACCCGGTGGCAGTCCGCTCTGGGGGTCTTTGGCAGCATTTCAGCAGTGGGGGGGTCTGCTCCAGGGGTCTTCGGTGGCATTTCGGCAGCAGGGGTCCTTCGATGCTTGCAGAAGACCCAGAGTGGACCCCCCACCGCCGAAGTGCTGCTGAAGCTCCGGACTGCCACTGAGTATTTGAATCGGGCCCCGCAGTTAATAAAGCTGGCCCTGGGTACAATCTGGCTGGGTTAATATTGCTATAGCAACTTTTGTTTGGGCATTTCCTGACCACTGTGCTACAATTTTCTCTCTTCCCACTGGCTTAGTGGAGGTTTTTACATGTAATCTTAACTCTAATTTAAATGCACGTGTAATTCCTATTTGCAGAACACCAAGGAGAGCATACTACTTAACAAATAATTATGACATACATTAGTTTTGCATTCTAGACAGACTAAAATTAGAATTATTTAAGTATAGCAACAAACAAGAACATGAAAAACCAGTTGACATAATTCACTTGGAGTTTTCAAAAAGCCTGAAGCAACGTCCCTCAGAAGAAGCTATGAAGGAAACTAAGCAGTGTGGGGTGAGATGCAAAGTTCTGTCCTGGATCAGAAATGGACCAAAAACAAAAGAATAAGAATAAGTGGTGGAATCTCCATCCTTAGAGGTTTTTAAGGCCCGGCTTGACAAAGCCCTGGATGGGATGATTTGGTTGGGGTTGGCCCTGCTTTCAGCAGGGGATTGGACTAGATGACTGGGATTGTTTAGTCTGCAGAAGAGAAGAATGAGGGGGGATTTGATAGCTGCTTTCAACTACCTGAAAGGGAGTTCCAAAGAGGATGGATCTAGGCTGTTCTTAGTGGTACCAGTTGACAGAACAAGGAGTAATGGTCTCAAGTTGCAGTGGGGGAGGTTTAGATTGAATATTAGGAAAAACTTTTTCACTCAGAGAGTGGTGAAGCACTGGAATGGGTTACCTAGAGAGGTGGTGGAATCTCCTTCCTTAGAGGTTTTTTAAGGTCAGGCTTGACAAAGCCCTGGCTGGGATGATTTAGTTGGAAATTGGTCCTGCTTTGAGCAGGGGGTTGGACTAGATGACCTCCTGAGGTCTCTTCCAACCCTAATATTCTATGATTCTATGAATAAATGATAGATTTTCTACATGGCAAAAGGGTCAGACTGGGGGACCTAAGGTTCTGGAGTTGTTAAGAGTAGTGTAAAGTCAGCTCTAGTGTGATAAATCGGAACTGTGTGGAATAGGAGAATGTGCATTTCATTGTCATTCTGAGCCACCCAGAAACAGGGGGATCTGGGAAAAGGAGAGAATGGGGAGGTGGCCACATTTGCAGATTACACATAATTATTTAGATTAGTCAAGACTGGAGAAGACTTGGAGGAACTTCAGAAGGATCTAACCAAGGTAGGAGAATCAGAAGCGCTGGCAGATGAAGTTCAATGGCAACAGATGCAAGGCAGAAGGAATCATTTGAACTATGCATCCATAATTCTGAGGGCTACATTGACTGATCACTCCGAGAAATGAGCTGGGAGTCACTGTGAGCAGATCAGTTCAGAATTCTGCTCAATGTGCACCAGCAGTCACAAAGGCAAACAAAATATTGGTATGTTATATCAAATAATGGGACAAAGTATTGAGAATGTTCTAATGCCATTCCATGTACTCTGGTGGAATGGCCTCAGCGGGAATACTCCCTTCAGTTCCGGTCAGCCTTGCTAAAAATAACCCACCAGACACCGAATGGGGTTCTGAGATGGGGACAAATCTGCAGGAATGTCCATGGAGAGATAGATAACGCCACCATTTCAGGAGTCAGGTGAGCTGAGCAGAAATTCCACTCACTGAAAGTCCCCTATATGCACCACTATATACCTAGATAGTTACATAGCTGCTTTCTCTCCTTCCCTCAGCAGCACCTAGAAGCAAGATACCAATAGTGAAGGCATGGCAATAATTTTACCCAATAGCACATCCTTTACAACTGGTGGTACACATGTTGCAGCATGATAAACAATTCTCCAAATTTTCAAAAAAGGAAGTTAAGAAGGGACATGGGCAGGTAAATATAAAAGATCTCCCTGAGATTGTAAGAAGCTCTTGTAGTAAGTGTGATAAAAATGTGAATGCTTAGGATTTTTTTTAGTTATTGAAAAGTAAAGCTTGACAAAATACAGTTCTCCCAAGGTGAGAAAGAGGAATGATTATATCTGGAATCACTTGTTATAAAATGTTTGCCAAGCTAGTCACGTTTATTGTTTTTATTTCTCTAACACCTAGATGTGTGTTAAGTGCTGGACAGCGTCCTAAGGAGCTGAGGCAGGCAGGCGTTAGAGGACTGGCAAGGGGCAGACTCAGGCTACAACACAACGCCATACAAGAGCTCAGGAAACATGTTCTTCTCATTGTCTCATCACCCTGCGCCACCTGCCCAGACAATCGCTACAGTTGGGTGCGGAGAGCCAGGGGGTGCAGCAGCCCTGTGGGGGCCAGAGAGGGGAAGGGCGCTAGCCGGCATCGAGTCCCATGGGGGGCAGCGGGGGGGACCTCCAGGGGGGCTCCCCGCGCTAGGGGCGGGGATCTGTGCCGGGACCCAAGCTCCCAGCCGGCCAGCGGCAGTTCCTGGGGGGGCACACACAGAGCCGCAGTCTCCCCGACAGGCGTTTAGCGCGGACAGCCCGGGCTCCGGCGTGCTCCGCGCTAGGCCGCCGGCTGCGTCCTGAGCGGGGCCCTCGCGCTCTCCGTGGCGTCACGTGCGCGACTCCTGGCTGGGGAGATGCCACCGAAAGGGAAAAGCGGCGGCAAAAGTGGGAAGGGTGAGGGCGGGCGGCGTCCCGGGTCGGGGAAGGGGGGGATGGCCCGGGTCGGATGAAGGGGTGATGGCTGTGGGGGCGGGCTGAGGGGTGATGGCTGTGGGGGCGGGCCGTAGCGCCCCGGGTCGGAGGAAGGGGGGGATGGATGGGGCGGGTGGGTTGTAGCGCCCCGGGTCGGAGGAAGGGGTGATGGCTGTGGGGGCGGGCTGAGTGGGGATGGATGAGGGGGGCGGGCTGTTGCGCCCCGGGTCGGGGAAGGGGGGGATGGCTGTGGGGGCGGGCTGAGGGGTGATGGCTGTGGGGGCGGGCCGTAGCGCCCCGGGTCGGAGGAAGGGGGGGATGGATGGGGCGGGTGGGTTGTAGCGCCCCGGGTCGGAGGAAGGGGTGATGGCTGTGGGGGCGGGCTGAGTGGGGATGGATGAGGGGGGCGGGCTGTTGCGCCCCGGGTCGGGGAAGGGGGGGATGGCTGGGGGGCGGGCTGAGGGGTGATGGCTGTGGGGGCGGGCCGTAGCGCCCCGGGTCGGAGGAAGGGGGGGATGGATGGGGCGGGTGGGTTGTAGCGCCCCGGGTCGGAGGAAGGGGTGATGGCTGTGGGGTCGGGCTGAGTGGGGATGGATGAGGGGGGCGGGCTGTTGTGCCCCGGGTCGGAGGAAGGGGGGGATGGATGGGGGAGCGGGTTGTAGCGCGCCGGGTCGGGGGAAGGGGGGGATGGCCCGGGTCGGAGGAAGGGGTGATGGCTGTGGGCTGTAGCGCCCTAGGTCGGAGGAAGGGGAGATGGCTGGGTGGGCAGGCTGTAGCATCCCGGGTCGGGGGAAGGCAGGATGGATGGGGGGGAGGGCGGGCTGTAGTGCCCTGGGTCGGGGGAGGGATAGAGGGGGATGGGCAGTTGCCTTGATAGGGTGACCATAGTCCATTCTCCAGTCCAGGACAGTCTATGTCCTCACCAGGCTGGCTCTGGTCTATGGCAGTCCATGGTGCCACCCCAGGAACAGAGCTCAGCTAATGATGATCTGGTTTGTTCCTAAGGAGGAGCTGCTGGCGGTGGGGGCAGTGCCGAGAAGCAGGCCCCGGCCCTGAAGGGCGGGGGCAGCTCTGTGAAGGTGAGTGTGGCATGGAGGGGTGTCACAGAGTCCCCCGGCGATGCTCTGGAACTGCTCCCCACCAAGCCAGTCAGGACTTTGGGGCGCTTCCTCTCCCTCAGAGCAGACTGTCTCCAGGGCAAGAAGTTCACACGGCTTCTCCTCCTGGGTCTCTCCTTGGAGCATTCAGCATCCTCTGCCTCTCCGTGCGCTTCCCACAGCGAGTCCGCCCAGGCGGGGTCCTGGGGAAGTCGCAGGGTCCTGCACCCCCACTTTGCAGTCAGACGTGACTCTTAGCCAGCCAGTAAAAGAGAAATTTCTTAGAATCATAGAATCAAAGAATATCATAGTTGGAAGGGACCCCAGGAGGTCATCTAGTCCAACACCCTGCTCAAAGCAGGACCAATCCCCAGACAGATTTTTGCCCCCAGATCCCTAAATGGCCCCCTCAAGGATTGAACTCACAACCCTGGGTTTAGCAGGCCAATGCTCAAACATGGTCTAAACCAGAGCTTGTAGGTACAGAGAACCGGAGCCCTCGGCCAGCTCCATTCTGGGGCCCAACGAGGCAGACCCTCACGTCTGCCCTCACACCTCGTCCCCAGCCAACTCCAAACTGAAACCCCCTCCAGCCCCTCCGTCTCTGTTGAGTTCCTTTCCCGGGCCAAGAAGTCACCTGACCTCTTTGTTCTCCCACACCTTTAGCATCCCCTTGCAGGGGGGAGGGGCCGGTTCATTAGTTGCTAGAGCCCCCACACAGTATTCAGAGAAAACATTAAGAACAGTCCCACTTCATCACAAGCGGTAGCAGGACTATAGGCACATCTCGTCAGCTGCTGCCTTCAGCCAAGCACGTGGTGTGCACCGGTGGCACAAGTCCAGCTATGCAGGAAACCACAGGTTGTGGGTCTCAGCCAGGGGCTGGGGTTTGATCTGGCTCCAGGGGTTCCTGCTGGCCCACACAGCAGCAACCCCTGACTGCCCAGTAAGGTCCTGAGGGATGAAGGGGCCTCTCAGAGGCAGCTGCTAAGTGCAATCTGTCTTTGGGACTGGGTGCAGGGCTTGATACTGGGCTGCTGCCAAGCTGGTGTGCCACTTGCAGAAGCAGGAGGCATGCTGGGCAGAGGACTCGCTCGCTCTGCCCTGGCTGCTGTTTGGGACAGCAATTGAACTGTATGTCCTGGGCTGGAGGTGGGAAGCCCTCCAATGGACTCAGTTTTACTGTGTTGAGAAACACGCTGACAGGAGCCTATTCAGTAACTTCCCCCTACTTTTGCATTCTAGGTTAGACACATCCTATGTGAAAAGCACAGCAAAATCATGGAGGCCATGGAGAAGCTGAAGTCTGGAGTGCGCTTCAGTGAAGTAGCCTCACAGTACAGCGAAGATAAAGCCAGACAAGGGGTACATATCACTGACTGTCAGACTTGTGCTGACAGCTCTTAGGTGGACTACTTAATATCAGGGAGGCACCATTGGCTAGTGTAGAGGTGGCCACACTGTTGCTTATGAGCCAAATGTGGCTTTTTTACAGTTAAAGTGTGGCTTGCGAAGCCCCCCCACCCACCCGCACACCCTCCATTCTCCACCTACCAGACTGGGGCAGAGGGAGCTCAGGGCTTCTGCCTGTGGCAGAGTTGTGGGGCTAGAGGCTTCTGCCCTACTGGGGGGCAGGGGAAGGTCTTGGGGCTTCAGCCTTGCAGGAGACGCCTGCTGAGGCTGAAGTCCTGAGTACCAGCCGACACGCCCAGCTCTTGAACTTCTGAAGACTATCATATGTGGCTCAGAGGGTCACTAAGTTTGGCCACCCCAATCTAGTCGTTAGCAGGAGACTGGGACTCTGGGAAATCTAACAGGTTCCATAGTACTTATCAGTGGTGTAGCATATAAATGAGGTTGCATTGGGAAGTCTCTTATGAACTTCCTGGATCTCTTGCTCTTCCCCCTTCCTTGAAATAAGAGTCTTTGTGTGGGCCATATTTCTCCACCTGCCCCATCAATCTGGTTTTACAGGGAAATACTCTCACAGAGGAGGGTGTTACAGTATGCACTCAAAGTACTTCGACTCCACATTAATCTGATCCTCTCAGGAAACTCAATCCATAGCCAGACCCCCTTGACAGAACATTATCTCTAGCTCTTTACTCCTAGGGGAATTCATCACCAAAAAATTAAAATTCTGTTCACAATATTTTAAAATTCTGCATATTTTATTTGTCAAAATAACACAATATAATCACGCCAGTTTCAATTATTTTAGTAATTTATTTCAAAATACCTGTCAGCAAGTATGTCTAGCAATACACAAAAACAATGAGGAGTCTGGTGGCACCTTAAAGATTAACATTTATTCGGGCATAAGCTTTCATGAGTAAAAAACCCACTTTTTAAGATGCATGTAGTGAAAATTACAGATACAGGCATAAATATATACTGGCACATGAAGAGAAGGGAGTTACTGTACAAGTGGAGAAGCAATGTTGAAGGTCAATTTAGTCAGGGTGGATGTTGTCCACTCCCAGTAATTGATGAGGAGGTATCAATACCAAGAGAGGGAAAACTGCTTTTGTAGTGAGCTAGCCACTCCCAATCCCTATTCAAGCCCAGATTGGTGGCGTTAAGTTTGAAAATGAATTGTAGCTCAGCAGTTTCTCTTTGCAGTCTGTTTCTGAAGTTTTTTTGTTAAAGAATGGGTACTTTTAAAGCTGTTATTGAGTGTCCAGGGAGACTGAAGTGTTCTCCTACTGGCTTTTGCATGTTACCATTCCTGATGTCTGATTTGTGTCCATTTATCCTTTTACATAGAGACTGTCCGATTTGGCCAATGTACATGGCAGACAGGCATTGCTGGCACATGATGGCATATATCACATTAGTAGATGTGCAGCTGAATGAGCCTTTGATGGTGTGGGTGGTGTGACTGGGTCCTATGATGGTGTTGCTAGAGTAGATATGGGGACAAGAAGGCAACGGGGTTTGTTACAGGGATTGGTTCCTGAATTAGTGTTTCTGAGGTGTGGTGTGTAGTTACTGGTAAGCATTTGCTTCAGGTTGGGGAGCTGTCTGTAAGTGAGGACTGGCCTGCCTCCCAAGGCCTGTGAGAATGGGGAATAGTTTTCCAGGATATGTTATAGATTGTTGATGATGAGCTGGAGAGGTTTTAGCTGGGGTATGTATGTGATGGCCAGTGGTGTTCTGTTATTTTCCTTGTTGGGCCTGTCCTGTAGTAGGTGACTTCTGGGTACCCATCTCGCTCTGTCAATCTGTTTCCTCACTTCCCCAGATGGGTATTGTAGTTTTAAGAATGCTTGATAGAGATCTTGTAGGTGTTTCTCTATCTGAGGGATTGGAACAAATGCAGTTGTGTCTTAGGGCTTGGCTGTAGACAGTGGATTGTGTGATGTGTCCTGGATAGAAGCTGGAGGCATGTAGGTAAGTATAGTGGTCAGTAGGTATCCAGTATAGGGTGGTGTTTATGTGACGATACCTTGTTTGCACTGTAGTATCCAGGAAGTGGATCTCTTGTGTGGATTGGTCCAGGCTGAGGTTGATGGTGGGGTGGAAATTGTTGAAATCCAGGTGGAATTCTTCAAGGGCCTCCTTCCTGTGGATTCATATGATGAAGATGTTATCAATGTAGCGTAAGTAGAGGAGGGGTGCTAGAGGACTAGAGCTGAGGAAGCATTGTTCTAAGTCATCCATAAAAATGTTGGCATACTGTGGGGCCATGGGGGTACTCATAGCAGCGCCACTGACTTGAAAGTATAAGTTGTCCCCAAATCTGAAATGTTTATGGATGAGGACAAAGTCACAAAGTTCAGCCACCAGGTGTGCCATGGCCTCATCAGGTATACTGTTCCTGACAGTTTGTAGTCTATCCTTGTGTGGAATATTGATGTAAATGGCATCTACATCCATGATGGCCAGGATGGTGTTTTCAGGAAGATCACTAACGCATTGTAAAGTTTCCTCAGGAAGTCAGTGGTGTCTCGAAGATAGGTAGGAGTGCTGGTAGCATAGGGTCTGAGGAGAGTCAAAATAGCCAGATAATCCTGTTGTAAGAGTGCCAATGCCTGAGATGATGGGGCATCCAGGATTTCCAAAGTTATGGATCTTGGGTAGTAGATAGAATACCCCTGGTTGGGGCTCTAGGGGTGTGTCTGTGTAGATTTGTTCCTGTGCTGTAGCAGGGAGTTTCTTGAGCAGATGGTGTAGTTTCTTTTGATACTCCTTGATACTGGGATCGGAGGGTAGTGGTCTGTAGAATATCGTGTTGGAGAGTTGTCTGGCAGCCTCCTGTTCATAATCCGACCTGTTTATGATGACTACAGCACCTCCTTTGTCATCCACTTTGATTATAATGTCAGAGATGTTTCTGAGGCTGTGGATGGCATTGCGTTCTGTACGGCTGAGGTTATGGGGCAAATGATGCTGTTTGTTCACAATTTCAGCCTATGCACATCTGCAGAAGCACTCTATGTAGAAGTCCAGTCTGTCATTTTGACCACCAGGAGAAGTCCACGCAGAATTCTTCTTGTAGTGTTGGTAGGAGGGTTCCTGTAGATCAGTGCTCTGTTCAGTGGTGCATTGAAAATATTCTTTGAGTCAGAGACAGTGAAAGTAGGCTTCCAGATCACCGCAGAAATGTATCTCGTGTGTGGAGTGGTGGGGCAGAAAGAAAGTCCCCGGGATGTTTTTATGGCTGACTTAGAACTTCCTCAGCTCTTGTCCCGTAGTGCCCCTCTTCTACTTATGGTACATTGATGACATCTTCGTCATATGGCCCCACGGGAAGGAGGCCCTTGAAGAATTCCACTTGGACTCCTCATTGTTTTTGTGGATACAGACTAACATGGCTACCCATCTGTATTCTAACAATACAGACCACAGAGATTCAGGAAATGTTTTTGATGGGGTTAAATAAGCTGTAACCGCTCAAGGAAGCCATCTTGGAGTCATGGATAGTTTTCTGAAAACATCCGTTTGATATGCAGCAGCACTCAGAAAAGCTAATAATTTAGGACCCATTAGGAAAGGAATAGATAATAAGATAGTAAATATCATAATGAAACAATATAAATCCATGGTACTCCTACACCTTGAATATTGCATGCAGGCCTGGTCACCCTATCTCGAAAAAGATAATTAGAAATGGAAAAAGTCCAAACAACAAATATGATTAAGGGTATGAAACAGCTTTCATATGAAGAGAGACTAAAAAGACAGACTGTACAGCTTAGAAAAGAGATACTCCTGGCGGAATTCTGCATGCTGCACATGTGCAAAATTCATGTTCCCTGTGGATTTCTTTGCTTCCCTGCAGAAAAATAACTTCTGATGGGGAAACAAAAGGAAGCTCGCAAGAGTGGTCATGTACCCTTTCCTGGCAGTGCAGGCAGGTTGGTTCGGGTGCCCGGAGCAGCCAGTAGAGACGTAAATCACCACAGGGATGGGGTTGGGAGTCTGGGAAGTCATGTATGTGAGAGGGAGAGAGACACTCTGTCCCTCTTGCTCGCTATTGCAGCACGTTCGGTGTGGAGAGGCAGGGCTGTGGGGTGTTTCTGAGGAGGTAGGCGTGGGGCAGAGCAGAATGTAGCAGCCTGCCTGCTTAGTGAATTGTTCTCATTGTCTTTATGAATTCTTCCAGGGATATAAAACAGGTGTAAAAGTTTTAAGGCTCCTTTACATTGCCAGAGTGATGTAAAAGACAGTATGGCCTTATACATTTTTATGGTGCTTTAGTGACTAGAACTTGTCTAAATTTTTGGACTGAAAAAAATTCCTATCAAACCGTGCTCCATTAACTGTTTGGTACTTATCTTCCTGGAGATGGTCAGTAGCCAATATAAATTGTGAGTTTGTTTCCCCAACCGTCACTTGCTCTTCAGTTGCCTATGATGTAACACTGACCATATGGCTGCATATATTTGTTGACTAATAACTAGAAATAAAGGGTTAAACCTGTCTACATTACTGTGAGACAAAGGGGGTTTGGGGATTTCCTCCAGTGCGCCCCACTCCCATTCTCCATCCATTGTATTGTAGTTTAAATAAATCACCAAAATAATTGAAACTGGCATGATAATATTACATTATTTTGACAAAATGTGCAGAATTTTAATTTTTTTGATGCAGAATTTTAATACTTTGGCACAGAATTCCCCCAGGACTAAAGAGATAACTAAGGGGGGGGACATGATAAAGGCCTATAAAATCATAAATGGTATGGAAAAAGTGAGTAAGGAAGTATTAAATGCCCCTTCACCTAAGAAGTAAGGTCACCCTATGAAATTAACAGATAGCAGGTTTAAAACAAAAGGAAGTGCTTCTTGACACACTGCACAGTCAACCTGTGCCACTTGTTGCCAGGGGATGTGGTGAAGGCCATAACTAAATTTAAAAAAATAACTAGATAAGTTCATGGAGCATAGGTCCATCAGTGGCTGTTAGCCAAGACGGCCAGGGATGCACCCATTCTGTGGGTGTCCCTAAGACTTTGATGCTGGGACTGGATGACAGGGGATGGATCGTTGATAATTGCCCTGTTCTTCTTCGAGTGATTGCTCACATCCATTCCAGTTAGGTGTGCGCGCCGCGCGTGCACGTTCGTCGGAAACTTTTTACCCTAGCAACTCCAGTGGGCCGGCAGGTCGCCCCCTGGAGTGGCGCCGCCATGGCGCCCAATATATATCCCTGCCGGCCCACCCGCTCCTCAGTTCCTTCTTACCGCCGTGTCGGTCGTTGGAACTGTGGAGCGCGTCATAGCTGTCCTCCACGTCCCTAGCTCTCCTTGTTATCTCTCGATTATCTCTCGTACTAGTTATAGTTGTTAGTTAGATTGTTAAGTGTAGATAGTAGTAATTAAGTTAAATAGGTTGTAAATAGTTGTTCGCCGGGGGCTTAGCCCTTCCCGGCACCCGGCACCGGGCTCATGCCTGGTTCGCCGGGCTTCAAGCAGTGTGCGGCCTGCAAGAAGCCTATGCCCACCAGCGACCCCCACGACGCGTGCCGTAAGTGCCTGGGGGAATCGCACAGATCGGACAAGTGCCGCATCTGCAAGGCTTTTAAGCCAAGAACAAAGAAGGAGAGGGATCAAAGACTCCGAACTCTCCTTATGGAGGCGGCACTTGACCCGGCGGCTTCGCAGGCCGTGATCTCGGCGCCGGCACCGGATCGCACCAGCACCGAAAAGACTCCCCGGCACCGACCTTCTCCGGCACCGGGGACAGAACCGAGGCCGTCGAAGTCTGCTACTCCGGCCAGGCAGACCCGACTGGAGCGCCCGGCCTCATCATCGGCTGCGGCGCCGCCGGCACCGTCGACTCCGGGCCCGGCGGGTCCGTCGAGTCCGGTGCCGCCAAGCTCCCCCATGAGATCTGGGGTTGAGATATTGGTCCCATCCACGCCGGAGACCTTCGCCTCGGCTCGGGACCTCATAGCCTTGACTGAGCCCACTCAGCTGCCACCCCCGGTACCTCCGGTGCGGGTCGCGTCCAGAGGCAAGCCCATGATGACGGCACCGTCTCGGGACTCGCGCTCACGGTCCAGGTCCCGGCGTCACGGCAGATCGAGATCCCATCGCCGCTCGCAGTCCCGGCACCGCTCTCCCCGGCGGTACCGGTCGCACTCGCGGCGCCGGTCGGCCTCAAGACGGTCGCGGTCGGACTCCAGCCGCTGATACCGGCACCGTGACTCCAGGAGCCAGTCCCGACGTTACTCGCCGCACCGGTCGACCTCCCGGCACCGAGCTGGTGGCAGGTCCCGGTCCCGGTCGACCTCCCGGCACCGAGCTGGTGGCAGGTCCCGGTCCCGGTCCCGGCACCGAAGCGGCGGCCGGTTCCGGTCCCGATCCCGGCACCAAGACAGAACCCGGTCCCGGTCCCGATCCCGGCACCGATATGACTCCCAGCACCGGTCCCCGGCACCGAGACATTCGTCCATGCCGACCCGCGCGGACCCTTACCAACCAGGGTCAGCCCCGCCGTGGCCTTCTAGACAGCCGTCGGTCTCCTCCCAAACGGACAGCGGGTATGCGCTGGGCACCGACCGGCAGGCGGCGCTATTTAACGATCCGCCACAACACGACCAAGGCCCGCAGCAATGGGGGTTCTGGACACCCTGGGCATACCATCAAGCCCAGGGGCCCCAACAGCTCCCTGCTAGGCCTGCGACGGCGGAGCACAGGGCGCCGGAAGCCTCATTTTCTCGCCCCCCTCCCTCCCCGGATGGGGAGGAAGGGTCCAAGCAGCAAGACTCCGCTCTGGCTCCTGAGGCAGAGGCGAGGGCCGAGGGAGACCCTCCATTAGACACTCTCTTGCCGGGGGTCTCCTCATCCTCCTCCCCTGATGAAGCGGTGGCTGGTACCTCCTCCAACAGCCCCCCCCCGCTGGATCTCAGGGCGCACCAAGACCTCCTCAGGCGAGTAGCTCAGAATCTGAGTCTGCAAGCCGAGGAGGTCTCGGAAATAGAGGATCCGATCGTCACCATCCTCTCAGCGGATGCTCCCACCAGGGTCGCCCTGCCCTTCATAAGAACCATCCAGGCCAACGCCAATACCATCTGGCAGTCTCCGGCCTCCATCCCCCCTACAGCGAGGGGCGTCGAGAGGAAGTACATGGCCCCTTCTAAAGGCTATGAGTACCTCCATGTACACCCGACACCGTGTTCCCTGGTGGTTCAATCGGTGAATGACAAAGAGCGTCATGGGCAGGAGGCTCCAGCCCCCAAATCCAGAGAGGCCAGGCGAATGGACCTCCTCGGCCGTAAAGTATACTCAGCTGGGGCGCTGCAGCTCAGGGTTTCGAACCAGCAAGCCCTACTGAGCAGATACGCCTTCAACTCCTGGGTGGCAGCAGACAAATTCAAGGAGCTGCTGCCGCAAGACGCTCGCCAGGAATTTGCAGCCATCTTAGATGAAGGCAAGAAGGTTGCACGCACGTCCTTGCAAGCTTCTTTGGACGCTGCAGACTCGGCTGCCCGTACCCTCGCGTCAGGAGTAACGATGCGTCGCATCTCCTGGCTGCAGGTTTCTGGCCTTCCGCCGGAGCTCCAGCATACCATCCAGGACCTCCCTTTCGAAGGCCAGGGCCTGTTTTCTGAAAAGACAGACCCCAGACTCAAGAGTCTGAAGGATAATCGGGTCATTATGCGGTCCCTCGGGATGCACACACCGGGAACGCAACGCAGACCCTTCCGGCCACAGCAACAACAGCAGCGCAGGCCGTATTCCCAGTTCCGCCAGCGGCAGGACCTTAACAGGCGCCGCGGCAGGAATGGAAGGCGCAGGCATTCGGGGAACCAAGGGGGGCTGAACCAAGGCTCCTCTAAGCCCCCGCCTGGACCCAAGCCTTCATTTTGAAGGTGCGCCCGAGGGCGCAGTAACAGTTTCCCCCATGGATCCTTCCCCCCCGTTTTCCAACCGCCTTTCGTTTTTCCTCCCGGCGTGGACCCAAATAACATCGGACCGCTGGGTCTTACGCACGGTGCAGACGGGATACCGCCTGCAGTTTGTATCATTTCCTCCTTCCCGCCCCCCTTCCTCGTCCCTCTTCAGGGACCCCTCTCACGAGCAATTCCTTCGACAGGAGGTACAGACGCTCCTCAGCAAAGGAGCTATAGAGGCGTTTCCGGAAAACGAGAAAGGCAAGGGGTTTTATTCCCGCTACTTTCTGATCCCCAAGGCCAAGGGAGGCCTCAGGCCTATCCTCGACCTGCGAGAGCTCAACAAATACCTGGTGAAGTTGAAGTTCCGCATGGTATCCCTGGGGACCATTATCCCATCCCTGGATCCGGGAGACTGGTACGCCGCCCTCGACATGCAGGACGCGTATTTTCACGTTGCCATTTGGCCACACCACAGACGTTTCCTTCGCTTCGTGGTGGGCCCCCTTCATTACCAATTTGCAGTCCTCCCATTTGGCCTTTCCACGGCCCCGAGGGTGTTTACAAACTGCATGGCAGTTGTTGTGGCGCATCTTCGGCGCAATCGTATCCACGTGTTTCCTTATCTAGACGATTGGTTGATTCGGGGCACGTCGGAACAACAAGTCTGCAGCCATGTCCGCGTGATCACCGGCATGTTCGCTACTTTGGGCCTCTTGATAAACACGGACAAGTCCACCCTGATTCCCACGCAGAGGGTGGAATTCATCGGGGCCGTCCTGGACGCCACTGTGGCCAGGGCCTTACTGCCATTGCAGAGGTTCCAGGCTTTGTCGGCGATCGTTCAACGACTGCGGGCGGCCCCCTTGACATCAGTGCGGACATGTCTAGCCCTGTTAGGCCACATGGCGGCTTGCACCTTTGTGACCGGTTACGCTCGGCTCCGCATGAGGCCCCTCCAGCTGTGGCTCATCGATCATTACCGGCCGGCAAGACAGCCGCTAGACATGCTGATCACAATCCCCCAAAGGGTGTTAGATTCTCTCGGCTGGTGGCTAGACCAGTCCGTGCTATGTGCGGGGCTCCCTTTCCACCCACCTCAGCCCTCGGTGTCCCTGACAACGGATGCCTCAGATCTAGGCTGGGGGGCCCACCTAGGGACCCTGAGAACGCAGGGCCTGTGGTCCCAGGAGGAGGTGGGGTTGCACATCAACATGCGGGAGTTGAGAGCGGTCCGCCTTGCTTGTCAAACGTTCTGCCATCAGCTTCAGGGTCGTTGTGTTGCAGTGTTCACCGACAACACGACGACCATGTATTATATCAACAAGCAAGGCGGCACCAGATCCTCCCCCCTGTGTCACGAGGCGATGCGACTCTGGGACTTTTGTGTAGCCCACTCCATTCACCTCACAGCTTCCTTCCTCCCCGGAGTACGGAACACGCTGGCGGATCGCTTGAGCAGATCCTTCCTGTCGCACGAGTGGTCCCTTCGCCCGGACGTCGCCCTCTCCATCTTCCGGAGGTGGGGTTATCCCCGCGTGGACCTCTTCGCGTCCAGGGGGAACAAGAAGTGCCAAGCATTCTGCTCCTTTCAGGGCAGAGAGCCCGGGTCGATAGCGGATGCCTTCCTTATTCAGTGGTCGACCCACTTGTACTATGCGTTTCCCCCGTTCCCTCTGGTCCACAGGGTCCTTCTGAAGGTGCGCAGGGACAGGGCTCACGTGATCATGGTAGCCCCGGCATGGCCCAGGCAACACTGGTACCCCATGCTGCTGGACCTGACCATAGCCGACCCAGTTCCCCTGCCCCTTCACCCGGACCTGATTACCCAGGAGCACGGGACCCTCTGTCACCCGGACCTGCAGTCGCTGCACCTAGCGGTGTGGCTCCTGCGTGGCTGGCCGGTTCTGAGCTGCGCTGCTCCACACCGGTGAGGGAGGTGCTTTTGGGCAGCAGGAAGCCTTCCACGAGAGCGACATATTCGGCCAAGTGGAAGCGTTTTTCCTGTTGGTGCGTGGAGAGAAATCTCCGCCCTATGGAAGTTTCGGTGGCCGACATCTTAGATTACGTTTGGTCCCTCAAACAGCAAGGTCTGGCCATATCGTCGTTGCGAGTCCACCTGGCAGCTATCTCCACCTTTCACCCGGGTGCGGATGGTCGCTCTGTTTTTTCTCACCCGACGGTGTCTAGATTCCTTAAGGGGCTGGAACGTTTATACCCTAACGTCCGTCTCCCTGCTCCAGCCTGGGATCTTAACCTGGTGTTGTCCCGGCTCATGGGACCCCCCTTTGAACCGTTAGCCACTTGCTCCCTGCTTTACCTCTCTTGGAAGACTGCCTTTCTAGTAGCTATCACCTCAGCTAGACGGGTGTCGGAACTCCGGGCTCTTGTGGTAGACCCCCCATATACAGTCTTCCACAAAGATAAGGTGCAGCTGAGACCACACCCTGCCTTTCTTCCCAAGGTAGTCTCGTCCTTCCACATCAGCCAAGAGATATTCCTTCCGGTTTTTTCCCCGAAACCTCACTCCTCAGGCAGGGAGCAGCAGCTCCACTCGCTTGATGTCCGTAGGGCTCTCGCGTTCTACGTGGAGAGGACTAAGCCCTTCCGCAAATCCCCCCAGCTTTTCGTGGCGGTAGCGGATCGCATGAAAGGGCTTCCTATCTCCTCCCAGAGGTTATCCTCTTGGGTAACGTCCTGTATCAGGACCTGCTATGACTTGGCCCACGTCCCTACGGGCCGTGTGACTGCGCATTCTACCAGGGCGCAGGCGTCGTCGCTGGCTTTCCTCGCCCGTGTGCCCATCCAGGAAATCTGTCGGGCAGCGACCTGGTCATCGGTCCACACCTTTGCTTCCCACTACGCCCTGGTCCAGCAGTCAAGAGAGGATGCGGCCTTTGGATCTGCAGTGCTCCATGCCGCGACTTCTCGCTCCGACCCCACCGCCTAGGTATGGCTTGGGATTCACCTAACTGGAATGGATGTGAGCAATCACTCGAAGAAGAAAAGACGGTTACTCACCTTTGTAACTGTTGTTCTTCGAGATGTGTTGCTCACATCCGTTCCACACCCGCCCTCCTTCCCCACTGTCGGAGTAGCCGGCAAGAAGGAACTGAGGAGCGGGTGGGCCGGCAGGGATATATATTGGGCGCCATGGCGGCGCCACTCCAGGGGGCGACCTGCCGGCCCACTGGAGTTGCTAGGGTAAAAAGTTTCCGACGAACGTGCACACACGGTGCGCACACCTAACTGGAATGGATGTGAGCAACACATCTCGAAGAACAACAGTTACAAAGGTGAGTAACCGTCTTTTCTGTTCATTTCCTTTGAAGCATCTGACATTGGCCACTGTTGGAAGACAGGATGCTGG
The DNA here is from genome assembly GCF_025201925.1 of Gopherus flavomarginatus. NCBI lineage: Eukaryota > Metazoa > Chordata > Testudines > Testudinidae > Gopherus > Gopherus flavomarginatus. Next base: position 43,723,637 of record NC_066624.1, on the reverse strand, counting down.
GCTAGATGGACCATTGGTCTGACTCAGTTTGGCCATTCTTATGCTCTATTTTGTATAGGTTTTTATACTGCACACATTGCCATAGTATCTGATGATACTCTCATTCCACACACATCTGTGCAGTAGACAGCTGTAAAGTTTAAGGTTCCAAGCACTGAATGGAAAAAGGTTATTTGTTCTTAAAAATGCTGTTTGTTGGATTTTTCTCTCTGCTTTATAGAAATGTTACCCACTCTGTCTCACAGTGCAGCTCTGGGCATGTTTTGAAAGGGATTTTCAGACCTGGCCATTTTCGTTGACTCTCTTTCAGGGAGACTTGGGCTGGATGACCAGAGGTTCTATGGTGGGACCTTTCCAGGAAGCAGCATTCACCTTGGCAGTCAGCAGTATGGATAAGCCAGTGTACACAGACCCTCCTGTCAAAACGAAGTTTGGATACCACATAATTATGGTTGAAGGGAGAAAATAAAATACAAAAAAGAGTGAAGTTGACACTTACTGTTCTATACACTGACTAGGAACTTCCCAGCAGATTTGTTGTGAGAGTTGTTAGGGTTGGGGATCTATAGGACTCAGGTTTATATGTGCATGCTTGCAGATGGTGTCCACACCATTTCTTTTGGACAATTTTACCCGTTTACAGATTATAGACCTGGCAGGGTGGGAGCTAACAGAAAGAAGCTGTCGGTACCTAGTAAAGCACTTCAGGCAGTTATTGAAATCTCCTTTGTTGTGTGGGGCATGTGAGATTCTTACTTCATGAGAACTTGAGCAGTTGAGTAGCCCTTGCTTTTCCTGGGCTGCTGACATGGATGGGTTGTCTTATTGGAATAGTATTAGTAGACTTCATATAAAATCCATGGAAAAAATCTCTTTGCAGTTGCAACTTTAAGTCCACAGAGAAAGCCATTTTACCAGCCTAGTTTGTCCAGGAAAATCCAGAAGTCTAATTCAGCCTCAGTTTGTAAACCTAGATGGTCTAAAGTAGTAAAGGTTTCCCTACAGTGTATTTATCAGCTGTATGACAGTTGTGCTGTAGTTTCACATTCCATTTCTGTGCAAGGGATTTGGCAAATCAGAGGCACTAAAATGCAAACCAGTCAGATTGGAAGATTTCACTGGGAGCAATTAGTGAACATGGGGAGAAACAGTCACACTCACTCCACTATATAAACTGCCTGCCTTCTTTTCCAGCAAAAGGGAAGTATTAAATTCAAGAACTCAAAACCAACAGTCCTTGCATATGTCAGAAAATAGAGTTAAAAAGGAGCCCTGTCTCAGGCACTTCCCTGTGGATCCCAACCATTTCTCTCCAGGACAGAGAGGGGAACACGATGACCCTTGCATTTGTGCTGAGAATCCCTTCTTCTTAGAAATTAAAAGCACTGGACTTTAAAGAGCCCATCATATCACTGCAGCTTCTCTTGCTGGGAGGAGTGCTCTGGATTTATTCTGAAAAGGAGGATTCTGAACTAGCTTTGTAAATGGTTTGCACTGAGGAGTGCCATAAATACCCAAGTATAAATCAGCTTGAGAGATTTGTATTAAACACCCTTTGGGTGAAGTGTCTGTGAGCCACTGTTGCTATGATCACTAATTGGCCAGCAAAAGTGAGACCCTACTGTTTAATGGCATTTGTCTATAAGGTGATAACTTTTGAAAACCACATCTGATCAATTCCAAGCATTAATAGGCAAAATCCTATTGATTTGTGTGAAAACCAGAAAATTTCAAGTCACGTCCACAGAGTGCCCATTTAGTACTGCAGGCAGAGGAAGCTCTCTGGCCCCCTCTGCAGCTGCCCACATACATGACAGGCAGCAGTCACTAGAGCATGACACACTTAATTACTTATGTAGATAAAGCTATGTACCCTTTCCCCCAACTCCCACCAATCCCCTTCAGATCCTCCAGAGTGCATCCCCCCTCCCCCATCTGCTTTGCACTTAGAGCTCAGCCTCCAGGAGCAATTAAGTGTGCAACCCTCTTGTAACACATTTGTAATGTTTCCTGTCTCTTGAATCTAATATATAGGAGTACTTTGTTAGTGTGTTGGGTGTTGCTTTAGCAAGTGCAAATGAGAAGCCAGCCATGTAGATGTTGGTGCTGAAAATAGAAGCATGTTTAAAGTTGTCAATTTGGCCTTACTTTCAGAAAGGCTTTGTGCATTACTGGAAGCAAGGGCTTAGGCATATGAGCAGGAGCTGTGAAAGGAGGGAAGACTGCCTTTCCAAAGGTTACATGTAGCAAAATGTTAGACCCAGGCAGTGTATCTTCCCCATCGTTGGTTTCTCAGGGGGAATTGAAATCTGGCCTCCCCTAAATTCAACCCCCAGAGACTCCACCACCAGCACTGTTCTTAAGAATAGAATAAGTCAGCACCTTTTGCATTCAGTATGACCCATTCCAGAGGGGAAGTAATCTCATGGCCCCACCTCCCCACTGATTAGTTTACAAAATATTTGACTTGGTTGCTCAAGCTAGGAGGCCTAGCTGTGTACATGCCTAAGAGTCCTCGCTCTTCACGTCAGTAATGTTGTGAAGTATGGCCACAATGCTTCTCACTAAGGTCATTCTCAGTGAGACAGGTGGTTCAGAAGTGAGTACCACCACAAATTAACATAAAAACCATACAACTCTAGTTAACCAAGCTTAACTGAACATGGTGCTGAAATGCTGTGGAAAGCAGGCCAGCTCAGTTTTGAGTGGTCACTGCAGCGACAGGACCCCTTTGCATCTAGTTTGGCCTTTGAACTAGTTCTAAAAGGGCAGATAGTAGCTGTTGATTGGAGTATCTTTCACTCCAAGAGATTTTTCAGCTGTTGAAGAATCATCTCTACCACTAAGTGTTCTGCAGTGGACCTGGGGAACACTTGCTGCATCACTGTCTTGTCACCATTACGTCAGCAGAATAGGTGACTAGAGCAAAGCCACTGAAGAATGGGAAGGACAGAGGGTGGGGAGAGTTTTGGCAACTGGAGTAGGGGTGTGATGGAAGCACATCAGCTGCCCATGGAAGAGTTTGGCAATTGGAAACAGAGAAGTTTGGTTACTGTACTTCTGCTCCATGGTGCTTCTGACTCCTGTGTCCCACTGCCACACTGAACCTTCTCTATAATAAGGGAAAGTGACCCTTTGCAATGTGGGACATCATTTTCCTCACACTGGCATCTCTGCATTGCCCCTTGATGTCCCTTCTTCACTCCTTAGCACAAAGGAAATAAACCAAGCATAGTTGGGCAGAGATGGCCTGGAGTGGTAGGAGAGTACCCGAGTGGAACAGTGCAATTCATTGCTGTCAGGGCACAGTGGCCCTGCTCACTGCTTAAATGACATCATAGTAGTCATCTTGGATTGCGTGGACTAGACACAGCCATCTTAAGCCAGAAGGGCATGGATGAGTGAGAGGCAGCTAGCACCTGCCCCGCAACTACGGGCCCGATGTTGATCTCAAGCCCCCACCTGTAACTTCCATTGAAGGCACAGGAATTGTCCACATGTCCCAGGGCAGAATTTGGGTCACCTTATGTGAGATGGGTTAGATAAGCACACAAGTACTACGATACAGTGGACTAACTGTGCCGCCAGCTGGCTCTGCCACTGCTTTATGTATCTATGACAAGCTATTTGTGCACCTGCAAGAACCAGGATGGTCATACTTACCACAGCCATGCAGGAAGCAGGGCTGTACAGCAATGGTTCTCCACCAGGGATACACAGACCCCTAGAGGTACACAGGTCTTCCAGCACATATATCAACTCATCTAGATATTTGCCTAGTTTTACAACAGGCTATATAAGACGCACTAGCGAAATCAGTACAAACAAATTTCATATAGACAATGACTTGTTTATACTGCTCTATATACTATACACTGAAATGTAAGTACAATATTTATATTCTAATTACTTTGTTTTATAATTATATGGTGGAAATGAGAAAGTCAGCAATTTTTCAGTAGCACCATTCTGTGGCACTTTAGTCTTTTTATGTCTGATTTTGTAAGGAAGTACTTTTTAAGTGAGGTGAAACTGAGGGTTACGCAAGACAAATCAGATTCCTGAAAAGGGTACAGTAGTCTGGAAAGGTTGAGAGCCACTGCTGTATAGCATTTTTTAGGAAAGCAAGACATCCAGAACCCAGCTAAAATTTCCTTGTCAATACTCCAGAGTCAGAAACTTGTTCAGACTGGAAATAAGGTGTAATTTTTAGCTATTGGAACAATTTACCAAGGATCATGGATTCTCCATCACTGACAATATTTAAATCAACTTTGGATGTTTTTCCTAGATCTGCTTTAGGAATTATTTTCGGGGAAGGTCTATGGCCTGTGTTACACAGAAGAGCAGAACAGATAATTGTAATGGTCCCTTCTGGCCTTGGAATCTATGAAACTGACACCCAGGCTTAAGACGTCTTTGTGCCTAATTTTCAGAGACTCTGATCAAGATGCATGGCTGCTCACTACCTCTAGCAAAAGTCACAGACTTCTTGTCTCACAGCACAAGACAACTACAACCAGTCCACACAAGTGAAATTTAAGTTAATTCCTGCTTGGATGTTGGACTGGTTTGTCTAAGTAAAGGCTGAAAACTGGGCTATGGCCCATGCCCAAGTAAATGTGTTAGTCTCTAAGATGGCACAAGGACTCCTTGTTTTTATTCAATAAACATATGAATTACTTCAATAAACTGTGCTCAGGCATATGCCCCCCTTAATGTGGTATGGGGAGAAGGCATATCTGATTTTCCAAACAGACTGCAAGGGTGCACAGCAGCCAGGAGGCTTGTTCTCATTTGAGCCTCTTATGGGAGGGGACATGCTGATTGTTGCCTAGTCCCACATTTGAATTCATGTCAGAGCATGAGCCTAACCCTGGAAAGACATGTAGCTTAGTTACAACAAACATTGTGTATTTTGGCTACAAGGATTTTAGGAAAAGAACCTTTGTCCCACATTGCCCTTCCCCAACAGCTAGAGAGGTAGCCGTAGGACAAGGCAGCATCTACCAAGACAGCGTACCAGCCTGCTCTCACCACCAGATACTCCCAACTTGGCAGTGCTTTGCTCTCTCCCATCTTCCCAGGAAAGGCAAGTTAAATCCACAGCAGTAGCTGGATGGGTTGAAGCTACTCCTGACTGTTCTGCAAGTGTCTGTGCCAAGATGAACAGTTCAGTAATCCCCCCACAGGAAGTTTGGGACAGATACACAGCACTCGTAGCATAGTTAATGAGACATAACATCAAGGACACAAGTGAGTAGCAATGGGTACCATAAAACCTTTGTACTAGTCCAGTTCAGGGGCCCAGCAGTAAGTTTCCCAGCATTAAGTCAGATGACCACATGCTTCAATGACCGACATAGGCTGCAACTGTGAAGCCAAACAGTTTTCCATGCTTTAGTAATCAAGCCTCCCTCTTCAGTTGGTTTATGGAGGAACAAAATGTATTGACCAAACTTGAAGGCAAAAGCATAAAATACATAAGCAAGTTAATATATTGCAAATAAAACAGACATGAAGTATAGAAAGTAGTAGTTTTTTTTTTTAAACTTTAAACATTTTTCTAAACATACAATTAGTGATACTTTTTGCCTTTGTGAACTGCATGCAAAAAGACGACCCTTCTCTCCAGCACCCAAGTGCTAGTTACAAATTGCTCTTGAAACAATACCTTGCTCACAGAGATGCAATTGTAAAATTTGCTCTATCCTCTTAACCATACTCAATATTTTTTTTTTTTTATCTCCCAAGTCTCTCTCGTAGTTTTAGTCTCACTTCACTGTAGCTTCTGTCAGTGCCAGCCTTTTAAAAAGTCAAATCTTGTCCATTGTCTAAGTCAATTCTTTAGCTTAGATCAAAGTTTTGTTTTGGGTCCTTCCCCTCAGAAAAAGTGAGATTGGGTTTGTGATTGTTCTTTTGGGAATTGACTTGTAACCAAAATCTTCACTTCTGCGATAGTTGTTTATACAAATTTAAGGTTATAAGCATAACTTCAGGATCTCCATTTTTTATGTCAAGAGCTTGCAGGAAACAGTTCAATGCATCTTGTAGTTTTCCATTATCTTTCAGTTTCTTCCCACATTCTATCAGGGCATCATAATTATCTGATGTATGAAGAGAATCCACAATAGTCTGATCATCTTTCTGGCCTGCACTCTCCTTTGAAAAGCAGTCCATTTGCTCACCAGATAGCAGCTCAGGATCACCAGTAGATTCCTCTTGAGGCTCTTCCTCAATTTCATCTGCCTCAGATACAACAGACTCTGTATCATCTAAATAACTGGCTGTACCTTCTGTATCAAGTGTTTCTCCAACAGGTTCTTCCTCAGGCTCCACAGACTCCACACTATGCTCTTCAGCTTCTTCTACCATGAGTAGTTCTTGCACCTCATCACTATCCTGTGTTTGGCTGAAAGCTCCTACGGTTTCTTCAATATCCTCAACCTGGTCCAACACTACATTAATAAGAGATCTTCTAGAAGCTGTAGACCTGTTTCCTCTTGGGGAAAAAATGGAGTCTACCATAGATTTATCACATTTAGGAGTAGATGAAGTAATCCCCATCAGAGATGGACATAGAGGGCTGTTTAAGGGTGAGAACTTTTTTTCAAGCAGATTTTCATCCAAAATCATGACTGAATTATCTTCATCTTCGCTATCAGAAACAATTCTCCGAGCCCTCTTCTTTTTGCCAATAGGCATGTCATCACCACTTTCCCTCAAGGCTTCACTCACCGGTATAGAGTCATTTAGATTATCCATGGCTACGTTACAGGAATTCCCAAAGTCATCATGTTCTCTTACCCAAGAATTCATTGCAGAACTGCCACAGTTTCCTACTTGGAGATGAAAGCCTGTGTTTTCTGTGTACTCCAGTAATTTTCCCCTTTTTGAGACGTCTTGCTGTCCATCTTCAGAGTCTTCCAAAACAAGATTGAAGTCAGCCTGATACTGAGAAGATGCAACAGATGTAGTCTCCAAGCTGGCTTCATTCACATGAGACTTCTGGAGTCCACTAGGGAATTCTGACATGACATTCAATAGACTTTTGGATGCTACTGGAGAAGCTATCTGAGGATTTTCATTCCCATCATCTTCAGGGTTAGTTAGAGGATCATGAGTTTGAAGTGACATTTCTGCATTTCTGTATCTTTTAGGATCAGCAATGACAGATCCATTAAACGAAGGCTGTGAAAACAGTGAAGAGGTAATTTGGGCATTGTTTATGCTATGTGAGAAATGAGAGTGTCTTCTTGATTCATGACTATGACTCTCTTTGTTAGCAAATGAATGAACTCCAAGGGAAGATGGTATAAAATTTGGATCAAGTTTTTGTTCAGCTTCATGTATATTGGATTGTTTCAAAACCTTACTGCTAGTAAGTAATTCATTAACATCCATATTAGACACATCCTGTGCTGGCTTCTCTTCCCCTGAATCCACAATAACCAAACTTGTCATTCTAGCACTGACATTAGCAACATCTTCATCCTCTGTAAGATCAACAGCTTCATCATTTGAAGGTTCAACTGATACAAGTGATGAAATAAAGTGATTTGTGTTAAACTCTGGTGATTTCTTTTTTGATTGGGAAGACGATACTGGTTGTCTCAGCCATGCTCCCTCAGTATCACTTCTGATTCTTCCCATCAATTGGTCTTTGAGCTGAGATTCTAATTGGACCAGCTCTTGGGCCTTCTGTACCCTTTGTTTAATATACTGATGAGCGTCTTCATTCTCAGCCTGTTCTTCTTGAGCTATTTCTCGTGTATACATTAAGTCATGATCTGAAATGCCGAACATTTCCAGCGAGTGCAGATAAGCAATATGTTCATCCAGTTCTAAGTCAGTCTTTCTTTGAGTGGCATGCAAGGACTGCAGCTGAATCTGCGTTGCAGAGGTTCGAGTATCTCCTAATGTAAAGAGCTCCCTTAATTCCTGTTTAGTGAAATACCTAAATGGGTTCTTTTTGTCACCAGTAGTTTGTCTTATTAATGAATCCTTGAAGACTTGTCGCCTATATATTTTTTCTTCCACTGTACCACAGGTAATCAGCCTGTAAATCACCACATTTTCTTTTTGTCCAATTCTATAAGCTCTGTCCACAGCTTGGGCATCAGTAGCTGGATTCCAACTGGGATCAAAGATCACCACTCTGCTAGCTGCTGTTAAGGTTATGCCAACACCACCTACTTGTGTAGTAAGCAAAAAGACAGAGTAATCCTTATTACTCTGAAACACACCAATCCTCCTCTCCCTTTCCACTAAGTGTGTCACTGTTCCATCAATACGCATGGTCCTAAAATTTCTGTGAGTTAAAATGCGCTCTACGATATCCAGCATTTTTCTTGATTGAGAAAATACCAAAGTTCTATGCCCCTCCTCTTGCAGCCTTTCTAGAAGTCCCATGAGGAACAGCAATTTCCCAGACTCCTGAATCAGAATCTCATCAGAGAGATGATCAATTTTGTTAGCTCCTGAAAATGCATCCCCTTCATTCTCATCATCCTGCTCGGAGTAACCACCTCTTTCCAAGCCAAGCTGGCTACATGCTCGTGCTGACAATAACCTGGGGTGATCACATAGTTTCTTTAAGACATTCAGCTCAGCCAAAGGTGACCGCGTTGTCATTAACACCTCCTTCACATGATCCAAAGAGAGAAAGTTTCTGTATATTTCTTCTTGAACTGGTGCTAAATACACCCACACAATGAAGTCATTTTTTCTGGTAAGAGAAGGCATCACAGGAGCAATGTTCTTACTCTGATCTTCAGGAAGATGGGTTTTCACTTCATACTTGTACTTCTTTTGTATGTCGTCTTTAGTTCTTCGAAGAAAGTATGGTTTTATAATGGTCATTAGATTTTCAGAGATCTTAAGACCAAGTGCTTTCTCTCCTGGAGTCGCATCTTTCTCCCTTGCCCTTGTAATAGGATTCTCATATTCCATTTTAAAGGTCTTCACAGTTCCTAGGAGGGCCCCCTGACATGCAAAGTCAAACAAGGACCACATCTCACGCAGATTATTTTGGACTGGTGTCCCTGTGAGGAGGATGCGATTTTTTGCAGGAATAGCATATACAGTTTTAGTGGTTTTAGCAGATGGGGACTTAATTTTGTGGGCTTCATCAAGAATAATATAGTCCCAAACAAACTCTTTTCCACTAAGGCTAGAAAGCTGCTGCCAGTTATTGATCAGCATTTGATATGTTGTGATCACTATGCCATTCTTTCTTTGGATTCTCTCTAGTTTTCTGTTACGCTCAGTCCTGCTGGTGCCATGAAAATCTTTCACCCTCAGTCCTGGAGTCCAGTTGGCAAACTCTCTCATCCAGTTGCTAACAAGGGTGGTTGGCATGACTAGCAGTACAAACTGTATGAGTTCAGCATCAAACATCCCAGAAAGGAATGCAATGATCTGGATAGTCTTTCCCAAACCCATGTCATCTGCCAATATACCTCCTTGCCTTCCATCACGGTAGAGGCTGTATAGGAAGGCGACACCTTCTCTCTGATACTCAAAGAGTTTGTTGTGCATCTCTCCATAGATCATTAGACCACTGTTACATACATCCACAAATCCCTCTTCTTCCTCTGTGGCAAGTGCCAGCTCTGCAAGTGTTTCCTCAAGCCTTTTGATTCTGCTCTTCAGCTTTTCACTGGGATGAATTTCATTTGCAAGATTGAAGAATTTAAGAGACTCTTCCAGATTTCCATTTCTGGCTGCTTCTTTTGCCTGAGTCACATACCTGTAGAACACAAAACAAAAAAGCAATGTTTGCAGGAGTCAAACAATTAACACAAACATGCACAAGTCCATTTGTTTTAACATTATTAAGTCTGATGTTTGTACACCACTTTGAATATATTAACTATCCAAGAACTTCATTATAGCAGAACAGCTGCTCTGCCATAGTTAAGGTGAAGACTAGCTTTCTGCTTAGAAGCTTAACTGTTCTAAGTGTTCTAAATGCCATACAGTTAATCAGATTGCCTTGAAATTTTCCTCATTGGGGGCACAGGATACAGTCGGTGATCCAAATTTTGGGGCATTTGACCCAGAGGTTGCAAAGGAAAAATAAAAAAACAGCCTTTTTTTTTTTTTTTTAAAGTTGACACAATCTAGCAACTTTTTTTTGCTCACAGATAGAGATCAAACCAGGGTTCTGATTATCACACCAGGGTCAAAAACACTTGAGAGTACCCCAACAGAGCACATGGCACCCAACAGCCCTTTGGGTGGAAGTCAAACTAAAACATTCTTTGAAAAAGTTTGTATCTCCACTCTTGCACACTACAGCTCACGTGCCCATTTACACACCTACAGAATTACAGCAAGCATGTGCAGAGAGGGTCTAACCATCTGGAAAACCACTTCCATATCACAGGACCTGGGTATCTGTGAGGATATGTTATAGTCATCAAATCTGTGCACCACCCCATGCACTGTTCTTCAAATCCAACCCAGAGTAATATCTGAAGTAAAAAAGCAGGCATGTTCCGTCAAAGGGGCGGGGGGGGGTTCTATTTTTGGGAAATGTACTCTAAGTACAGAATACTCAGAAGATGCTGAAATTGTTCTGGAAAGAAAATAAATTACACATGCAAATGGTCACTGGGAGGGGAAGGTGGTTAGGGATGCAAGAGTCAGTGGGAAGAGGGGTTTGGGTCTCCAGTGAGCAATGGGAGTATTATGGCAGGTAAATAAATGGGAATGGGTGGGAGAGGAGGGAAGGAGTTGGGGGGAAGTAGGAGGGGAGAAGACAGCAGAAGTTGGGGAATATGAGGTGTAACAGAGGAAATTGGGGGTTTAGGGGTGGGGCTGTCAGTCTTGAATTCTCCCTTTCCTTGTGTGTGCTGGGATTGGGGGAGTCCAACCCCTCTGCAGGGGGACTGAGCCCTCTACCTGTTATATGTTCTAAAGTCTGGGGGATCCAGTTCTCCCTGGGATGTCTGAGTCCCTCTCCCTGCCCCTCCATGTGAGCTGGGATCTGGGGTGCAGAGAATGAAGGTAATAATTTTAAACATCTGAAATCCAGAAAATAAATAGTTAAGATACATGTTCCCCCTGTGTGGAGTGGAGGGAGGGAGGGAGGCAGGCAGGCCGGCCGAGGTGGCTAAGGAAGCCTGTCTGAAGCATCAGAGGGGTAGCCGTGTTAGTCTGGATCTGTAAAAGCAGTAAAGAATCCTGTGGCACCTTATAGACTAACAGACGTTTTGGAGCATGAGCTTTCCTGGGTGAATACCCACTTCCGCAGATGCATGTAGTGGAAATTTCCAGGGGCAGGTATATATATGCTAGCAAGCAAGCAAGCGATAACGAGGTCAGTTCAATCAGGGAGGATGAGGCCCTGTTCTAGCAGTTGAGGTGTGAAAACCAAGAGAGGAGAAGCTGGTTCTGTAGTTGGCAAGCCATTCACAGTCTTTGTTCAATCCTGAGCTGATGGTGTCAAATTTGCAGATGAACTGAAGCTCAGCAGTTTCTCTTTGAAGTCTGGTCCTGAAGTTTTTTTGCTGCAGGATGGCCACCTTAAGGTCTGCTATAGTGTGGCCAGGGAGGTTGAAGTGCTCTCCTACAGGTTTTTGTATATTGCCATTCCTAATGTCTGATTTGTGTCCATTTATCCTTTTCCGTAGAGACTGTCCAGTTTGGCCGATGTACATAGCAGAGGGGCATTGCTGGCATATGATGGCGTATATTACATTGGTGGATGTCCTACCTGCCACATGGGGCCACAACCGTGGTACCCCCTAACCCACCCAGCAATATCATCAATCTATCCAACTACACACTCAGCCCAGAAGAAAAGTCTGTCCTATCTCGGGGACTCTCTTTCTGCCCTGCCACCCCCACCAACATGATACAGTTCTGTGGCGATCTGGAAGCCTACTTTCGCCGTCTCCGACTCAAAGAATACTTCCAGGACAACACTGAACAGTGCACTGATATACAGGTGCCCTCCCACCAACAGCACAAGAAGAAGAACTCCACATGGACTCCTCCTGAGGGTCGAAATGACAGTCTGGACCTATACATTGAATGCTTCCGCCGGCGTACACAGGCAGAAATCGTGGAACAACATCGCCTGCCTCACAACCTAAGTCGTGCAGAACGCAATGCCATCCACAGCCTCAGAAACCACCCTGACATTATCATCAAAGAGGCTGATAAAGGAGGTGCCGTTGTCATCATGAACAGGTCTGACTACCAAAAGGAGGCTGCCAGACAACTCTCCAATACCAAATTCTACAGGCCACTTCCCTCAGATCCCACTGAGGAATACACTAAGAAACTACAGCATCTACTCAGGACACTCCCTACACTAACACCAGAAGAAATCAACATACCCCTAGAGCCCCGACCAGGGTTATTCTATCTACTATCCAAGATCCACAAACCCGGAAATCCTGGACACCCCATCATCTCGGGCATTGGCACTCTCACTGAAGGACTGTCTGGATATATGGACTCTCTACTCAGACCCTATGCCACCAGCACTCCCTGCTATCTCCGTGACACCACTGATTTCCTGAGGAAACTACAATGCATTGGTCACCTCCCAGAAAACACCATCCTAGCCACCATGGATGTAGAGGCTCTCTACACAAACATCTCACACACAGATGGAATACAAGCTGTCAGGAACACTATCCCTGATGATGCCACAGCACAACTGGCTGCTGAGCTCTGTGCCTTTATACTTACACACAACTATTTCAAATTTGATGACAATATGTATCTCCAGATCAGTGGCACTGCTATGGGCACCCGCATGGCTCCACAATATGCCAATATCTTTATGGCCGACCTGGAACAACGCTTCCTCAGCTCTCGTCCACTCACACCCCTTCTCTACCTACGCTACATTGATGACATCTTCATCATCTGGACCCATGGGAAGGAGACTCTGGAAAAATTCCACCACGATTTCAACAGCTTCCACCCCACCATCAACCTCAGCCTGGACCAATCTACACGGGAGGTCCACTTTCTTGACACCACGGTGCAAATAAGTGATGGTCACATTAACAGCACCCTATATCGAAAACCCACCAACCGCTATGCCTACCTTCATGCCTCCAGCTTCCATCCCGGACACATCACACAATCCATTGTCTACAGCCAAGCACTGAGGTACAACCGCATCTGCTCTAACCCCTCAGACAGAGACCAACACCTACAAAATCTCCACCAAGCATTCTCAAAACTACAATACCCGCACGAGGAAATAAGGAAACAGATCAACAGAGTCAGATGTGTACCCAGAAGCCTCCTACTGCAAGACAAACCCAAGAAAGAAACCAACAGGACTCCACTGGCCATCACATACAGCCCCCAGCTAAAACCCCTCCAATGCATCATCAAGGATCTACAACCCATCCTGGACAATGATCCCACACTTTCACAGGCCTTGGGTGGCAGGCCAGTCCTTGCCCACAGATAACCTGCCAACCTGAAACATATTCTCACCAGTAACTGCACACCGCACCGTAATAACTCTAGCTCAGGAACCAATCCATGCAACAAACCTCGATGCCAACTCTGCCAACATATCTACACCAGCAACACCATCACAGGACCTAACCAGATCAGCCACACCATCACTGGTTCATTCACCTGCACATCCACCAATGTAATATACGCCATCATATGCCAGCAATGCCCCTCTGCTATGTACATCGGCCAAACTGGACAGTCTCTACGGAAAAGGATAAATGGACACAAATCAGACATTAGGAATGGCAATATACAAAAACCTGTAGGAGAGCACTTCAACCTCCCTGGCCACACTATAGCAGACCTTAAGGTGGCCATCCTGCAGCAAAAAAACTTCAGGACCAGACTTCAAAGAGAAACTGCTGAGCTTCAGTTCATCTGCAAATTTGACACCATCAGCTCAGGATTGAACAAAGACTGTGAATGGCTTGCCAACTACAGAACCAGCTTCTCCTCTCTTGGTTTTCACACCTCAACTGCTAGAACAGGGCCTCATCCTCCCTGATTGAGCTGACCTCATTATCTCTAGCTTGCTTGCTAGCATATATATACCTGCCCCTGGAAATTTCCACTACATGCATCTGAGGAAGTGGGTATTCAGCCATGAAAGCTCATGCTCCAAAATGTCTGTTAGTCTATAAGGTGCCACAGGATTCTTTACTGCTTTGTCTGAAGCAGGGGAAGGAGTTCCAGCTGGGTTGTGGGGAGAGGGGCCCAGCTCAGTGCTCAGCTTGGGTTACATAACCAGGTAGCGTGAGGCTCTCCAGTAATAATCTGTGACAGACGTGTGCGCAGCAGCGCAGGGCAGAAGACAGTAAGGAGCCACTTCAGACCTGTCCCTGGTTTCTGCAGAACCAGCTCATGGCTTAGTCATGGGGCTGGCAGCGGGTGGAGAAGGAGACACACCAGCCTGCTCTGACCTGCTGAGTTACGGTAAGAAGCCTGCCCTAAAGCTGTCAGGGTTTGGGACATAAAGCACAGAGGGGATTTCTGTGAGCAATCACAGACCAGCCCCGCCTCCCAGCGGAAGGAGCAATGAGCTGGGACCATACCAGGTTCTGAGGCTGGGTGGCCTCGGGCAAGTAGCCTCTCCGTGCCTCAGTTTTCCCTTACAACGGGAGAAGGCAGTAGAGCTCCGCGAGCCCCACTGCGGACCCGGGGGGGCCCGGCCCAGCCCCTGCTCACGCGCCAGGCTGAGGCAAAACGATGGCAACAGGCATCCCCGCCTGCTGGCGCCCCGGTCTCACCTCTCGTAGAGCCCCTCCGGGCCGGGCCCCGCCATGGCGCGCTGCTGAGGAGAGAGCGGCCCGCTGGTCGCCGCACGATCTTTCAAAATGCCCGCCGCCTTCCCGACCTGCCCTGCGCGGAACCGCCCCGTCAGCCTATCACCCGCTGTATGCAAATAAAAGCCGGTAACATCAGCCAATCGGCGCTTCTCGGCCGCCGCAAGGGGAAGGGCCACCGTGAGTCCTGGTAAGGGGGTGGGAGGAAGAGGGCGAGAACTGGGGGAAGAGCGCGGGGCCAGAGGAGAAGTGGGGCAGAGGACACGGGGGCTGTGTGGCCCGCGATTGATATTGTCTGTGGGTCAATGGGCCGTGACAGAAAAAAGGTTCCCCACCCATGTCCTAAGGTTTTCAGAAACCAATGGGAGTTAGGAGTTTACCTACTTTTGAGTATCTGGACCAGATTGTTCCTTTCAGTGTGTTCTCCAAAGTCTCAGAGTAGCTCTCAAGGTTTCCCAGCACACACCTGGATCTGACGGGTATGATCTCCAAAGAGGGAAATGGTGTCTGTCAGTGGTTTTCAAACTGTGGGTCGCAGCCCAGTATTAGGATGTGGAATGTAATGTACTGGGTCGTGGCAGCTCTGGTCAACACCAGCGGGGGCTCCAGGCACCAGCGCTCCAAGCACATGCCTGGGGTGGCAAACCGCGGGGGGCACCCTGCCAGTCCCTGTAAGGGTGGCAGTCAGGCAGGCTTCAGCAGCATGCCTGCAGGAGGTCTGCCAGTCCCGCAGATTTGGTGGCAATTCAGCAGTGGGTACCATAGGACTGGGGACCTCCTGCAGGTAAGCCGCTGAAGGCAGCCTACCTGCTGTGCTTGGGGCAGCAAAAAAGCTAGAGCCGCCCCTGGTCAGCACTGCTGACTGGGCAATTAAAAGTCTCGGTGGTGCTTCCCGGTTAAGGCAGGCTAGTTCCTACCTGTTCTGACACCACGCTGCACCCCGGAAGTAGTCAGCAACAAGTCCGGCTCCTAGGCAAGGGGGCCACAGGACTCCATGCGCTGCTCCAAGCACTGGCTCCACATTCCCATTGGCCAGCAACTCACCAATGGGAGCTGTGGGGGGGGGATGCCTGCAGGTGAAAGCCACTTGCTTGCCTCTGCCTAGGAGTTGGACCTGCTGCTGGCCGCTTCCAGGGTACAGCGCAGTCCGCAGAGCCAAGAAAGGCAGGAAACCTGCCTTAGTACCCCCACTGTGTCGCTGACCGGGAGCTGCCAAAGGTAAGTCCATGCCCCAATACTCTGCCCCAGCCCCAAGCCCCCCCAAACCTGGAGCCCCTTCCTGCACCCCAAATCCCTGCCCCATCTCAGAGCCTGCAGCCCCAGCCCAGAGCCCTGACCCCATCCTACACCCCAACCGCCTCCCACACCCCAGACCCTTCATCCCCACCTCCACTGGGTCATGGGCATCAACAATTTTCTTCAACTAGTCACCAGAAAAAAAGTTTGAAAACCACTAGTGTAGGTGATCTGGATAGGAGGGCAGGGTTAAAAGGAGAACGCTATAGTGTTGCCATGGTCATTTTTGGAAAAGTCTCAGGATGGCCATGGTGCAAAAGGCAATAGTAACTGAAATAGAGGATTTTTTGGCATTAGGAACCAGATTGCTACTCAGGTGTAAACATAGTCATTAGCGATTATGTATATCCATTCTACTTCAGGTGCATGCACCCAGAGCACCAGAGTCAGAGATTTTTCCTTTAGCAGTACCTGTTGGGATGGTGCATTTGCCCTCTGCATCCTTGTGCTGCCGCACAATCAAGAAAAGGATGGAGCCACCCCTGACCCACCATCAATTCCTTCTTACTGCTCGAGATTGGTAGTCAGTGCTGTGACTTTGCACTCCATATGTTTTATGAAAATATGCTTAGGAATGTGAATATGTGTAACTGGAATACGCTTTATGCAAAAGGTCTCTTGTAAGGTATCATTACAAAGCTTATCTACTGAGTGTGTTCATCCTATTTGTTTGCATGTATTATTTCTATGTCTGGAGTTAGGAGAATAAGATATAAACTTGTATTACTGATGTAAACATATTAAGTGGAAGCCATTAAGGGCGCTTCAGAATCAATGAACTGTAAATGGCTGTTTACTTGCAAACTTCCCTGTGTACGTTGTGGGCCAGCCCAGGAAGAATGGAGGCTGGGGTCTCACTGTGACATGTGACCATGTCACATGATGCTGGAATCCATCTTAATCCTTGTGCTTTTCCATTGATGAAGTGCGGATGGGGACAAGCACAGACAAAAGATTCCTACCTTGTGCCAAAGCTATAGAAGGGGGTGGAGCAGGACAAAGGGGGCTGCCAGTCATGAGAAAACCCCTGCTTACCACCTGAGATGTCTGCTAGAACTCACAAGGACTGTACCGGGGGAAAAGATTGGGCCCAGACTAGGAAGGAGTCTAGCCTGGGAGCGCAGCTTATTGGAACATCTCTGAGGGTGAGATATTACCTGAAATCAGTTTCTTAATGTGTTCAACTTAGACTTGCATGTTTTTGCTTTATTTTGCTTGGTGACTGACTTTGTTCTGTCTGTTATTACTTGAAACCACTTAAATCCTACTTTATCACTTTTGTTTATTAATAAACCCAGAGTAAGTGATTAATGCCTGTGGGAGCAAACATCTGTGCATATCTCTCTATCAGTGTTATAGAGGGCAGACAATTTATTAATTTACCTTGGATAAGCTTTATACAGAGTAAAACAGATTTATTTGGGGTTCAGGCTGCCAGAAAGGCTGAACACTGGGCGCTGATAAAGTCGCTCACTGTTAACTGAGAAGTCCCTGGGCTGAGTTAATCTCAGCTTCAGTGAACTGCAGAGAGGTGTGGCCCAACCTCTGGTCTGTGCTGGAGCTGACTGGAGTGTCTAACTTGACAAGACAGGAGTGGAGGGACCCCTGTTCTGGCAGGAGGGTTGTTCTCAGTGGTATCCTAGCTCACTGAGTGACAGTCTCGAGGGAGTTTCTGTGACCGAACCTGTCACAAGGGCATGTCAGCTTGCTACCGTGAATTTTCTCCTTCCAGAGGGCTTATCTCCTGTCTGTAAATAGTTAGTGAGGTTTTCTTTATTTTTTCTTTGTCAGTTTTGGACATCGGATCCCTAATATACAAGGAGTACCGTTGACCAGTACTGGGGTATGTCTCAATCTCTGGGCTTTAAGCTTGTGCTGCCTGCAAAAAACTTATGCTGATGAGTGACCCTCATTCTAAGTACTTAAAGTGCCTTGATGAGGGTCACAGCTGAGACCATTGCCTGATATGCAGGAACTTCCAACCCCTGATGAAGCAGGATAGGGAGTGAGACTGTGTCACCTTCTTACGGAGGCTGTCCTGCATCCACCTTCTGAACCTTCTGTCATGCTGTCTGGTATGGCTTACAACTGTGAGAGCTGACCTCAGGGCAGACTGTCAGAAAACAGGGCAGATACCCCCAGCTGGTGGTATAGTCTATAATTAGATTTCACCAAGCCAGTAACAGATGTAAACTCCTTGAACTTTATTTCAGTCTTACCATGGAGTCACAGACAGTCCCCTGAGACTCTCAGTGGTTTTCAACCTATTTACCATTGTGGGTCGCATATGCTGTCCAAAATGTGTTATGTGGTCCACATCTACATGTATGACCCTGAGGATGTCACATGGGCTGCAGCTGTGTGCTGATTGGGCTGCAAGCAGGCCACAGGTTGAGAACTGGTAAAAGGTCACTTAAACCAAAAATCACACCACATAAGGTTGTTCCCAGTCCTAAGAGACCAGTCATTTACCCCAGATCGGTTGGTACTCTAGATCTTATGCTAGAAACAATGCTGACAGCCAGTTCTATAGTAAACTAACTAAAGGTTTATTAGCTAAGAAAAGAAAATGAGTAAGAGGTTAAAGCAGGTAAAATATATGTATGGGTAAATCACTGTAATTCCAAATGGTGGTAGTGATGTAATAAACTGTGAGTTTCCAAAACGTCTTTTCAAGGTTCCCAGATTGTCTCTGGGGACATCAGTTTTGCATTTGGTACACTTTCCTGTAAAAGTCCAAACAGTCCAAAGATGAAGGGTCTTTCCCTGAATTCATACTTCTAGCTTCTTCTCACAGAAAACAAGCTGACAGGCTCAGTACCCACATGGGCTTTTCCTTTGATGAAAGAGAGTGAGGAACACATTTTGAGTCTTTAACCTCCGATCATCACACACAATGACCACTTGCTTTGAAATTAGCTCTTTTCTGTTCTTCATTTGCATTTCACAAGGCATAGGTGCACACTTCCCCTCTGCCCTGTGAGTGCTTGACCCTCCCGCCTCCATGGCCCCATCCCTGTCCCACTCTCACCCTGCCCCAATTCTACCCATTTCCCCCAAGTCCCCGTCCCTGCCACGCCTCTTCCATGGAGCATGCCGCTTCCCCCCTCTTCCCCCTCCCTCCTGGAAAGTCCTAAGCACCGCCAAACAGCTGTGGCGGAGGGGGAGGAGTGGGGATGCAGTGCGCTCGGGGATAAGGAGGCGAGGAGGGGGGAGGGGGAGCATGGTTGCTGGTGGGTGAGGAGCACCCGCTAATTTTTCCCTATGGGTGCTGCAGCCCCACAGCACCCATGGAGTCAGCACCTATGCCACAAGGCCTCTTCCTGTTTGATGGGCTGTTTAATTACAGGGCTATACACAACGTAAATGTTTGCTACTACATTATAACAGGATATGGATAAGTAAAAAGAATGCAAGTAACATCGCATTTGTTTTCATGAAGTTTTAACACCAACTACACTCTTATACATTTAACAATTACTTTGACCTATATTAATACTCAAGTGAGTTGGCCTGGAGCTTTGGACTGAGCTGGCAGTTGGTCTGCCAGCATCACACCTTCCTGCTTAGGAAAGATACTGAGTACTTCTAGCTCAGTTACGAGTGCTGCTCTAGACATTGCAGAGAGTCAGCACTGAGCCCTTTGTCCAATGCAGAGAAAGAAACACAGACCACATTCCTCAAAGGAGCCAAGCCACGCTAAGAGGTCAAGTTCCCTTGTACTGTCCATCAGGAAACAAGCAGGAACACAAGGCAAAGCATCCCCTGTGCAGAGACACTGCCCAGAATCCTAGTCAATGGTTACCGACCTGGTACTAGTGCCTGGGCCATTAAGGCTGACCCCTACTGTGGTACTGATCCATTCATTGATACAACAGCAGCAGCAGGGAAACCTCTCAGTACCAGGCAGTGGCATTGGAACAATTTGTATAGTGGGGGTGCTGAAAGCTATTAAACAAACCTGTAAGCTCAGGATATCAGGAAAACCACTTCAAGCCAGGGGTGCTGCTGCACCCCTAGTTCCAGCGTCCCTGGTACCAAGAAATGCCCGAGGCCTATGCAGCAGCATGGCATCTGCTCTATTTCTTGATGCTGGGTTCTCCAGCAGTGCAGGAAACAAACCAGCTGGAATTGCTTGATCCTCGGGCTTCTGTGACCCCAGGAACCCCTCAATGCCAATTTGCAGAGTGTTCCCCATACTGTAACTCACCTCAATCTTTATACATTAATTGCTTCAACACACTCTTATCATAAATATATCCCAAAGGTGTCATGTAAGGTATGATATGTAAATTGGTGACATACTGATCCCCAAATCATTGCATGGTGTACGTATGGATTGTGCATGAATTATAGATGTGTGCTGGAAATATGTTCTTAATAAAACTAGCCTGCTCTAGACAAATGAATGTGTATTTACCTATCTGACAGGCTTGGTTACAGGCAAAGAACAATTAAAATGTGTTTACGTATAAGGTAAACAAAGCCATCAAACTAAATGAGTGGGGGAGAAGACTATTCAACAGAATTTGCACTCCAGAAAGACTTCCTGTCTCTTCAGGCAGAGACAATGGACTTTGAGTAATTAAGAGGCACAAAAAAAGAACCAGTGGCAGGGAGAGCACAGCAGGCTGGGAGTCAGAGGCACTGGGAGACATTTGTGAGGCCCCATGCAAGGAGCTGTAAGTCGGGATTGGGGTGTGTTAGCAAAGGTTTGTGGGGACCTGGCCTATCTCCAAGGTGCTATTGGATTTTGAGGCCCTGACGCAGTTGCTTTTGGGGTAAGACCAGGGAGCTGATCTGCTCATCCACCACCCAGTGACCCAGCCTCTCCCTTAAGAAGGAGGCAAGCCTTCTTATCTTGCCTGATGGGTCCTGATTGGCTACTGCCTCCTTCCAGCTCTTTCAGCCACCAGAGGACCAAGTCTTGTTAGTTCTGCCAGTACCAGAGCTTGGAGTTCTGAACTCACTGCCCCTCTTTCCTAGGTGACAGTTCTTCTTGAGTGGGTATGTCAGGGCAGTGATGCCTACAGCGAGGGCAGAGAAGGCCTAATACACCACGTCACAGGACCAAGATGGAAACAGCAGGGAGTGCTGT
The DNA here is from genome assembly GCF_025201925.1 of Gopherus flavomarginatus. Lineage (NCBI taxonomy): Eukaryota > Metazoa > Chordata > Testudines > Testudinidae > Gopherus > Gopherus flavomarginatus. Next base: position 43,702,460 of record NC_066624.1, on the reverse strand, counting down.
GGCCCTGGACAGTGTTTGCACCAGCAGCAGTTTGGAGGACATACACAATGCTGTATCTCAGGACAGATGTGAGGGGCAGAGCCTTTCTGGGAGCCCAAGACTGCACTTACAGGGATGCTATGAGGCCAGGATTCAGGTGCACTGAGCAGCATGCATAGCACCCTCCTGTGGTACATCCTGTAACTGGCTCTACTCCATGCTATCAGCCCCTTACTCTCGCAATCATAAATAACTAACTTTCCACAACAATTTAGAGAGAGAGACTGTAACATTTCAAACAGGACAGTGAAAAACTTCAAAGCCTGGCAGTGATGTGCACACACATGTGTGCATGTAATGTAACATGAGGGGTTGTGTGTGTACCGTGGTGTCCCAGATCAGTGTAGTATCAGCAGGCACCTAGCTGCAGGATGTGACCTGCTGGGCTGCAGTGATTTGTCCCATGCTCTCAGTGCCAGAGCTATCTCCTGCATTTGTACATCTTCAGCCACTAACACGGTCCCGTTGGGGTTGTTCACTGACTGGTCACTGTGGGAGAACCTTGTTTTATTGAGTAAGCTGCATGTCAGGACCTTGTTTGATCATTTCCCTCATGAGCCTGAGTCAATTTGCAATGAAAGGCTCTGCCATTTCTCCACCAGCTTGGGTGTGGATGGCACTGTGATCACAAGCCAGTGATATGAGGTTGTTCAGTGTGGCTTCAGGGTTTGGATTCACAATTCGAGGCCAGTCACAAACAACGGCTCTGCTTCTTGAGCAAGGGCCAGCCTCTCTGCTGAGTACCTGTGACCTCAGTATCCTGCCAGTCATCAATAAGTAACAGGCAGAGGGAGGAGAAGGGGGGCGGGGGAGAGGGGAAAGAGGAACTTCTTGTGACCTCACAGTCCCACCAAGCCATGACTTCCTCATGGGCACAAGCCATTGACCATGTAACTACAAGGGACAGGAACTGTCCCACTCATCCAAATATTATGGGGATGATTTATTTCAGGCCAGCCCTCCTGCCTGTCCACTTCTGCCAGCACATCGACTTGTGTGACAAACTGGTGGGAAGCCCAGTGGTATCTTCCTAAAAAAATGTGCCTTGCAACTGTCAGCAGAATCCCTCAATGTACAGGATGCAGCTCCATCTGGAATGAGCATTCAGCAAGGGAATGGCAGTGGCATTAGGAGATAGACATTAGGAGGCTAAGAGCTTAGCAGTGGTCAAAGCAGGGTTGCATAGCAAGACTATCCAAAGTTAGAGTGGTGAGGGTCTCAAATAATCAGATAATGCAGTGGTTTGGAAGGGAGTTAAACTCTTGAGAATCAGGGCATAAGCCAACTTCTAAACCATTTTTTTGCAGCGGGAGATTTGATGTTTTCAGCCATATTACAAAATTGCTACAGAAACAGACCAAGATGGTTCATTAATTTTAATACCAGGAAGGACCACTATAGTCATCTAGTTTGTCCTTCTACATAACACAGGCTATAGAAATTCCTCTGTCAGCCCCCATAACTAGTGGTTGTATCAGAGTACATGTTTTGGAAAGATAGTCACTCTCCAAGTGCTTGGAGAATCCCTCAGGAAGCTGTTCCAATAGTTAACTACCTACCTCATGTAAAAAATCTGCATCTCAAACCCAGCACAGCACTCCCCTAGGCACAGTGACAAAGATAAGGGCAACATGGAGAGGGAGAAGTACTGGCTGCAGCTTAAGGAAAGGAAACTATCACAAACCAGGAGCTGATGCAACAGCAGGAAAAGCAGCAGCCAGAGCGGATAGGTGTTTGCAAAGTCTGGACACCAGGAAGAGCTTCCCTAAAATACCTGTCCATTCTTGCACTTTTAAGATCTTCTCACATAAAAAACCCCAAAACAACACCTTTGGGGGTTGGTGGTTCCAGGAACACTTTAACCTACAATGATAAAAACTAGTTTCACTCCTTCATACTTACTTGAATAACACAGAGATGATTTTGTGACTGAACCAGGGAATAATTTGTCAGGACACTTTGGATAGGATGTAGCAGTGTTTTTATTTGGTAATAACTAAAAATATTTCCACAAGTCATCACCAAGGCTGTCTAGGTTTTGAACAGCTGAGCCAATATCTGCAATTTGGTTCTCATTTCAGAGCAGGATTACCAAGCTTTTCATCCCTATTAACTACGGAAACCCAAAAGACAGCTTAACTGAGGTGGTGGGGAACGACTTTGAGCTTCATAACAAATCCTGCTGTAGGAACCCAGCATTTCACAGGCACTGCCCTGGAATCACTCGGCGATCGCACCCATTTGAGTAGGGCAGAGACACACGTCATTATCACTGCTCAGGGTGGCATGTCAGCAGGACCGGCGCTAGGGGTTTGAGCGCCCTAGGCGCACAGCAATTTCGCTGCCGCGCGCGCTGGTCCCGCGGCTCCGGTTGAGCTGCCGCAGTGGTGCCTGTGGAGGGTCCGGTGCTCTGTGGTTCCGGTGGAGCTGCCGCAGTCGTGCCTGCGGGTGGTCCACCGGAACCGCGTGAGCAGCCGACCGTCCGCACGCATCACTGCGCAGCTCCACTGGAGCTGCCTGCCGCCCCCTCCGGCAAAACGGCGCCCACCAATTATTCTGGCGCCCTAGGCAATCGCCTAGGCTGCCTAAATGGTAGCGCCGGCCCTGCATGGCAGGTCACTGGGAAGAGTTCTAGAGCAATCACTGCTAGTGCGGTGAGGGGCTGGTGGCAGCAGCCTGTGCCTGGGCTGCCCTGATGTGAGCCAGCGTGTTCCTGGCGGCTCTATGGCTGGGGGTCCCGTGGCTGGGTCGCCCTGCCCTGAGCCCCCGTGCGGCGCCCCATGCCAAAGGCATCGGCGCTGCGGGCCCAGAGCTGACTGAGGCTGGGGCGGTGCGGTGAGCTCCTCCGGCCGGCAGGGGGCAGCGGCCACCGCGGGCTCGGCTGGCGCCGCTCTGTCCGGCGCCGCTCGCTGCGCGCTCGGTTCGGGAGAGAGTCGCCGGGAGACCGGGCCGCGGGGAGTGGCCTGGGCCGGATCTCTCCGCTGCCCATGGAGCCGCCGCCACCACCGTCCGCGGCCTGGAGCGTCGATGTATCCGCCGGCCAGGAAGGGAAGCCCGAGGGGCCCCCGGCGTCTGGGGGGCGGGCTGGCTGCGGGGGACCCCCGCGTCTGGGGGGAGGGGCGAGATGGCGGGTCCAGGGGAAGGGGCTGGCTGGAGGGACCCCGGCATCTGGGGGGCGGGATGGCTGAGGGGGACCCCCGCGTCTGGGGGGAGGACGCAGGGGAAGAGGCGGGCTGGAGGGACCCTGGGGGGAGGGGCGGGCTGGAGGGACCCCGGGGGGAGGACGCGGGGGAAGGGGCGGGCTGGCGGGACCCTGGAGGGAGGACGCGGGGGGAGGGGCGGGCTGGAGGGAGGACGCGGGGGAAGGGGCTGGCTGGCGGGACCCCGGGGGGAGGACGCGGGGGAAGGGGCGGGCTGGCGGGACCCCGGGGGGAGGACGCGGGGGGAGGGGCGGGCTGGAGGGACCCTGGAGGGAGGACGCGGGGGAAGGGGCTGGTTGGCTGGCGGGACACTAGTGCCCGTGGCATTACTGCGTTCCTTAGCTGTGTGCCTATGCTGTGGAGGTGAAAGCAGGACGGAGGGAGCCCTGTGTCCTGAGCCTCTCCCAACGCCATGGGCAGTGCGAGTGAGTAGTACACACGGGTGCCCGGCTCCGCAGGGACATTGCCTGCTCACAGTGACTCTTGCTCACAGGGGTGGCAGGGACTGTCTTTGGGGCATACTGACAGATTGGAGTCGTGGCGCGGCCTTTTCATTCCGCCGCCCTCTGGGAGCACATTGGCAGAGTGAAGCACGTGAATTATTCAGTCTTCACCTGGGCTGTGTTGGCAGGGGCGGCTGTGTAGAGAGTCCCACCAGGGGTTAGTGTATTGGGAGAGGGTTGGCATGTCCCATGCTATTGTAGGGGGTGAGTAGGCTTTGGTGGGGTGATGTTCCTCTCTACTGTCTGAGCAGCTCTGCTCTTGCTCTGATTCCATTAGTATCCCTTGCTTCCAGTGTGGGCCTGGGTGATCGGTCAGTTCAGTGTTGTCTTTCTGGAATAGACTCAGCAGCATTATGTGAACATTGTTTGCTGAAGAGATGTCTTCTGGAGTGTTGCTCTCTGGGAGATGAGGTACATCAAGGAACTCCCCAGGGTGATGTCATACTGGAGGTTACAGGAAACATTTAATTGTTTGCTTTGGTTTTTATCTTTTTATAGTAAAGAAAAGAAAATTCAGATGGATTTTTTTCCCCTACTTGCTGTTAGTGCGTAGGCAACTATCTGGAAAGTTAGCAGTGACTCTTGGGGATGCTTTGCTCTGAGTAGCTGAACTCCTGTCTTGCATTTGGAATTAAAATCAGATCGTCCCTATGCTCCTGAGTGCTGAGGTGGAACTCTTAATGTTAGACTGACAACTGTTGTTATGAGCCTATTACAATTAATAGTTGAAGCTTTAACATTCATGAAACCAAATTAAAATCCATGTGAAAAGAGAAAATCATGTGTCTGAAAAGGCGGTTGTAGGTTTTTTGATTTTTTTTTTTCTTTGAGGAACATAAAGAGGAGAAAATAGGAACTTATATTGGAGCTTCCCAGGAAAGGCCCTTTCCATGCAGAACTTAAGGGTAGATCCTTCCCTGTACCACATACAAGTAGATGGAGCAGCACTGAGGCCTGCTCTACAAACAGATTTTGTGCCAATTTAACTAGTTCACTTAACACAGTGATTTTTTTTTTTAAACTAAAGTCATTATCCTACTATAACTGCTAGTGTGGATACAACCATAGTGTTATACTGGTACCTTGTGTCCACATAACTTATTCCCATACAGGAATAGCTTTACCAGTGTAAAGGCCCTTTTATGCTGATATAACTGCTTCCACAGAGGGGTTGTACCACTAGAAGAGTTAAAGCTGTACAACTTTTGTGGGTAGCAAAGGCCTGAGAAATGGAATGGCCCCTCCACCACCATCAGCACATTTGCTCTTGGAGTCTTCCCTCTCTCTTTGGAGTGCGGTCCTCTAAACCAGGGGTTCTCAAACTTCATTGTACCATGACTCCCTTCTGACAACAAAAATTACTACACTACCCTAGGAGGAGGGGACTTCTGAAGCCTGCGCCCCGCTGCCCAGATCTGGAGGGCCAGTTCCAAAGGTTGGTGAGGCCAAAACTGAAGCCCAGGGGCTTCTACCCCAGGTGGAGGGCCTGTAACCTGAACCCTGCCACCCAAGGCTAAGGCTTTGGCTTTGGCCCCAGGCCCCAGCAAGTCTAATGCCAGTCCTGGCAACCCCATTAAAACAGGGTCCCGACCCACAGTTTGAGACCTGCTGCTCTAAACAGACAGAAAAGTGGCCCTGCTTCCTGGTGCTGGGTGCCCAGTCAGCTCCCCAGCTCCTCTGGTATAGTCTGTGGACCCATGGCCAGGGAGTTTAGCCTGCTTCCTTTATCATGTGCAGATCAGGGAGCATCTTTGGGAGCGGTTCCTCCATATGCATATTTTTGCATGCATCACCCTGTATGTCATGTGATAAATGCTTCTCCTCACTGTCCCCAGCAACGTAGAGAGAGAGAGCAGGGCCTGTGGTGTCTTTGGTTCCAGGAGAAATACAGCCATGAGGTCAGCAACACCTTTTGCTCTAGAATCTTTTAGGTTTTGTGCTGTTATGAGGCTTCTCTCTGTTTCCAGGTTGATTATCCATTCACAGAGGAAGGACCTGTCTGACCAGGATAACATTCCCATCAACAGCCGTTTTAGATGTGTGCAAGGTACTAACCCTCCCACACCTGCCCCTCAGCCAGAAATCCACTGCTGTTTTTTTTCCTAGCTGTTCAGATGGGGACTTTCCTATGGAACTAAAAGTCAGAGCTTACAATTACAGCTTCCTACTTCTTTCTTCTCCCAAACTGGTGTGGGGATTTGGTCCATCTTGATATAAATGTTGATGTGTGGATACTTGGCTAGTTCATCTATCAGTATGAAGGATGTCTTATGGAGCACTTACAGGGGTGCGTTTTGGTGGCTCCTATGATGGAAGAGGGCAAAAAGCACAGAACAGGCTGGGTATCATGAGATTTCAAGCCCCCACAGGACTTTCAGGGTAGACTTGAGTTCTTGTGGGATTTGGCGTGAGATTTGGAGCCAGAAGATTTTTCACGGATCCACAGGTTCGGTTCTATGACCCCAGCTTTGGAACAGCCTCTGGGAGGACCCCATCAGTGAGCGAGACCCCCTAGGTGTCTCACACTTCCTTGAGGGTAAGCCCCGCAGCTTCACCGCCTCCCTGGGCTGGTTCTCTGATCCTTCAGCATTCCTGCTTCCCATCATGAGCTCCGTTCAGTGAGTCCCAATGAGGCAGACTCCTGTACAATCTTAGGGAGCAACACACCTCCAACAGCATCTATAGTGACATTCAGCCAGCGTTGTCAAAAACAGAAGGGTTTGTTAGTCAACTGGAATGCAGCATAGAAAGTCCTTGGTGAGGATGTAGAGAAGAAAGTTACAGCATTGTCCGTCTGGGTTAGCCCAAGACCCCAGCCAAGCCATGTCCCTTCCCTTGGCTCCTGCTGTGTCCCTCCTTGTTGAAGTTCCCAGGCCAGTCCCACCTGGACCCTCCTCAGGCCTTTGTTGTCCAGCTAGTCAAACATGGCTGGCTTCCTGTAGGGAAGGTGGGCCATCCAAGGTCATTAGTTGCTATGTGCCAAATGTCCCAGTGTTTGACGTTGCTATTGTCTTCGTGGACTTGGGGCCCCAACCCCAGATAGCTAGGGATCAGTCACACTTGCCTCACTGGGCCTCCCCAAAGAGCAAACAGCTCTTTTCCCCCACCTAGAGAACAATGCCGCATAAAGGGGAAACTGAGGCACAGTATTCCTACAAAAGATTACAGAAAATTCCCACTCTATGACAAGAGCTCACTGGATTTTGCACAAGATTTGGAGCCATGAAAAGAGCTATGTGTTCAGAGCTGCTGCTTGTGTGCTGGTTTCCGGCAGTCAGCCCTCCCTCGCTCTCTTATCCATCTATCTGCAGGCTTATGTTAGTCACTGCTTTGGGGTGGGGAAGGAATTTTTCCCCATGCCACCAGATTTGCCAAGGCTGGCCGGCTTTTTTCACTTTCCTCACAGTGAAATCTAGGGGTTGGGGTTGGGCAGCTAGAGGGCACAGTTTGGACCTATGTGAGGGTCGCTTAGTTGTTGCATATTTGGCAGGTGCCCAGTGCAGGAACTCACTAATTTAAGGTCCAGATCCAAACCGGTAACATAGTGGGCATCCCGAGAGCATCTCCTTATGAGAGGGGAGCATCATGTCTAGCCCCCTGTGGGCAGCAGGGGCCGGGGAACTATTTCAATGTGCTTGACTGCAGTGCTGCCTGGGGTTGAGGTTCCCTCTTGTTTCAACCTCTGAAAGGGGCAGGCTGCTAGTGGGTGAGTGGAGGTACCCAGAGACTCTTGTAGTGTGATGATTGGCTCTCAGAGCCCCCAAGAATAGGCACAGGATCAATGGGGTGCCAGTGACTGCCCTGGGCTGTCCCTCAGTGGGAACCTTATGTAATTTGACTAATAAAGTTGTGACCTGGTTAAAACCCATACCACGTGTGCTTGCCTTTTTCTGTGCTGTGAGCACCCCGATATCCAGCACAAGTCAGTAGTGATTGAAAATCAGTGGCTGTTTGTCCCCTTTTGTGACATAGTGTGGGTTGGGGAGCCTCGGTGTTGGTGTCAAAAACTGCTGCCTGGAATGGCATCAAATGGCCCTCTCTACTGGCAGCTTCACAGAGGCCAAAGATAGTATGGGAAATTGGGTCTGAACGGACTGAGGACTTGTCTACATAAGGAAATTCACCAGCAGAACTATACCTTATAATTTTCCTATGACACTTCTTGGGGGTGGGGGGAAGAGAACCCTTTTTCTGCAGTAAGTGTTCACAAGGGGCATTATACCAGTATAGTTATGGTATGTTTCTGCTGGTAAATTTCTCCATGTAGACAAGCCATGAGACTCAGTGGTGGACCTGTGTATGTGAGGAGCTAGCACTGCTGTTACTGCTCATGCTGCATTTGGGGAGTCAGTCTCCAGGACTGGCAGGCTGGTACCTCTCATTTTAAACACACTGCTGTATAACTTCCCTGAATTTGGAGACCCATTTGCAGGGGGACCTCTGTCCAGTCTGGCCCAGCCTGAGGGGTTGTAACTCTCTCCAGTAGTGCCACTATTAGTGGTGAGAGACATGGAAAGTGTTTGTTCCTTTGCTGGAGCCTGGGATCTCCTTGTGTTTAGGGCAGGCTTTGTGCTTGTGTTATATGTGCTGAGTCTCTGCTCCTGGACAGGGTGAACTTTCCTGATACTTCTCTCTTGTTTCCCAGAGGCTGAAGAAACGCTGTTGATTGATATAGCGACAAACAGTGAGTCTGTTATGATGAAAGCTTTCTTCAACAAATATATCATCTCTCCATTATTGACACACATTCCTTCCTGTTTCACCCACTCTGCCTCCCACTCTTGTCTCTTCTCCTTGTGCCCTCTGCTCTACCGCTTCTTACTGTCTCTGTGCTAGTTATGGATTGGAAGGCTGTAGGGGGGTTGGCTGGCTTTGTTATTCTTTTGGAAAATGCTCATTACCACAGGGAGCATGATCTAAATACTTAGATCAAAAGGTGTCACTTGGCTGAGTTTTGACTTCTCTCTTAATGCTTCTCCCAAAACCCCTCTCTGTGAGCCTGTTTGACTTTTTCCGGAACTTAACTTGCCAGACCCTCGCTTTCCTGCTTCTGTCCTATATTATTGCTCTACTCCTTGCTGCCACAGAAGCAGCCCCATGGTTGGAGTGCAGGGGCAGTAGATGATGCCCTCATTGGAAGTGTAACCTGATGAGGGCCTCTTAGGAGGTTTTCATACCCTGCAGGGTCCCACGGTGCTTTGGATGCAGCATAGACAGGTATAAGTAGTCTTGTCTTTGCTTTGCAGAGAGGGATGTGGATATTAGGAAACACTATTTCACTAGGAGGGTGGTGAAGCACTGGAATGGTTTACCTAGGGAGGTGGTGGAATCTCCATCCTTAGAGGTTTTTAAGGTCAGGCTTGACAAAGCCCTGGCTCGGATGATTTAGTTGGTATTGGTCCTGTCACTGTAACTGTCTGAAAATGTGTGTCTACTGCTGCAAATAGCACCTTGGATCCCTGTCCCCATTTGATACTGCATTTGGTGCTTACAGTGTCACTGTTTCCTTTGTGAAGGTAGTGTCCTCTGTTATTTGTGAGTGTCTTTCACACAGCAGCAGGGGAAAGAAGTAGTTTTAAAAATCAGGAAAAAGGCACTGGAACCCCCTACCACCCACAAATTGGTGGGAGTCTCAGGGGCACAGAGAGGACCCGACACTGCTTCAAACTCACTTTTTAAAATAGACTGAATATCAAGATAACAGCAGATAAATGAGGAATTCGATCATGAGCCCAGAGGAGCAAATGGCAGCTAGTGGCTTGTTTACAGAAGGGATTTAAAGGTCAAGAAGCCAAACCTGTCTGTGTCTTGGTGTGTGTGTTTTGTATGTCTGAAGCTGGCTGCAAGATCAGAATACAGGGAGACTGCACACCAGAGCGCCTCTTTGAGATCCCCAATGAGGAACGCTGCCTGGGGTTCCTCACCGAAGTGCTGAATGTACAAGAAGGTAAGCACACTTAAGCCATGTGTGTGTCTCTGGGGCTCAAGAGCAGTTTCTGACAGCGACGTTTCCTTCTCCAGCCCAATCGAAAGCGCCTCTTCCTGAGCACAGGGAGCCAGCCAGCTGGTATCAGGTGGAGAAAAACCTCCCAGCTCCTCCTCAGTCATCTGTTTCAGGTACTGGAGTGAGTCCCACCTCCGCAGTTGCTACTCTGTGTTCAGGGCACAGTCATAGAGCCCTTGTTTTGAGTGTTTGAGTGAGATACATACAAAACTATGGCCTCTGCAGGAGCTTTGATTTTCAGTGATCCTGTCGGGTAGGAGCCTGGTTAGTGCTTTTCCCCCATCCGCCCACTAACTCCCACAAAAAATCCCACCTCCTGCTCCTAGTGTGGTGTTACCATGGATTGATGTCTTATTGACATACTGTATCTCTCTCTGCCAAAGTCCCTCTTGGTTCATAATTGTCTCTCCACCCCTTGGTGTGTCCATCTCCTTACTCTCTGCTCCCCCTCGCCTCTGTCAGCATCTCTTCCCCATACCCTCTTGGCACTATCAGGGTTGGTAAAACACTGCTACCCCTTGCCACTCGGACATTTCTGTGGGGATCTCTCTTCCCCCTCCTGGAGTTAGGTTGCCCCTCTAGGTTCTTGTTAAGCTGTTTTCCGAAGAACATCCGCCTGGGCCTCAATCTTACCAGCCAGGCTTTTGTCTTTACAGGGGTTCTAGGCTTTGAAGATCATTTCAATGCCATAAGTTTGGAGAAGAAAAACTTACAAAACCAGCAAATGGGATCTCGCCGGGAGCCCCCGCCCCCCCCTCCTCCGCAAAATAGGCAGTAAGTAGCATCCCAGAGCTGTTGCCTTTACCTTCCAGTATCCTAGGCAGTAACCCCAGTTTGAAGTCTATGGTTGTCTCCTGTCTAGATTTCATCGAGAGAGGGAAGGTGTGGCCAGAGACCAGCCAAAAGTAACCAACACCATGCGCAAGCTGTTTGTGCCCAACACACAGTCTGGGCAAAGAGAGGGTCTCATCAAACACTTGCTTGCCAAAAGAGAGAAGGAATACGTCAACATCCAGAGCTTCAGGTCAGTGCTGCCCCCAGAGCCATAGCCACGAGGCACAGTGTATGTAGAGGTAGTGAGAAGCAGAGATTTTCCCAGCTTCTGTGGGCTACTGCCTTGAATCCAGCCCAGGTCTCAAAATCAGCTCCTGCTGATGGATGGCCTATGTGAAACAAGTAATGGGGTTTCAGTCCAGTTTATAGATGGCCACAATACAACCCTACAGCCATCATATTGGCACTTTCCCGTTACCTTATGGGTAATCTCAGCCCAGGGGCTAGGGGTTGAACTCCCCCAAGCAGAACTGAGGCATGTTGGCAGAGGTGCAGTAACAGGAGCTTGCACTGCTGTTGCCCATGCTGCATTGTCCTATGAATACAAAGGGCTTCATGGTTGCCAATCTGATGCTTTTTTGCCAACATGGCATTCACTTCCAACATGCAGAAAGCATGGTGTGTGTCATGTAGCTAGGCCCCCAGTGAGGTTTCCCTTGCTTTGCAGAGCTCTGTGACATCCCTGGTACGTTAGAAATGTGGCATGCGCAGAATTCTCTGTGTTTTGCAGTCTTGGATAGAGCTCTTCATGTTATGTGTAGTTCACACTCCTTAGCTAGTTTATGGGCCTTTTTACACAGGACCCTCATGCAATTCAGACACTCCCTGTCTTGATGATATGTGCATTAGAGAGTCTGGATCTATTCAGTAAAGCCCTGCCCCAGCAGCATGGCTGCTCTTGTGTGTATTGCAGGTTTTTTGTGGGAACATGGAATGTGAACGGCCAGTCTCCTGACAGTGGATTGGAACCCTGGCTAGTCTGTGACTCAGACCCCCCAGATGTCTACTGTATTGGGTGAGGCGTGAACTCCTGTTCACTTACACATACACGTCTTTGGTCTCGCTCCCTTCCTTTGGACACTGGTGGATTTTATTTATTTCAAATTCCCAGGCTTCCTAGTGAACTCCAAACTTTATACTGGTGCCTAGCATGTACCTTGGGACTCAGAAGGGAGGGGAATCTCCTTCACAGGGATAGAGTAGTCAGAACGATGCAAAGAAGCAGCCAAAAGTCAAGTAATTTCTTGAGCTAACAGAGCAGCTTTCCTACAGTGAGGCACCAGCTGAGACCCAGCGCATCCTTGGCATTAGCAAAACAGGTCAGACTAATGCCCCTCAGGGAAATGGTCTCTGGAAGAGGCCTGTAAGACACTGCAAGAGAGCCAGGGTGCTTTCGTTTGAGCTAGGCCCAGTTGACCTTCCTCCAGGATGAATGACTACAGAGAGATTCAGACTGGGCCTCCTGCAGTGCCATCTTCTGATGGGGGTACAGAGGGGAGACTGGTTTGGGGGAGAGGGGTAGTGTCCTAAATAGACTTGGTTTTAGGTTCCAGGAGTTGGACCTCAGCACAGAGGCTTTTTTCTACTTTGACTCAATGAAGGAGCAAGAGTGGCTGGCTGCTGTGGAGAAGGCCTTGCACCCCAAGGCGAAGTATAAGAAAGTGAGTCCTACACAACCATATCCTCTGGCATCCAAGTTGGTGGGACTGGGAATGGGGGCAGGAATGAAGCTCACACTTTCCCAACTCGGATCGTCCATATGTCACCCAACCAAAATGGCCAAGAGCAGAGTCCCCATGGATGCGTACCTGACACCGCTAATGTAGTAGTTTCTGGGGCAGGAAGAGTCACTGTGGGACTAGAATAAATCTGGAGATAGTTGTAGGGCCGAAAAGTCCTCCAATAACATCTCCCTGGCTGTTTGGTGGGTTCCTCATGAGTGGGGCAGCAACCACCAAAAAATGTCTCCAGATTGCTGACAGGACATATACTCAATGTGAGATATGTGCCCTCCTACAGGCAGGCAATACGAGGCAGAGGCAGGTCAAATTCCATTTTTGCCTTGTTCTGGTAGTGCTGCAGCTATAAAAACCGGGTGTGTCTTGTTCTGAGGAGCCAAGTGAATAGCTTTTCCTTGGAGGAACAACACTGTTTGTATAGGGGAAGTTAGCTAGGAGACTGCCTTGGGAAAGAGTAACTTTAGTTGTAATGTTGCTAGCTGGCTCCTTCCTGACGTGTCAGGACTGAGTCACTACAGCTTTTCTTGCTGGAATAGCAGGCCTTCTGGCAGATGGCTCTGTCTTAAGACATCAGTTAATTTCCCCTTCCTCCTGCCCCACTATGTTTTCCTGTGACTTCCATGCACTGCTATTTTATATAGAGCCCAGTGACACAAGTTACAGGTGCTGAAAGCAGGCAAGTTGAGCACTTGGGGAATTGATAAAGGAGGCCTGGTCTCCCCCCATCTTGCATTATTTACATTTTAAAACCGTGATCTCCATCACATGTATAAGGCTGATCACACGGGAGGTAGCTACGGGCAAAGTGGAAGTGACTGAAATCATAGATAAGGTGCATGGTTAAAAATGCAGAGTTCAGAATCCTGCAAAATATTACAATGTCTCTAGCTCCTCCTCCAGTGAGGGATTGTAACACCTGCTAATGAGGCATTTCTGTGCACCCTCTTGATGTGGAGATTTCCTTCCCATTAACATTAATAACACTTTGCACTTCTCTAGTGAACATTTCAAAGCACTTCACGCTGGTCATTTATGCCTCACAACCCGCTGAGCAGGGGAAAGTAACACCCCCATTTAGAAGATGGGGAAATGCTGGACTGGGAGGTGAACTGACTTGCCCAGAGTCACCCAGAAGAGACCATGGCAGAGTCAGGATCTATTCAGCAAGAGACGGTGCACACAGGTGCCATGTTAATGGTTATAGGACGAGTTGAACAGTGGAGAATGTCCTTCCTTCCTTCTGTCCTGCAGAAGGAGCAAATGCTCTCTGGGAGGTAGGCAGTGTGTAGGATCCCAGAGATGCTGCTTTGTGGTGCCTGCAGGTCAGGCATATCTGACTCTGTAGATGCTTCACTTGCTGGCTGTTTCTCCTACATTGAAACCACTCATGCAGAGTTGGGAATTTAAACAGTGAGCTCCACCGCCAGTTTTCTGTATTTCTGTATAAGCACAGGGGGTGAGAAATTGGGGATTGCATTACGGCTGATCTGGAAACTCATGGCATTTTTATTTATTTTGCAGGTGCAGGTGGTCCGTCTGGTTGGGATGATGCTGGTTGTGTTTGCCAGGAAGGATCAACTGAGTTATATCACAGATATCATGGCAGAGACTGTGGGGACTGGAATCATGGGGAAAATGGTGAGTGCTGTTGGTCAGTGGGTGCATGGCCTCTGAATAGCTGACTCTGGTGTATGTTTGTGTGTAATGTGGTCTGTGGTACAGTGTCTTGCCTTACTCTCTCATCCCTGCTGCTGCTTTTCATGTCAGTATGCCTCTTGTTTTCATTGTCTCCGTGCCTTTCCCCAGCTGTCTCCTGTTCAATCTGTTACCCAACTTCTTCTGTGTGTGTTTGTGTAAGAGTCTCACCGGTAACTCTGTCCCCAGGGTAACAAGGGCGGTGTGGCCGTGAGGTTTGTATTCCACAACACCACTTTCTGCATTGTCAATTCCCACCTTGCTGCTCATGTGGAGGACTTTGAGCGGCGGAACCAGGATTACAAGGATATCTGTGCCCGGTTAAGCTTCCTGCCCCCTGACCAGGGCCTGCCTCAGCTGAGCATCATGAAACACGAGTGAGTCTCCAACTCCACATACCTTCTCCAAGGTCTGGGAAATCTTAGCTAGAAATTGCTACCAGCAAGAGCCCAAGTGTAGACATACCTGCAGATTAATTGACAAGGTGAGGAGAATGCCAGAGCCTTGTCTACACTAACACTCCTGTTGGTGCAGTTGAACCAGTGATTGCACTAGTGGGCAGCGTTCTTGTGGTGGCTCACAGGGCCAGCCTGTCTCTAGT